>NW_012114933.1:4367511-4421307 GCF_000951035.1 Colobus angolensis palliatus
TTGGGGAGGTTGTTTTTGTTTTTTTGAGACAGGGACTCTCTCTGTTGCCCAGGCTGGAGTGCAGTGGTGCGATCTCAGCTCACTGCAACCTCCGCCTCTCCGGCTCAAGCATCCTCCCACCTCAGCCTGAAGAGTCGCTGGGACCACAGGTGTGCACCTCTACGCTCGTCTAATTTGTTGTATTTTGGGGGTAGAGACGAGGTCTCACTATGTTGCCCAGGCCTGTTTCTAACTCCTGGACTCAAGCAATCCGCCCGCCTCAGTCTCCCAAAGTGCCATTAGTTCCAATTTTGATTTTCCCTGGTATTCTCTTAATTCAAACACATGTAGGTTTAGAAGAGATTTTCACCTAGATTTTGGAGGAGATGGACGTCCATAAACCTATACTCTTCAGCACAATTTGTTTGAAACTAATTTGGAAAACAAAACCTCTCAGTGAGCAGAAATAGTCATGGAACATTTTTTGTTTTGCTTTTCGTTGTGAATAAGCACACTTTAAGATAAAGGGCTTGAGTTAGCAAAGGGACACCTTTTGGTCCATTGTCTTAGTGATAAATGATGTGTTGGCTACAGCCGAGTCAGGCTTTTGAGAGGCCTGTCAGTCTCTATGCGGAAGAGGATAGCCACTCAGGAGCAGATGACTTCTGCCTTTCCTTTAAAAGTTAAGCTTAGGGAAAGATAGTCCTGAACAGGTCATTAGGATCAATATGCTTCTTGCTGCCTCTAAGAATTAGTATATGGGGCCAAAGCAGGGAGATGAAAGAATATGTTCAAGGAAAAGTTCCAAAGACTGCACCGTAATATTCACTTTATTTCACACAATTTGCACATTCATTATGACTGGCATCAATGAAAACCTTGTAGTCAGTGTAATGTATTAAAAAATCACATATTGCATTTTAGGAAAGAGTCCTTATAAAATAACAGCAACAACAACAACAACCTATAGATTTTGAACTCCATACGGAGCACATTTTTCCAATTACATGTTTTCTGAGATGTCAATGAGTCTGCCCCTACAGAGGAAAGAGGCTAACTTGACTGAATTGGTATGAACAGATAATACACTACCCACTACATGAAGCTGCAGTCATAGCTGATAGGGTTGGTAGCAATAGAAGCAATCACCTCAATATCTGCTTTTTAAAAGAGTATAAAGAAGTTAGAATGCATTTAATCAACCTACCATACTGTATGCCAAATAACAGACTGCCATCCAGAGCAAGACATGATCTCATTAACCTAGTTCTGCCCTTGCTGTCAGTAAAAAGAATGACCCTCTTCCAGATGCATAAGAAACATGTAAACTCATGAGGCAGTTGCATTACTGCATAGGTTTTGAGGAAAGAGGCTGATATGGTTTGACTGTGACCCCACCCAAATCTCATCTTGAATTCTCACGTATTGTGGGAGGGACCCGGTGGGAGGAAGTTGCGTCATGGGTGCAAGTCTTTCCCGTGCTGTGCTCATGATAGTGGTAAGTCTCATGAGATCTGATGGTTTTATAAGGAGGAATTTCCCAGCACGAGCTCTCATTCTGTCTTACCTGTCGCCATGTAAGACATGTCTCTGCCCCTGCTTCACCTTCTGCCATGGTTGTGAGGCATCCCCAGTCATGTGGAACTGTAGGTCCGTTAAACCTCTTTCTTTTCTAAATTGCCCAGTCTCAGGTATGTCTTTATCAACAGCGTGAAAACAGACTAATACAGAGGCCATCGCTGTTGCTTGTCAAAAGCAAAATTATTTTGACAGTCCATACTCTAAAATTCCATAAAGGCTGCTGGCTAGCCAAATTTGGATGAAATTTTTTTGTTAAACTGTCACTTGCAAGAAATGAAAACAGAAATGCATTTTTGCAACTTGGTCCCCAACTTTCCAGAAAATTCAACATATTAGTGGTTATTTCCAGCTATTCTTTTGTTGTTTCCAAGGAGAATACTGCCTTCACTAATTTTGTATCATGCATACACTATCTCACTGAAACTTTTCATAAATGTTTAAAGGATACATAAAACTATTGTAAAAATGTACTACTGTGTTAACAAATCCTTTATTAGTTACTACTATTATAAATATTGCAGTGAATGTTTGCTTATAAAACTGTCCACATCTTATTATCCTAAGAATAACTCCTAGTAATAGAATTACTAGTACAAAGAGTATGAGCACTTACTTTTTAAAATTTTTTTTATTTTTATTTTTATTTTTTGAGAGGGAGTCTCGCTCTGTTGCCGGGCTGGAGTGCAGTGGCACAATCTTGGCTCACTGCAACTTCTGCCTCCCAGATTCAAGTGATTCCCTTGCCTCAGCCTCCCAAGTAGCTGGGACTACAGGCACGCCCGACCACACCCAGCTAATTTTACATATTTTCTTAGTAGAGATGGGGTTTCTCCATGTTGGCCAGGATGGTCTTGATCTCCTGACCTCGTGATCCGCCCGCCTCAGCCTCCCAAACTGCTGGGATTACAGGCGTGAGCTACCACGCCCAGCTGAGCACTTTTTTTTCTTTTTTCTTTTTTCTTTTCTGAGAGGGAGTCTTGCTCTGTTACCCCGGCTGGAGTGCAGTGGCGCGATCTCGGCTTACTGCAAGCTCCGCCTCCTGGGTTCACGTCATTCTCCTGCCTCAGCCTCCCGTGTAGCTGGGACTACAGGCACTCGCCACTGTGCTCGGCTAATTTTTTGTATTTTTAGTAGAGACAGGGTTTCACCGTGTTAGCCAGGATGGTCTCCATATCTTGACTTCGTGATCCACCTGCTTCGGCCTCCCGAAGTGCTGGGATTACAGGCAGCCGAGCACTTTTAATACTCAGTTTTGACCTAGTTTCTATAGTCTTCTTCCTTCTACCCCGCAACGCCAAAGTAGAGAATGATTATCTTGTCTCATCTTTGCCTTAATATTATTCCTTAATAGCTGAAAGATGGTATCTTTCATTATAATGACTCTTAAATCATGGACACTTCTTTTTCAGAAAAAGTGGTCAGATCTGCAGAGGTCATCAGGCACTTTTTATCACTTACCACATCCAATAATTCCTGTGACTTTAAAATTTTCTCCTGAGTCCTTTTTCCCTTTCTCTCCAGTGGATGTCTTGACACCCACCTCTGATTTACCCCAGTCCTCTTCTCTGCTTCCTAAACCTAAACGAACTATCACTGTGTCCCAGAAGATGATCTTCATCAGAACAGGGTGTCCCCACATGAAGCTGCTAACAGAGCTTGATTAATAAATGGAATCAAGCCAATGATTATTGAATGAGGTCAGAGGTTGGAATTAGAATAGGGTTTTCTTCTGTTCGCATGGTGACCTACTTGCAACTCAAACTAGAGGAAAACCCTCAGTGAAATGGCTAACTCTGAAGTTTTTAACCTAAAATATCTCCATGTCAGTTTAAACTTGTTTTCTCTCATGCAAGTAGATCTTAAGGCCTTATATGTCTATTTTTCAAAGATCAGTTCTGGCAGTCATGATGAAGATTTGTCACTACTTAATTAGATGAACTTGGGCAGGTCACCTGTTCCTTCCAGGCTCCTGTTTGCTCAGCCAGGGGATAGAGTTCAACTAATCACTACCATGATTAAGGATCACTCAACTTTTCCAAAAAGGCTTTGCTGGGTCTTGGGGTTTTAAAGCAAGATAAGACATCCACTGAAAATGGTAAATAATCATACAAGGGAAATGTAACTAGACCTCACAAGCAACCACCATTCAAGCACCAAGTATCAAGAAGCTATGTAAATCCCTCTCAATACCAACCCCAGCGAGTTCATTTAATCTCTTAGATACATTTCCACATTGCTGATTGTATTAATATCCTATTCTGCAAGCCAGTTATGAGCCTTATGGGACTAAAATAAAGGTGTTAGAAGGGCTAAAAGAGTTAATAGATAGATGGAGGCCATTAGTGAATCACACTCATTGCAATTGGACAGCAGGTCCTTTCTTGAATGGTGAGTCTCCTCTTCTGCCACACACGTGTGTCTGAATCTCCCTCGACAGCCTGGCTTGACACCTTGCATGTAGCCCTGGCACCATTAAAGACTGATTGGTTGCTTAGAGCATAGACCTCACTATTTACAGCCAACCTCATTGTGTCAATGTGTCACTGCCTGAGCATACTTGTTAATACTTCCTGAGACAGTCAGCTCCAAGTGAGGGAGAAAAATCAACAAATCCATTAGGCCCCATGAGCACCATGCTGAAATCTCACAGCAAAAAATCACAGATAAAATAACCTTCCCAAGATCACACATTAAGTAACAAGAGTTAAGGATTTTCTTTCCATAACCCTGGAGTATCTACTTTTTACCTATACTACTGTGGAAGTGACAAGATCTTGGGATCAATGTGACAAGAAAATAAAGCAGGCCTAGAGTCTACCATGAAGAAACTTCCAATTATTAGAAATAACAGGACAAAGAAAGGCGAATAGACAAAGGCCTTCCCGATACAAATGTGCACACAGTCAACCTGGTGCCAGAGGAGTTACTAAAGTGTTTAAGGGATGAGAACTCAGTGAGGGTTTGCCAAAGTTTCTGGAATTCTAATAGAACTCTCCAAGAAAGAAAAAATTTCTCTTGGAGGATTTGTGAGGGGAACTTTCCAGATGGGAAAACAGCATATAAAAATCAATAGTCACAAATTGGGGACAAGGCGTTATTTACTTAAAAGAAGATGAGTGTTTGAGCTCAAGGTATAGGAGGTATAGACGGTTTAATTTGGGGAAAAAACTAGTGCAAGTCAGGGTTCACTTAGGAGCTTCTCTGCAGATTATTGCCTCGCAAGTCACCATGTGGTGTTGGTGGAAGTTGATTTGCAGCTCCATCCAGTGTAATTGCTCCCTCATTCTGGTCCCTAAGACTAGCATAAAGATGTGTCAACTACAGAGGGAAGCAAATCCCAAAAAAGTGTTAGGGCACTTGCTTTCTTGCCTGTTTTTTTTTTTTTTTTGACAGTCTCGTTCTGTCGCCCAGGTTGGAGTGCCGTGGTGCGATCTCGGCTCACTGCAAGCTCTGCCTCCCGGGTTCAAACCATTCTCCTGCCTCAGCCTCCCGAGTATCTGGGACTACAGGCGCCTGCCACCGTGCCCAGCTAAGTTTTTGTATTTTTAATAGAGATGGGGTTTCACCATGTTAGCCAGGATGGTCTCGATCTCCTGACCTCATGATCCGCCCGCCTCGGCCTCCCAAAGTGCTGGGATTACAGGCGTGAGCCACTGCGCCCAGCCTCTTGCCTGCTTCTTATGAGATCATCACTTATTGGGATAATATAGAAACTGTTCAAATTGCTTTCTTGTAGGTATTCCACTGACAGTTGGAAATGTCTTGAATGTTCCTGATTTATAATTTTGATCTCTTCTTTTAAGGCTTACATATAAGGAAGCCTTAATCCAAGCTGGCACTTGATTCAAAGCAGCTTGCAAGGAAATGAGAAACTCAGAAACAAGAAACTATAAAATAAGGCCAATGAAAAAAGTGGCTATCATGTACCATCTAGATAATAATGCTTCCTATCTCATCCAGGATTGTGATTCTGAATCTATGTTGTTTAAATTGAGAAAGACAGGCACGTAGGTACTCTACAAAGGCTAATATGGATTCATTCACTCTACATACCTATTTAACACCTACTATATATTGGGGATGCTAGAGAAATATTATCCCTGTTCACATAAAGCTAAGTCTCTAGTGATTGGAGACAGGAAAGATATCAACTAGTGATAAGTGCTATACGGAATTAAAGAGATGTGCTGGCGAGTAACAGGGAAGCATACTCTAGACAGATAGTCGTGGATGGCATCTCTGGGTTGTGCTAAGTGATACAGTCCAATAGAACTTTCTGTAATGATGGAAATGATCTATGCTTGTACTGCCCAGTATGGTAGCCATTAGCTACACATGGCTATTGAGAACTAGAAATGCAGGTAGTGGATACTGTATTGAACAATGAAGGTGTGCAGTAAAAATATGAATGGAGGTCTTCCACTTTTAAACATGATGTATTAAATGTACTTGCTTATCTCCCCCACCCTCACCCGGACAGGCCAGTAAAGGAATAAAAAGAGATCTACCAAGACAGAGAATTAAAGAAGAGACACCAGCATATAAGAGGTCAGCCACTTGGGAAAACAGAAAGTGGGTAGAGAAGTAGCAACTGATGCAGCAGAACAGAGAAAGCTGAGCTGAAGGCTAAGTTCAAGAGGCAGGGGAAGCCAGCCAGAAACAAGCTGATTCCTGCTACAGAACTCTCATCAGTTCAGCAATAAGCACCACCTGGTTCTCTGAGATGGGAAAGACTGAAAACACAAAACAGCTTGTGAACCTTTAAAAGGAGTAGTTGAGCCACTGATCTGCCTCTCTCCGTGAACCCAGGTCTCCGCCCCAATGCAGACCAGAGTGAAAATTTACTCCTGAGGTTAAACTGGAGAGGGCTTGAACTCGGGAACACCAGGTAAAACTTAAAGGCAAAGAGAAATTTCGTAAAGTTGGAAGAAAGCTAAGGAAATCGCTCTCCCAAAACTATGGAACAGTGAAGCAAAGAAAATTAAAATATCAATTGGAAGATTTGATACCCAATTAGATGTTTCAAGAAAAACAAACAAAAACAAAGGCATTGATGGGAAGAAGCTACCAAAAATTCTAGTAAACATTCCAGAACTGAAGACCATGCATTTCTAGAGTGAAAAGACACACAAGTGCTCAGAACAATAAATGAAAAAAATAAAAGTTCCATTACCATTAAATAAACAACTATTTAAAAGCCATCATGTGGAAGCACTGTGCCAGAAAAGTTTACCATCAAGTTCTACCAAACATTCCCTAAACAAAATGTTCCAACTTGAAACTATTCCAGGGTAGAGAAGGAGGGAGTGCTTGCCAGGTAATCTCAAACAACTGTAATAATCTTGGTACCTGATCAAGGACATCAACAATTATATATCAGTCTCACTCACAAACACAGATGGAAAAATACTGCAAAACATCCAAGAAAAGTAGGAAAAAAAAAAAACAAACCACATCGTGACTAAGCCAGGCTTATCCTAGGAATGCCAGACGTTCTTAACATTAGAAAATCAGCTGCCTCTCCACATTATCAGATTAAGGAAGAAAAATCAGAATCACCTCAACATATACAAAAAAGAAACCATTAGAAGTTAAATATCCATTGGTATTTGTTTTTTAGAGCTGCCATAACAAAATACCATCCACTGGGTAGTTCAAACAACAGACATTTATTTTCTCACAGTTCTGGAGGCTAGAAGTCCACGATCAAGGTTTCAGCAGGTTTGGTTTCTCCTGAAGCCTCTCTCCTTGGCTTGCAGATGGGTGCCTCCTTGCTGTGTCTTTTCTCTGTAGTCATGTACCCCTGGTGTCTCTCTGTATGTCCAAATTGCCTCTTCTGAGGACACTAGCCATATTGGATTAGAGCCTACTCTAACAGCCTCATTTTAACTACCTCTTTAAAGGATCTGTCCCCAAATTTGGCCACATTCTAAGGTACTGGATGTTAGGGCTTCAACATATAAATTTGGGGGAGACATAATTCAGTTCATAACACCATTTATGGTTGGCAATGTAAGAGTAAAAGGGAATTTATTCAAATTGATGAAGGGTATCTACAAAAACACTTAAAGCAAACATATTCAGTTGTGAAACTTTAAATGTGCTTTAAGGTTAGAAACAAGACAAGGGTGTCAGCTATCACAGCTTCTATTCTACATTATACTGGAGAACCCAGACAGCATAACCAGAGAAGAAATATAAACAATAAAGAATGGAAAGAAAGAGACAACTCATCAGAAGATTGTGGTTGTGTATGTAAAACACAAATCAATTATTAAAGTTAAAATTAAATCTGTTACTCCTTAAAAATCAATATAAAATGAATTATATTTCTAGTTACTTAGCAACCAAGTTAGGAAATGTGTTTTTAAATATGTTTTCTTAATGACCTTTAAAGTAGAAACTTTAAAAGCACCTAAGAATAATTGTTATAACTTTAAGATTTTGAGAGAAGTTAGAAACCTAGAAAAATACAGAGATATGCTGTTCATGAATGGAAAGACTGTTTGTAGAGATGTGAATTCTCCCCAACTTAACTTATAGATTTAAAACAATAATGTTTGAAATCACAGAGCACACTGTATAGAAACATTTCTTAACTGTTCTTAATTTGAGGGGAGTGCCCTCCTTTTTGTGAGTGAATTGCCAGTCTTCTGCATATTTCTGCTGGCATTTACCATATTGTTTTGTGTATAGTGGTTAAGAGCACAGATACCAGTCTGCCTGGGCTTGAATCTTGGCTTTCCCTCTTTCTAGTTCTGTGACCTTAGGCATGCTACTTGATATCTCTGTAACTTATTTACCCCATTTTATAGGTAAGGAAACAAATAGCTACATCATCAACCTACTGGATTATTGAGATTAATAGTTAATGTCGTAAATTAGAATAGTGCTGGGCACATAGTAAGCATTATGTAAGTGTTGGCTGCTGCTGCTGCTGCTGTTTTCGTTCTCTCTCCCACTAGTTGGAGTTCCTTGAAGGAAGGAAACAGTGTCTCATTGGATTGTGCCCCTTTGGAGCCTACTTCAGTGCCTGTTACATAACATACATTGGCATTGGGGGCCGGGGATGAGCCACTGTCCTGAAGTGTCATATTTAAAGAAGCCTTATTCAGTGGCATAAAGTATTTGAAAAGGGAGTCCATTTTCTACTTATTTTGAATATTAAATGTCCAAAGCATGACCCATAGCACTTGTAAAAGTACCAGTATAATTATTTGTCCTTCACTTCTTAGCTGTTTAGAAGCTTTTTTTCACCAAATGCCTGAGATTCTCCCAACATATTATCATGGTACTCAAGGTACGAAGGGTTGAATGGACCTGACACCTCAGCCCACAGTACCCTGTATTATCATTATTGGTCCACTACAGGGTTCCTCTCTCTCTTTAATTATTTCTTTTAATCCCTCTTAACTACTTCCTTTTCCTTCCTCTAACAGGAAATCATCCCAATATGCCTGATGTGCTTTTCCTACTTTGTTACCTGTCAACATTGTCCATGATGTCCACGGTTGAACAAAAATCCTTGCATTTGATGTAATCTCTTCACCAACTTTGAACTTAATGGCTGATGCTGCTAAAGTTTAAAAAGTCCTTTCCTACCACAAAATCAAGAGGCCACAGCTTCAGTAAACTTTGTAGCATTCCCTTTCACGTTTGGGTCTTTTATCCATTTTTAGTCTATCTTTTGTATGTGGGGTTAAATTGAGATTATGTCCATCTGTTTAACCAGGTTTCCAAAACCATCTGCTAAACAATTCATTCTTTTCTCCAGTGAGGTGATGCCAACCCTTAACCTACATAAAATGCCTTCTATACATGACTCTACCCCTGAGCTCTCCTCTGTTTTATTGATCTGTTTATTCTGTGACAATACAGAACACGTCACTCTGTTTTTTTCTTTTCTCTCTAACCTTACCATAATTCCTTTTATGTATATTGGCTTCATTCTCAATACTGCAAGAAAGCATTTTTGAAAGCAAAAGGCAAAGCACTGAGATTCTAAGTTCAGAGTTCTCTTTGGCAGGAGACTGGGGGAGTCTGTGCGCACCCACACCAGTAAATACGTTCCTTCCTGAATGCATTGATCATGGCATACTACTGGTCTCCTTTTCTGCTCTTCCCTTCAAATGTGCCTTTCCATTCAGTACTAGTCTGCAAGGCCTATAATTAAACAAAGGAGGAAATCCTTGTGATTTAATTTTGCTTTCAAAATAAATTACTTTAAAGTTTAATACTCCAGAAGCAGTTTTACTTATTTATTTATTTATTTATTTTATTCATTTTTGACACAGGGACTCACTTTGTCACCCAGGCTGGAGTACAGTGCTGTGATCACAGCTCACTTAACCTCGATCTCCTGGGCTTCCCACATCAGCCTCATAAGTAGCTGGAACCACGTAATGTTTAACTTTTTTGTTAATACAGGATCTCGCTATGTTGCCTAGGCTAGTCTGGAACTCTTGGCCTCAAGCAATCCTCCTGCCTCAGCTTCCCAAAGTGCTGGGATTATAGGCATGAGCCACGGGGCCTGGCCCAGAGACAGTTTACTTTTATATCAAATGCTTAAACCTGACGTTATCTCTTCTTAGAAGAAAAAGAGGGCATTAAGAAAAAAAATGCATAAGAATTAACTATTAAGTATCTTAATAATTTATTAACTAATGGGTTCATGAAAGATACTAACACATTCATGAGAGCCAAGCTTTTCCAGTGCTTTCCCTGTCTCCTTGCCATGACCTTGAAGTCTTTGCCTGCATCTTGTGTTTAATGACATGCCATACAGACTGATTCATTATAATGCTTTGTCCTTGAGAAGCTTTTCTTCAAATAGGAGTCTCTAACATAATTGTGGTTTTTCATGTACCTGAGTGGTGTTGAATTCTCTGGGCGAATGAGAGCTAGAGAAGACAGTACTGTATGCTTGCAGCCAAAGTACATCAGTGAATCACTCTTTATAAACAGTCAATGGACATGTTCTGGACGTGCTTATTCCACCGAGGCTTCTCTTTATTCCCTTTGTGCATGTGTATGTTCTGGTACACGTTATGGCTGAATGATGGTGTGCCTGTGGTACTATTAGACCTCTTGGAAGACATCAAGGAAGAACAGCATGCTAGATATTATACCATATCTTTCTACTTCTCAGGCTGCCTCCAGGGGAATAGTTCAGAGAACAGAAGCAATTTGGAATTGGTAGAAATCATTCTGGCATTATAAAGGGCATCATAGTGTTACAGACTAAGAGGTTCGGCTAGTTTTCTTAATAGGAACTGAAAGAAGCAATGAACCAAGGCATGTGACTAAAGAGTAATGGCTAACTTACCACACCATAATCATATGCGGTAGCACAGCTATTTCATATAATTCTGATCCAGTTAGCTCAATGGTTAGGATCAAGCTTTGGCAGAAGACAGATCTAGATTTCAATCCCAGGTGCTTTATTAGCTGTGTGACCTTGAGAAGGATACTTAACCTCTGAAACTCAGTTATCTCATCTTTAAAATGGAAATTAACAACAGTATAGGTAATTTCTCCAAGGTTGTAAGGATTAAAAACAAATACGGCCGGGTGAGGTGGCTCATGCCTATAATCCCAACACTCTGGGAGGCCGAGGTGGGTGGATCACTTGAGGCCAGGAGTTCGAGACCAGCCTGGCCAACATGGTGAAACCCCATCTCTACTAAAAATACAAAATTAGCTGGGCGTGGTGGCTCACTTGTAATCCCAGTTACTAGGGAGGCTGAGGCAGGAGAATCACTTGAGCCTGGGAGGCAGAGGTTGCAGTGAACCAAGATTCCACCACTGTACTCCAGCCTGGGCGACAGAGCTAGACTCCATCTCAAAAAAATAAATTAATTAAATAATTTTTTAAAAAATAATAAAACAAAAACAAATATACTGAACACTGAAGTGCTGGCTATCCTCTGTACTGAAAGCCTTGTTGGAGGAATTATGTTTTTATAGACGGTGCCTTTAACTTAGTCTGGAGAAGTAGAAGAATCCTGCTTCCGCCATGGACTTTTAAGGATCTCAGGAAAATTACTCCACTTTGGAGTTACAGTATCATCTTTAAAATGTTGATGAAATAAAGGAAAGTAAGCAAAAGGGAAAAATAAAGAGCAATAGAGAGATGATGGCTTTGTTTGTGGGGAAAAGAAAGAGAGACCAGCCTGTTACTGTGTCTATATAGAAGGAAGCAGACATAAGAGACTCCATTTTATTCTGTATTTGAGATGCTGTTAATCTGTGACCCTACCCCCAACCTTGTCCTTGCAAGAGACATGTGCTATGGTGACTTAAGGTTTAAAGGATTTTAGGCTGTGCAGGATGTGCTTTGTTAAACAAGTACCTGAAGGCAGCTTGCTGGTTAAAAAGTCATCACCATTCTCTTAATCTCAACTACCCAGGGACACGTACATGGCCAAAGGTCGCAGGGACCTCTGCCTAGGAAAGCTAGGTATTGTCCAAGGTTTCTCCCAATGTGATAGTCTGGAACAATGCTGCTAAAAGGTTTATGGAGATGTTTGCATATGTATATCAAGGCACAGCATTTTCCTTTGAACTTATTCGTGTCACAGAGATCTTTATCCATATGTCTTACTGCTAATTTTCTACCTACAATGATCCTATTATCCTGCCACCTCCTTTTCTTTAAGATGGTAAAGATAATTATCAATAAATACTAAGGGAACTCAGAGACCGGTGCCAGTGTGGGTCCTCATTAAGCTGAGCGCCGGTCCCCTGAGCCCCACTTTTCTTTCTCTATACTTTGTCTCTGTGTCTTATTTCTTTTCTCAAGTCTTTCGTTCCACCTAACGAGAAACACCCACAGGTGTGGAGGGGCAGGCCACCCCTTCATTTGTTGATTCTTCTTTGCAGCGTAATTCAGAATCAAAATAAATGGTAAGATGGGCAAGTCAGGAATAGTAAGCTGGCTTTGTGTGCCACTAAGCTCTGTATTTTGTGTTACCTATATGGAAGCCATAAGATGCATCCATAGGAGACCTCTGCTGCAGCTAAAGTGAGTGATCAATCATTAAATTTCTCAAACGTTTCAACAGGCCACTTGGTTCATTTGCCCACTCCCATTGATATAAACCATGCCTGCCCTCCAGCATGGTTGTATGGTAGGTATGTAATGTACAAGCTTTAGTTGTATGTTACGTAGTGGACACAACACTATGTCGCCATGTGACAGATGGCAGTGCGCATAAATGGAGAGTCACTGCACTTCTCTTTGGTAGCAGAAATATCTGTGGAGACCATACAACTAGGTAGAGCTCTTGGTACTTGTGAGTAAAATAACAGATAAATTATTATATAAAATAGCTGTGTTGGAAGAAATACTTTGAATCTCAAACTCCTAGTCACTTATTTTCATAGATGTTCTCCATTCAACATATTACTTTGATAATGTCTAGACGACTAGGCTAGAAGTTTCACGCCACACACAAAGTATCCAGATGAAAGTGATGCTTTGACTGAATTACCAAGGAAAAATATCAGCTTTTGTCTTATGCCAGTAATCCTCCCTGGTCCTCAACTTTTAGGATATATTTAGAAGAAACAAAAAGAAAAAGAAAAAATGTTGCCTGGGCCATACTAGTACAGAATGTTATTTACTAATATTAAGTGGGAATTCAGTTTACACCCTTTAAAAAGTATTACATCTCAGATGTCAAACTCTTCAGTATGAAGGCCAGAAGCTCAGATAACTCAATCATGTCATAGCAGGATTAACAGTTTTGTTTTGTCAGAGAATAAACAATTAGTTTTTACCACAGAGGGACACTTCAATAAGTTAACTATTTATGGTAAGAAAAGGAAATTACAGCGATATTAAGACCATTTGCAGCTCCTATTCAAAATTAAGAAACTCGCTATTGCATTGTTTATCTCAACCTCAACATTCTTATGAGAAGTCATTAACAGTCCTTAGAGGTGTGGTTATTAGACCGGTCAGGGAAGCAGTGGGGCTCTGTTTGCCCAAACCTCTCAGGAAAAGGCTACAATTACTGTGTAGATACAGGAATATCACAGTTATGAGTGGCATTGTTCATAGGGCATTTCACAAGACAAAGCAATAGTAAAATACTTTATGATATCAAAGGTCATTTTGTGAAAATAATTCAAGCTGTGGCACATTTTTAAAATTAATAGATGTTTTTAATAAATTGGTACCTAGGAGGGATTCACCATGTTCATTGTGCTTGACAAGTTCAAAATTAAGCAAGTTAAATCAGCTCCAAAGAAAAAAGGCTGTGTAGGCAACCCATCAGATGACTGAAAGCTGGGGTAGTCCCTCCAGTGGGCGAACTGCTTATGCTACCTGGATAAACTTCTGCTCAGAAAAGGCTTCTATTGAAAGAACCATAGGTGTGAAATTTATGTGCATTTGTAACAGTTTTCAATCGCATGCCTCATCAAATAGGGTAGTTTAACACTTCGTGCATAAATTTGCATCAGATTGATAGCATCAACTAATTGGGAGAAAATGACAGTTAACTATGAAGCTGTCCTGTGTAATAGGTGTTGTGCAATGCAAAAGGGTCACAAAAATCCTGCCCTCTGTTCCTAGTGGGATGCAGGATTACATGGCAATTAACAATGTGAATTCTGGAGACAAATTCCATGCAAGTTCCAACTCACATTCCACCTTTTATTTGGGAAAGTTATTTAACTTTTTGATGCCTGAATTTCCCTACCTGGAAAGTGCTGATAACGGAACCCACCTCTACACAAATTGTTCGGATTAAACTATTTAATACGTGCAAAGCTGTAAACCACTTAGAATGGCACCTGGCATATAGTAAGCCATCAAAGTAATTTTTTTTCTTACCCATGATTGTTAAGGATTGCCTGGATCCTAGCAGAAGGGAAATTAAGGGCTAGATTGTGCAATAAAAATAAAGTACTACTGGAGCCTATAATTCAAACCCTGGGAAAGAGGTAGGATATAGAAGGACATGAGCTAAAGAACTTGGTTTATTTAGGGGAGGGGATGGCAAATTCTAAGGGACTGAAAAAGGCAGAAGTAAGCATGACCTTTTATTAAACAGCCTGACTGGAGTGGCAAAATCAGGTTGTGAGATGTGTCCAGTTGATGGAGGGCTTGAATGTTATGGTTGAGGAGATCAGGCTCTGACAGGAACCCACTATAGTCTCTTCAGGTAATGTTCTAAAAATAGTACTAACTCCTAGAAAACGTGATAGAATGTAGGGGAAGAGTCTAGAAGCAGATATTTCAGTTAAAAGGCTTATCTAATAATGCCCAGGGTGAGGTTCTGGACCAGGGTGATAAGCATAACTGGAGGAGGAAAGCAACTGCTAAAGAAAAAATAGGAAGCCTTGAAATAATTAGATATGGGGATCAAAGGAGAGAGAAAGCAAAGACGTCTCTAGGATCTTGAGAATGCCTCTACTGGCTAATATTTTACTTAAATGAGATAAGGCAGTAGTTGGTAGATGGTCGAAAGAGAAGGGACTTTAGGAGCTGGCCTCACCCTTTGTATTTGAAGGTTTCCAAATCATCGTTTGTGAAAGTGAGAGTGAGAAAGAAGGGGGCAAGACCACTAAGGAGGACAAGGACACCTACTGGACAGCAAAGAGCCAATCAACAAACATGTTAGAGATCACAAAAAACGGAAGGAAAAGCACAACAAAAGGGAAAATACTAAGAAAGAACAACAACTCCAAACAAGCCTACAAAGATCAGAATAAAAAAAGCAAAACCCAGACAAAACAACCTGAATTAGCGTCCAACTAACCGCCGAAACTAACCTAAGGACCAGATTAAGTAAAAAAGTAAAAATCGCACAAAAGACAAATCAAGGACCAACAACACCGAAACTACCTAGAAGGACGACAGACTCTCAACAAATCCAGAAAAATCCTCATACAAAAGAAAAACCCCAGACAAAGAAACCCGAAAAAACAGACCAACAACCCCAGGAACTCACCCGGATTCCAATGGAACAAAAGAAATGACACTAGGACCCTTGACCAAGATGAGACCTAAAGCACCTTGGCCCCACAGGCAGCGGACAGCCTCAGAAGGCATTCTTGTTACTGGTTTTGCAAATGAACTGCTCCAGCTAGGTACAGGCTAAAAAAGAGATTTACTCTCCCATGTTCTCCCTCTGATTCCCACGGCACAGTAGGAATTGCTCTAGGTCCCTTGTTCCCGATGAGCCCTAAATGCCTTTTGTCCCACATGTAGCTGACATCCTCAGTTTGCTCTCTTCCACACCCCATTTCTCCATTCTCTGACCCACCCTACTAGCTGCATTCCCCAGGCTCCCTTGCCAGTGGGAAACATCAGCTGGAGACAAGGAGGCAGGAGTTGAAGAGGGGCTGGAGTATTCACTCCTGGCACGCCTGTCCTGCTATGGCATAGTGTGGCAATAGCCGCATCCCTCTACATCCACAGCCCTTGTTGGCGGCCCCTTTCGTGGCTCTAGCTCTCAGTAGACTGTGATAACATTGCTTCTGTCCTTCGTGTCTTCATGCATGGAGGTGGTAAGGGCTCCCTCTGGAGCTAGTTCTTGGTTGTTGATTCCCAGACCCCTGTTCACACCAATATAAATAGTCCCTTTATTAAATTCTCTTCCAAAACCCCAGCTAAATGGTCTTCTCTTTCCTACCAAAATCCATTCTTTGAGGAGTGTACAGTGATGAAAGCAAGCTGATATAATCAGATGTCCCACATGAACATGTAATATCATGGAGCTTTATTTTACCTGGGTACATTTTTTTCCTAAGGGTTTAGGTATGTAACTTTATGCCTGAAACTTTTGTTAAGAAGGAATATTTTTAAATGGTGTGAGACATCATAAAACAACTTAGTTTTTAAAGGGAAACTATAAGTCAAATTTATTTTTATTTTAAGAATTTGCAAATTACAGACTTGAATAAGTGTATCAAACATTCCTAAACAGGCTAAACACTGTTACAAGTACATAGAAAAAGGGATTCATTACAGGGCTAAGTAAGACCTTACATAGTTGTGGGAACCAGTGGAAGGGTCTATGCAAGGCTGCTCTCTCTGCATCTGGTGTTGAGCCTGAAGTTGCTGTAAGTCAGCCAGACCAGGTGGGAAGGAAAGTAAAGATGAACTGAACACTTCTGAGAATGAGCTGGAAGTGTGAGGATGAACTGGAATCCACATCACTCTCAGACTGTCCTGATGCTGCAGGTCACTTGCAGAAGAAGTTGGCACCTTTTGCCATAGAATAACACATGCTTTTGGCCTAGGATTTGGCAAAGCTGAAGGAATTCTGATATCAGAGGTGTGGGCCCAAGTGCTGCTTTAGGTAGACAAGGTGAGCGGCTTGTCACCACAGTGTGTACAGGATGCCTGGCACCCTACATTGACTTTCTTTTTCTTTTTTGAGACAGAATCTCACTCAGTTGCCCAGGCTGGAGTGCAATGGCGCAATCTTGGCTCACCGCAACCCCCGGGTTCAAGCGATTCTCCCGCCTCAGCCGCCCGAGTAACTGGGATTACAGGCACCCGACATCATGCCTGGCTAATTTTTGTATTTTTGTAGAGATGGGGGTTTCGCCATGTTGGCCAGGTTGGTCTCGAACTCCTGACCTCAGTTGATCCGCACACCTCAGCCTCCCAAAGTGCTGGATTACAGGCATGAGCCACCGCGCCTGGCCTCCTACATTGACTTTCACAGTATAAAACAATAGGGCTGCAACCTCCCTTCTGCATTATAAACCTTCCACAAAATTATCCTTTGGGCAGTGCTAACTCAGAAGCATAAAGATACGGGAATTCTGGAATTTCCTATTTTTCTAGGACAGCAAATTTGTTCATTCTTCTTTTAGCTGAGTCATACTCCCCATTGATATCCTGTAACTTATGCTGAGATATAAAAGTAATGACTATTATATCAGAAGTAGGGGAATGGGAGAAGGGAAGAAAAATGTACTACATATATAGACACATTCATACCAAAATTAGGTAGAAATACTCGTAACTATTATTGTCCTTGTTTCTGTAGCCATTATGTGGTTTTGTTTTTTGACTATATCTACTCTATATTCTCTTTTCCCTAGAAAATGTTTAATCTTGTCCTAGATCTTTGCCTATTGGGGTGACCCAATCCCTTCACATTCCTGAAGGGTCTGAGCCACTTGCTGCCCTAGCTAGATTGGGTTTTGGAATTTCCTATGAATATTAATCTCAGGATATATCTATTACTTTCCTTGGGGTGCCACACAAATTACCACAAACTGGGTGGCTTAACGCAACAGAAATTTATTCTCTCACAGTTTAGGAGAATATATGTTTGAAATAAAAATGTCAGTAGGGTTGGTTCTTTCCTGGGGGCTCAAAGGGAAAAAAATCTTTTCTCCCTCTCTCCTGGTTTCTAGCGGATGCCGATAATGCTCGGCATTCCTTGGCTTGTGGTAGCAAAACTCTACTCTGCCTCTGCTGTCACATGGACATCTTCCATCTTCCTTCTGTGTCTCTTCATCTCTTCTCTTCTTTTTTCTTACTTTTTTATTTTGAGACAGAGTCTCATTCTGTCACCCAGGCTGGAGTGAAGTGGAACAATCTCAGCTCACTGCAACCTCCACCTCCTGAGTTCAAGTGATTCTCATGCCTCAGCCTCTCAAGTAGCTGGGACCACAGTGCACGCCACCATATCTGGCTGATTTTTGTATTTTTAGTACAGACAGGGTTTCATCATGTTCGCCAGGCTGGTCTCAAACTCCTGGCCTCAAGTGATCCGCCTGCCTCAGCCTCCCAATGTGCTGGGATTACAGGCTTGAGCCACTGCGCCTGGCTTCTTCTCTTCTTATAAAGACATCAGTCATATTGGATTAGGTCCCACTGTAATTGAGTATGACCTCATCTTGCTTATATCAGCAAAGACCCTATTTACATATAAGGTTACATTCACAGGTACCAGGGGTTAGGACTTCAATGTATCTCTTTGGAAAAAAAATAGTTCAACCATAACGATATGGAATACCAAAATATGCTACAGGAAATCTGCATTTCTGACATACTCTTCCTTCTCTCCATTCTGTAGTTGTGAATGACTTAATTCCACCGGATAGTCAGGATCAATCATCCTAGTCAGTAAAATAACCCCCTCTTTTGCCTGATGATTAACTGGCATGAGAAATACAAAGTCACCAAGCTGTAGTCACAATTTCTAATTTAATGGAACATTTTCTGTGTTCTTGGTAGAAACACCCCTCCCTTGGGAATTAAGAACCCTAGATTAGCATAGTATAAAGTTATGAATCAGGAAGCAAATTTTTGCCAGTGAATCACCAAAGATAAGATGAGCCATTCCTATTTCCAACCCTTGATTCCACAAGTTCTGGCTAAGGAAGAAATAGCACAATCTGGCTTAGACTACATACTGCATCCTGGAGGATATTCCTCCAGCGCTACAAGGTGCTGCCATGCAGCTAGTGCCATAACTGAGTCTTCAGTGGCCATTCAATCGTTCTTTCAGGCCACTTGCTTCAGGATGATGGGAAACATGATAAGACCAATGAATTCCAAGACCATGAGCATATTAGCATACGTTATGTGCTATAAAACAAATTTCTTGGTCAGAAGCAATGCTGTGTTGAATACCGTGAGGGTGAGTAAGGCATTTCATAAGTCTATAGATGGCAGTTTTGATAAAAGCATTGTAGGCAGGGAAGGCAAATCCCTATCCAGGGTGAGTATCTATTCCACTGGGAAAAAATAGCTGCCACTTCTATAATGGAAGTGGTCCAGTGTAATCAATCTGCCACCAGGTGGCTAGCTGGTTCTCTCCATCTCCACACCTGGCCTAGGAATGGTGCCATATCAGGGGTTCACTATTGGACTTTGCCATTGGGAGATTGAGCATTCAACAGCAGCTATAGCTGGATCAGCCTTGGTAGAAGAAAAGTCATATTGTGAGCTCATACAGAAACTTCATTCCTATCATGAGTCAGCACTCACTGGGCAAGGCAAAGAATGGCTGATGGAAAAGACTGACTGACACCCACAGAACAGGTCAGCTTGTCCACCTGATAATTAAAATACTGTTCCTGAGCTTGCTTTTCAGGGAGCATTGACATAAGACAGAAATATCTTCACACTCTGTGTGAATGCAGTTTAGTCACATACTACATTCCCAGAATCCTTTTGTAAGAAATTTTCTAATCATGTTCCTTTTCAGTCCCTGACTATGCACCTAAACCATTAGCTATTGCTCATGATGAATGTGGACCTCTAGCCATCCCTTTTTCTGGATGAAATAGGCAACCAGACATACTGCTCAAAGTTCTGCCCACTGGGAGGAAGATTTTCTTTAAATACTATCTTTCAGAGCCACCCTGGGATAGGGCTGTAGTGCTGCAGTCCACTACTTTTGGGTGTTGGTGGCAAATCATGCAGAATTTTCTAATTTTTTTTCTTCTTTGGTCAACTAGCCATAGACAATCCTCAGGAAGCTTTAGATGCAGGATAAGAAGAAGGAGGCTATGCTGCAGCCATAGACATCTGGGCTACTTGTTCATGCAACTTACTTGTGTCTTCAGCACCACTGATGACTAAGGAGTCTTGTCTTGAGCTAGGGAATGGGGACATCTGGGGAATGTCAGGAGTCTTTAGGCTGAGTTTCTAAGGTTACCATTTCTAGCTACTTGCCTCCTAGAAGGGGCAAGGAATGTGTTAGCCACTGCTCTACCCTACTTCTAAAGCCCTGCTATCATTTAGAACCTCCCCCCCACACACACACACCACCACCAACATAACTCTGCCTACTTTGCACTCCTCCTCACCTATGCCTCAGTCATTGGGAGTAGAATTCTACTGGAGCAACTAGTGGAAGAACTTCTCAGTCACTCTTTGTCAGAGTAAAGGTATTGTGGGTGAGGTGCTCCAGTGGTCTCATTCTGTAACTGTATAGATTCTGACATGCTCTGCTCCCTTTCTCCTTCCTAAGGGAGGTTGGGGCCACATCATGGTGAGATCTCTTAGTGTTAGTTTGTCCTTCGGATGTAGTAACACCGTCATTTGCCTTTCCCAACATACCTCATGTGGAATCATGATTTCTTCTGTCTGCTGTAGATTCTGTCTCAGCTTTACATGCATCAGGCCTGTAGGAGGCCCTTGGGTCTGGCCAGTGGCTAGGGTGTTGGCTGAATGGACAGTGAATGACCACTGAATGGAAAGTCAGTGCTGTTTTTCTTTGGCATCTTAGAAGCTTATACTGAGTTTGGTAGGACTCACTGCCAAAGTATTGCCTGGTCTGGAGAAGGTAGAGACAAGGAAGAGCTGAAATTTCAACTATTTCCTACTAGCATCATTTATCTGCCATAAGATGCCAAAATGCAGGGCCCCAGATTTGCAAGGTATGGAATTAGAGCACAAGGCTATTGAGGCAGGTCTGCATGTGAGATGGCCCCACCATTGGGTCACTATCAGGACCTGCTCCAAAGAGTCCATGGATTGTAGAAGAGTCACTATCACATAGTTCATGGACCCTGAAACCTTCCTGCCCAATCTCCATTCTCCTTAGATCTGCTAAGATAGTCTCCATCTCTATTGCACAGTTTTCTGTAAAAAACCTTTAAAAGGGACTGGTACCTCGAACTGACAACATAAACAGGATGGTTATATTTGGGTGTGATTCTTAATTTAAAAAAATTTAAGCTCGTTAGTATCTTCCAAATTGTCTGCAATTAAAACATACTACTTTTCTAAGTTCTCCAGGAAGGTAGGGTTTAAGTAACAATCAGCTTCTTGGCATCAAACACTTGTGGCCTATTTTTCTTGAGTTAGACTAGGAAATGGTACTCCATATTCATTGCTTCCACCCACTGGAAGTTCTGATTTCTCCCCAAGCCTTTGATTGGTGTATAGCAAACCTAGTTTGTTTTATCATAGGATGGTTGTTTCCATATTAAATTCTAGTTTCTGATATCCTGTATGTTTTAGAACCAAGGTGACTTTAAAAGCAGAGCAAGCTAAGCCTAAATAATACAATCCTAGGAAAAACAGGGATGGCTTAATTCCTAATTCCATTCACTTTGATTAAACATCTTGACCATATCTCTAACCCCAGAATTTTTAGCAGAAAAAAAAAGACTTGAGACATAATGAGAGGGACTAACTAAAAATCTCATAGACTGAAGTTGTCACCACAGTTTTTTTTTTTTAAGAGAACTAGCTTAAAGGTATATTTCTTCTATTTTTAAAGCTTATGGAAAAATTCTTGTTGCATATGTGTTATAGCAAAACAAAATGCAGGCATGGAAAAACAACTGACTTTAAAAATAGCAAAATACTTGAGAGCCCAGCTTGAAGTCATTAGAAGCAGTACAGCTGGGGTCAGTTTATAGGTTTCTGTTTTTAATTTGCATAAATAGTCTAGCACTTGGATGGAACAGACATCCAGCTGCCTCATCAGACTGATCAACTTTTTAATGGCCTCCCAGATACCCAAAAGCTGCTGGGACTTTTGGTCAGGGCAGTGCTAGGAGTCATGATAAGCCTGAAAAGTGAGATGTATTCTACCTTCTTATACAAAGGAAAACCCAGAACTTCTGATAATGTCTTTTTTCTACTTAGAGCTGAAAGTCTTTTGAGTTCTGCTAATGATAAAAACTTCCACTCCCACCTCAAAAACATCATTAGTATGATAACACTTCCACTGCCCAGACTGATGGGGCTAGAGGGTCACACTGCTAAACCCTGAAATTTGGAAAACAAAAAAAAACACCAAAGTATGCCCCCTAGCTTAAATCACATAGAATGGTAGCAGTGTTCCACGTCCTTTTAGCTGATGGAGTCATGGTCTCATAGTACAGCACCAACCATTAATTCCATAAACATAGAGAATGTCCTGAAGTCCCGGGTCTGATATTGTGGACAGGTGCAAGATTTCTGGAGAAAATATATATTATCTTGCTTATAAAATAAGATTATGTATTTAAAATTTCAAATATATTCAATCTAAAAGAATAAAAGAGCTAAGAGAAAGTGTATGATTAAAAACCAAGTGACTGATAGGGAATTTCAGGAGAAAAAAAGAAAAGAATAAATCAGAGTAGTCAGGGATGGCATAATAGAATTGGGACTTAACACAAAACACTTATTTAACACTTTCTATGAAATATGCCTTCTGAGAACTCACAGGTGAAATCAAACCCAGATCCTGGCCTCTCGATACTTCTGTGCTTTTTGGGTGTACAGTTGCACAATGGACATATAAAGTACAGAGTGACGAGTGTCACAGTAACAGACACATGACTTACCTAACCCACCGCAGCCAGTACCCACAAGCAACACCGGGGGTTGGAGGACAGACCTGCTCTACCTGTGACCTCCACCAGTGGTGCCCACATACGTTGTCAGTGGCCTGAGAACTGACCTATCCTACTTGCACCCATGCACCCTTTGCACCACTGGCACGCATGCACTCTGTCTGGAGGCCTGGGAATTGATCCACCCTGGCCACAGCAGCCAGCACCCATGCACAACTTTAGGGGGGACCTGATGACAGGCATGCCCTGCTCGCTGCCACTGCTTCCAGTGCCTGCACACATTGTCTTGGGGCTTGGGGATTGATCCATACTGCCTGCTCCCACTGTTGTCCACACTCACCATCCGGGGGCCTAAGGACATTTCTTCTGCACCCACCACCACCACTGCCAGTGTCCACGCATGTTATCGAGAGGCCTGGGGATCAACACACCCCCACTTACCTGCACCAGTGTGCAGTGTCCAGGGGCTTGGGGATACCCCTGCCCTGCCCACTGCTACCAACACACACATGAACAATCTAGGGGCATAAGAAAGAACCCATGCCCCCTGCCACTGATGCCCACACATGTCTCCCAGGGTCCTTGGACTCAGCCACTCAGCCTGCCACTGCTGCTGCCAGCACCTACCTGCCTAAACGACTTGGGGGCCTGGAGATGGGTCCATGTAGTCCATTGTTACCACTGCTGGTGTCCATGTGCACTGTTCCGGGGCCCAAAGATTGGCCTGCCACTGCTATTGACACCACTGATACCACATATGCTACCAAGGGGGCTGAAGACCTACCTGTCTAGACAGCCCACCTGACATCCCCATTCTCAGCAAAGGCTTGCCACAGCCTCCACTAACAACCACTGGATAAGCCAGTATCTGAGGAACTCTCAGATACCACGCTGATGCTGATTACAGCTGAAGATATCATGTGGAGAATACACTACTGCATCTATTCAGAATCAAATCCAAACCACCCTACCCAAGTAACACTGTAGATAAATCTACAGGAAAAAGTCATTCCCTACAAAAGCCAATCCATAAAATCAGAAGAAGTGACTGTTATACCAAAGTTGCAGGTATTAATGTAAAGACCCAAGAGATGTTAAAAAGCAAGGAAACATGGCACCTTCAAAGGAACACAATTATTCTCCAGTAACAGATAACAGCAAAAAGAAAATATATGACATGCCTGGAAAAGAATTCAAATAATAATATTAAAGAAATTAAATGAGATAAAAGAAAACACAGATAAACAACACAACAAAATTAGAAAAACAATTCATGATTTGAATGAGAAATTCAACAAAAAGACAGATATTAAAGAGAATCAAAAAGAATTTCTGAAACTGAAGAATTCAATGAATAAAATAAAAAGTACAATTGAGAACTCCAACAATAGGCTAGCTCAGGCAGAAGAAACTTCTGAACTTGAAGGCAGGTCTTTTGAAATAGCATAGTCAGCCAAAAAAAAAAAAAAAAGAAGAAGAAGAAGAAAAGAAAAAAAAAGAATAAGAGTAGTGAAGAAAGCTTTTGACATGCCATAAAGCATTTAAATATTTGAATTTTGGTAGTTCCAGAAGGAGAAGAGATGGGCAAAGGCATAGAAAATCTATTTGATGAAACAATTGCTGAAAACATCCCAAGTCTTGCAAGAGATATAGACATCCAGATACTGGAAGCTCTAAAATCTCCAAATGGATTCAATCCCAAAAGGTCTTCCCCAAGTCATATTATAGTCAAATAGTCAAAAGCAAAGCCAAAAAGATAACTTTAAAAACATTAATAAAAAAGCATCAAATCAAAAATATGACTATCTGCATTAGAGTAACTGTGGATTTCTCAGTAGAAGCCTTATAGGCTAGAGGAGAATGAGATAATATATTCAAAGCGCTAAAAGAAAAATTACTGTCAAGCAAGAATACTATTCCCAACAAAGCCATCTTTCAAAACTGAAGGTAAAACATTCTTTCCCATGCAAGCAAAGACTGAGGGAATTCATTGCCACTAGACCAGACTTACAAGAAATGCTTAAGGGAGTTCTACATCTGGAGGTGAAAGGATGACATCTACCATCATAGAAACCCACCAAAGTATAGAAATCACTGGTATTGCAGATACACAAATGAGAAAGAGAAAAGAGTCAAATACTTTCATGACAAAAAACTACCAAATCATAAAGGAAAACAATAAAATGAGAAGAAAAGAATGGAGGATATACAAAACAATCAGAAAACAATTAACAAAATGACAGGAGTAAGTCCTCACCTATCTGTAACAACCTTGAATGTAAACAGTTTAAATTTCCTAGTTAAAAGAAACAGACTGGCTGAAATTTTTTTTTAAACCAACTATAGCTGCCTATGGGAAATTCACTTCATTTGTAAAGACACACAGAGACTGAAAGTGAAGGGTTGGAAAAAATATACCACACAAACAAAATGCATGCAGGATTAGCTATATTTATATCAGAAAAACTAGACTTTAAGTCGAAAAACAAAAAGTGACAAAAAAAGGTCATTATATAATGATAAAGAGATCAATTCAGCAAGAGGATATATAATTGTAAAATATATGATAATAAATATTATCATAGCTAAAGAAAGACAGACCCCAATATAATAAAACCTGGGGATTTCAACACCCTACTTTCAGCAGTGGACAGATCATCTAGACAGGAAATCTACAAAGACACATCTGACTTACTCTGCACTATAGACCTGGCAGACATTTACATAACATTTCATCCAACAGATGCAGAATACATATTCTTCTCATCAGCACATGGAACATTCTCCAGTATAGAACATATGTTAGGACACAAAACAAGTCCTAACAAATTTTTAAAACTCAAAATCATATCAAATATCTTTTAAGACTATAATGGATTAGAACTAGAAATTAATAACAAGAAGAACTTTGGAAACTGTACAAACACATGGAAATTAAATAACATGCTTCTGAACATCTATTGGGTTAATGAGAAAATTAAAAAGAAACTTAAAACATTTTTGAAAGAAATGAAAATGGAAATACAGCATACCAAAACCTACAGAATGCAGCAGAAATAGCCCTGGAGAGAAGTTTATAGCAATAAATGCCTACATCAATAAAGCAGAACGATTTAAAATAAACAACCTAATTCTACACCCCAAGAACTAGAAAAGCAACAACAAACCAAATTCTAAATTACTAGAAGGAAATAAGAAAGATCAGAGCAAGACTAAATGAAATAGAGACTAAAAAATCATCACAGAGAATCTACAAAACGGAAAGATTTTTAAAAAATGAGCAAAATCAATAAACCACTAGCTAGACTAATCAAGAAGAAAGAAGAGAAAAAAATGCAATCAGAAATGATAAAGAAGACATTATAATTGATACCACAGAAATACAAATGATCATGAGAGACTATTACGAACAACTACTCTGTACAAATTGTAAAAGCAGGACATGGATAAATTTCTGGATTTATCCAACCTATCAAGATTGATAAACCTATCAAGATTTATCAAGGTTGATAAACCTATCAACCAACCTTGATAGGTTCTGGTTCAATGCATGCAACCTATCAAGATTGAACCAGAAGAAGTAGAAAATATAAACAAATCAGTAATGAGTAATGAGATTGAATTAGCAATAAAAAATCTTGCAAAAAAAGAAAAGCCCAGAATGAGATGGATTCACTGCAGAATTCTATTAAACTTATAAAAAATAACTAACATGAATTCTCCTCAAGCTATTCCAAAAATTGAAGAGGAAAAGTTTTTTTAACTCATTGTATGAGGCTAGCATTATCCTAATACCTAAACTATACGAAGACACAACAATGAAAAGAAAATTGCAGGCCAATATTCCTGATGAACATAGATGCAAAAATCCTTAATAAATTCTAGCAAACTGAATACACCAACACATCAAAAAGATATTATACAATGATTAAGAGGAATTTATTACAGGGATGCAAGGATGGTTCAACATATGCAAATCTATAAATGTGATACATTACATCAACAGAATGAAGGACAAAACCATATGATCATATCAATAGGTGCAGAAAAATCACTTGATAAAATTCAACATCCTTTCATTATGAAAACTGTCAACAAATTAAGCATAGATGGAATATAAATCAGCATAATAAGGGCCATATATGACAAACTTACAGCTAGCATCATACTCAATGGGGAAAAGCCAAAAGTCTTTCCTCTAAGAACTAGTATAAGACAAGGATGACTATTTTTACCACTCACATTCAACATGATACTGGAAGTCCTAGCCACAGCAATCAGGTAAGATTAAGAAATAAAAGGCATCCAAATTGCAAAAGAGGAAGGAATAAAAACTATAAAACATTGATAAAAGAAATTGAAGAGGACACAAACAAATGGAAAGACACCCCATGCTCATAGATTGGAGTATTAATACTGTTAAAATGACCATATTACCCAAAGGAATTTACAAATTCAATGCAATCCTTACCAAAATACTAACAACCGTTTTCACAGAAATAGAAAAAATAATCCTGAAATTAGTATGGAGCCAAAAATGACCGTATAACCAAAGCAATATTGAGCAAAAAGAACAAAGCTGCAGGCATCACAGTACCTGACTTCAGAATATGCCACCTAGCTATAGTAACCAAAACATCACAGTATTGATATGAAAATAGATGCACACATCAATAAAGCAGAGTAAAGAACCAAGAAATAAGTCCATGTATTTGCACTCCACTGATTTCAACAAATGTACCAAGAACATACAATGGATAAAGGACAGTTTCTTCAATAAATGGCACTGGGAAAACCGGATAATTATATGCAGAAGAATGAAACTAGACTTTGATCTTTCACCATACACAAAAAATCAAATCAACGTGGGTTAAAGACTTAAATCTAAGACCTGAAACTATGAAACTTTAA
Organism: Colobus angolensis palliatus; assembly: GCF_000951035.1. Lineage (NCBI taxonomy): Eukaryota > Metazoa > Chordata > Mammalia > Primates > Cercopithecidae > Colobus > Colobus angolensis. Next base: position 4,395,262 of record NW_012114933.1, read on the forward strand.
GAAGAAAATATTTGAGAAATGCTCCAGAACAGTGTTCTGGTCAAAGATTTTTTGTGTTAAGACCTCAAAAGCACGCAAAAATAGACACATGGGGCTATATTAAACTAAAGGTCTTCTTCACAGCAAAGTAAACAAACAACAGAGTGAAATAAAGGTAACGCAGACTAAAATTTGGTTTCCATTTTGAAGGCTGGGAAAAGTAAAAAAAAGTATTTTGTAGACTGAGACAGACTATCAGGCTCAGTGGGCAGTGCATGTAACATAGAGCAAAGAAGCCTGGGGACGAATGTTCTAAAACGCCTGCAAATTAAAACATGGAGATTGCTGTAACATCAGTGCTGTGAGAGAAGTTTTTGCCAGTATCTCACTGCCACACAGAGTAGTCATTGTCAAAAGCATTATTGCCTAATATGAAGGCAAAAGATATACCCACATTACATTTTTTAATAATTTTAAATTGTATTATTATTATTATTATTATTATTATTGAGACATAGTCTTGCTCTGTTGCCCAAGCTGGAGTGCAGTGGCATGATCTCAGTTCAAGGCAGCCTCCACCCACTGGGCTCCAGCAAGTCTTCTGCCATAGCCTCCCAAGTAACTGGGATTATAGGCGCACACCACCACGTCTGGGTAATTTTTGTAATTTTAGTAGAGAAGGGATTTAGCCATTTGACCAGGCTGGTCTCGAGCTCCTGGCCTCAAGAAATCCACCTGCCTCAGCCTCCCAAAGTGCTGGGATTACAGGCATGAGCCACCGCACCTGGCCCCTGCATTTCATTTTTTAATACTCCTGGGAGATATGGTCAACCCAGCTTCTTAGAAAAACATGCAATAAAACACCACATATTTTGATAGTAAATGAACTGAGAAAGTTAAAAAAAAAAAAAGAATGAATCATTGATTTTTGAGTCATTGATTTTTTGTTACTATAATCATTTTTAAGTCTATAAGTCAGTGGCATTAAGTATATTCAGTGTTGTACAACCATCACTACTATCCATTTCCAGAAGAATCATCGATTTTTAAAGAGTAAAATTAGGACACAGGAGCTCAAGTCTGATATCTCTTTTTGGATGGATTGATGCAGCAGAGAACTTTTGATAAACTATGCATGGGGAGAGAGCCTAGTGCTGGAGCTTTGTTTTTCCTAAGACTCAATTGCTCCAGCTGGTGCAGAATAACTCCTCACCTGCTGCACATGCTGCTTTTTGTATTGAATGGGAAGGCTAGGACACCAGATACTCACCACATCCAGCCATTTTCCAGTGCTGCTGGTGGACACAGTATCACTTGATTTCATAGGCTGCTCTCAATGGAGGGCAGCCTGCAACAGGGCAATGCCAAAGGAACTGCTGTGCATTGCAGAGGTTCTAGCATTTTCAGAGCTACAACTGTCTTGGTTTTGGTTTAATCCTCCAAAACGATCCTTTTGCTGCATGGCCCCACCCCCAAATTAGTAAAATTTTGTAGCTAGAAGGGACCCTAGAGATTATCTATTCAAACTCTATGTCCAGTTACAGAATCAAGAAGCTTGTTCAAGGTGATGCAGCAGAGGAAGCTGGGTCTGCCACAGTCCAGGTCTTCTTCCAATGTCCTGTGCTTCCCACAGCTGCCGCACACATTCTAAAATTAAAATGAGTGAAGTCTTAAAACATTTTTCTTTTGCTTTATTTTGAGTAACCAGATGCTACTGGGAATAACAAAAGCAGGGGTAGAAATCTCTAATCTGGTGGGATTTCTTTTTTCTTTCTTTCTTTCTTCTTTAATTTACCACATGTTGACCCTGACATTTTAATAAGGACACAGGACACAGTGACTTAACAATACAAAACAATGTAACCCAGATGTTGACGGTAGACTCATTTCTGAAAGCACAGGCCTGAGAGCTTTTTTCAAAAGTGAGAAAAATGTTGGGATCCTAGAATAGCCGTCATAGCCCCCAGCTAAAATGTCCTTGTCAAACTTGCAACCAAGGTTATTGCTGACACACAGAAATTATTTGTATTTAATCGTTTCTGCCCATTCTCATTTTCATCCCTTCTTTTCCCTTCCTTTTATGGCTCACCTTCCTACATTTCCATTATTTCCCACCCTCTAGGTTCCCCGTATCATCTCGCTCATCCTTCGGTTTTCACATCTCCCCATTAGAATATTCTGGCTTGGTCTGTGTTTCTGAAAAAAAGCATCTCATCTCATATGACTATTTCCTTATATTTCTTTCTACTATCAAAATATCTTTATGCCCTTCTCCCTCCAAAGTGTCCTTTATTGACTTCCTAAGACAATAATTTTATAATATAATCAAAATTTGTGTTAGCAGAGCTACATTATAAGTTTAGGAGTCCATAGACACCCCGGAGGGGGGCCCTTCCTCGGCAAAAAAAATATTTAAAATTACATTTTACAACTGCATTGGGATAAAAATAAATATAAGCCAAACACGACTTATTATCATACTTTCATTATTATTTTTTTCCTCCAATTTTAAGATAAATTAAAGTAAAAATTATTTGCATGGGCTTGTAGGCCCCTGGCACTGTGCCCCTTGGGCTGGCTTTCAGCCATCCAGGTGCCCACTCTTAGGAAACTTTCATTCTACAAATACAGACATAGAGATAGATCACGTAATAGCCTTTGCTTTTTACCTTCGCAGTAGCTACAGCCCTCTGTGTCTACCTAACTGTCAGAGGTCATTTTCATAATGAATGGGGGCTGAAAATGCCAGATGCAATTGGCCCTCTGTATCCATGGATTCTGTATCTGTGGGTTCCACATTTAAGGATTCAACCAACTCTAATAAAAAAATTCAGAAAAAAGTCATCTAGACCGGGTGCGGTGGTTCAGCCTGTAGTCCCAGCACTTTAGGAGGCCAAGGTGGGTGAATCACGAGGTCAGGAGTTCAAGACCAGCCTGGCCAACATGATGAAACTCCATCTCTACTAAAGATACAAAAAATTAGCCAGGCATGGTGGCATGTGCCTGTAACCCCAGCTACTCAGGAGGCTGAGGCAGGAGAATCACTTGAACCTGGGAGGCGGAGGTTGCAGTGAGTTGAGATCACCCCACTGCCCTCCAGCCTGAGTGACAGGGTATGATTCCATCTCAAAAAAATTAAAAAAGTCATCTGTACTGAACATGCACAGGCTTTTTTCTTGTCATTACTTCCTAGACAATAAAGGATAACAACTATTCACATAGCATTTATATTGTATTAGGTATTGTAAGTAATCCAGAGATGACTTAAAGTATACAGGAGGATTTGCATAGGTTATATGCAAATACTATATCATTTAATATCAGGGACTTGAGCATCTGTGGATTTGAAGATCCACAGGAAGTCCTGGAACCAATCCCCCACACATACAGAGGGACAACTGCACATACTTTCTCAGCCCCTCCTGTATCTAAGGTTTGGATATACAATCAAAGTCTGGCTGTTGAAATTTCAGTGAAAGTATGATGATGGCTTCTTGGAAAGTTTTTTTCTTCCTTAAATGTACAAGTTCCTACAGTTTCTATTCACTTTGGGACATGCATAAGCTTCTGCAGCTGTCTTGACATCATGAGAGACCACACAGATAACAATCTGAAGATGGTAGAGCAAAAAGACCTAATTCTAGGTTCTTCTTTTTCTTTTTAAATTATTATTATTATTATTTGGGACAAGGTCTTATTCTGTCACACAGGCTGGAGTGCAGTAGTGTGATCACACCTTATTGTAGCCTTGACCTCCCAGGCTTAAGGTATCCCCCTACCTCAACTTCCAGAGTAGCTGGGACTACAGGTGCACACCACCATGCCTAGCTAATTTTTTTCTATTTTTGTAGAGACAGGGTCTCACTTTGTTCTCCAGGCTGATCTCAAACTCCCGAAGTGCTGGGATTATAGGCATGAGTCACTACTCCTGACCTAATTCCAGGTTCTTGATCACATTGTTGAACTACTTAACTGGCTGTGAAACTACCTACTTCTGAACACTTTTATTAAGTGAGATAATAAATTCAACTTTATGTAACTTTCAGCTGGGTATTCTATTACTTGAAATGTGTTACAGACAACAAGAAAACAAATATATACACTAGAAAATTTCAGATAAAGTCTCACAAAAACAAGTCAATAACTCTTCTAAATTTTAGCAATGAACATTTAAAAATAATATTTCCAATAATATAAATCATAATGAAATCTAAGAATAAATTTAAGGTATATGAAGCATATGCAAATTGCAACTTTACTGAGAATCATAAAAATACTTGAATAAATGGAGAGATAGCATGTGCTTTTAAGAAATTATTCAAGGCCAGGCTTGTTGGCTCATGCCTGTAATCTCAGTGCTTTAGGAGGCCAGGATGGAAGCATTGCTTGAGGTCAGGAGTTTGAGATCAGCCTGGGCAACATAGCAAGACCCTGTCTCTACAAGTAAACAAAAAAATTAGCCAGGTGTAGTGGTGCCTACCTGTAATCCCAAATACTTGGGAGGCTAAGGTGAGAGAATTGCTTGAGCCCAGAAGTTCCAGACTGCAGTGAGCCATGATTGTACCACTGTACTCCAGCCTGGATGACAGAGCTAGACTCTGTCTCTAAAAATAAAATAAAATAAAATGAAGAAATGTTTCAGTATTGTAAGATGACAATTCTCTCTAAGTTGTTTTATAAGCCACTGTTTAGAAATGAAACAGTAAAATTCCACATAAATTGCCTAAGGTACTTTTTGTAAAATGTTTATTGAAGTATAATACACATACAAAAAGTACATATATCTTAAGTGTGCAGCTCTTAAGTTTATCTGAAATAAAAATGGAGAGAAACATCCCATGAAATTTCAATAGAAAGGAACTTTGCAATGTTTTAACTAGCACTGTACTATAGAAATCAGCATAAAAGAATAATAACCCTAAAATCAAGCTCTAGAGTGCATATATAAGTGTGATAAATGCAGCATTTCAAATTAGTGAGTTAATGGATTTTTAAAATGGTGTTAGAATGACTGACACAAGTATCCCACTGAATGCATGAATTTAAAAAATAAATGTAAATAAATGAAACCAGAAAATAACTAGAATAACATGCAGTTTAAAACTCAGGATGAATAGGCATGACATCAAAAACAGAAGTCACAATGGAAAAGATCAATAAATTTATCTACATACATTTAATACTTCTTTATGATAAATATCATAAAGTTAAAAGAAAAATGGTAAACTAGGAGAAAGTGTTTGCTATCTTGATGTTTGAGCTGGTGACTTTGATGGGAATAGGGTATAGTCCATTGCTTGCATGTGTAGATTCTAGAGTCAGATGGCAAGGGTTTAAATATGAATTCCCACTTACCAGCTGTCTTAGGTTGGGTTTCCTAAGAGCATTGGATGAGAGAAAGATTCTTATACAAGTGACATTGAGAAACTCCTCTCTAGTAAAACCTAGAGAAGTGAGGGAAGCAGGACAGGACAGGAGAATAAACTAGGCAAAGGTAAAGGTTCAGTTAGCTACAAAAACAAAACAAACAAACAAAAAACCCACAAAAACAAACACTTCAAGTCCTATAGAAGTTAAAGGTGAGGAAAAAATAAAACCAAACTTCAGACAAGTTAAATTTAAGGGCCAGGCACAGTGACTTACACCTGTAGTCCCAGCACTCTGGGAGGCAAAGCAGTAGGATTGTTTGGGCCCAGGAGTCAGAAGCCAGCCTGGGCAACATGGCAAAACCTCATCAATACAAAAACACAAAAATTAGCCAGCCGTGGTAGTGCATGCCTGTAGTCCCAGCTACTCTGGAGGCTGAGGTGGGAGGATTGCTTGAGTCCAGGAGTTTGAGGTTGTAGTGAGCCATAATCCCACCACTGCACTCCAGCCTGGGCAACAGAGAGAGACCCTGTCTCAAAAAAATAAAAAATTAAAAACATTTAGCCAAGTTTATTTGAGCAAAAAAGTACTTCATGAATTGGGTAGCACTCAGAATCAGAAGTTCAGAGAGCTTCACCCAGCAACTTGGACAGGTAGTATTTAGAGACAGAGAACGAAAGTGATACACAGAAACAGCTTGACTGATTACAGCCAGCTGTGGGTTTGCCTTATTTGAGCATGGTGTGATAAGGCCTTATATGTACATGGTTTGATCAGTTGGCAGCCTATGATTGGCTGAAGCTCAGCTCTGGTGATTGAGACACAGCTATTTGTTCCAAGAATATACTCTTAAGCTAGGTTACAGTTTGTAAGTTAGATTGCAGTTTGCCATTTAGGGACTCTCAAGATATAAAGGCAACTTTAGGCCAAATTTAATTTATTTTCACAAGCTGAAGTCTAGCCTCAGTCCCATCTTAATGAAAGATTAGGGGCAAACATAGTACCACTTTGCGGGTGTCAAAGCAAACTAAATATGGCCTGAGAAGGACTCCATACTTCTATATTTGAGTCTTGTGGATGAACTGTACCTAGCTTAATAGTCAGACAAGATCAAAAACCGAACTTAGGAGTATATGGCTGTAACAATAACTGAGTTTCGGCTTATCCCAGCTGCCATTCTTCAACCACTCATAGACCGCTAAGTGTTCTGTGTTCCAACAAGGCAAACACCAACCTGTAACCAATCCACCTGTTTGGTTTTGTACCTCACAGCTGATTTGTGTACATCATTTACCGTTTTTTCCTGTAAATCTTCTTCCACCACGTGGTTGTGTTGGAGTCTCTGTGAATCTGCTGTGATTCTGGGGGGTACTGCTTTCGTGAATTGTTCATTGCTCAATTAAACTCCTTTAAAATTAATTCAGCTGAAGTTTTTCTTTTATCAAATGGCATCAGAAGCGGGATCCAAAGTAGAGCTTCTAGCAACCCCCAGGAGCACTGAGTGAACACACAAGGTACCTGCAGGACCCACTTGTGTCCATTGATCTCTCAGAGCGACTGGGGATCATGGGTAAGGTCCCTCTCATATTTTGGAGCTCCGTGGATTTGTGTTTTGAGCTCTCAGAGTTTCTTTCAGCAAATTTCTGATACAAACTGGGTTTGGAAGTCATGATAGAAATAGGACTGGGTCCAGGAACAGATCTGATCTTTTGTGTTGTGGCCTGGCACCCAGGGCTATGAAACAGTGAGCTGGGTCACTAGGGCTGCTCAGGGTAAGGGAAACCAGAAGCCTAGCATACCAGCAAAAAAAAAAAAAAAAAATTTCTTACCATTCAGATTTCTGTCTTCCCTCTCTCTGAGCAAACCAGTTGAATGAATGGTAAAAACCACTGTTTATTCTCCTCTGTAAAGTTTTAATTGATGCAAAAAAGAATTCTGAGGCTAGTCTTAAGCTGTAGTGAATCTGGTGTATTTTGTGCTATGAATTTATTTTTCTGTGTTGAGGGGTACCTCAGGTTAAAACATGGGCTTAGGACCCCATAAGCTCACTGTTCAAGATGGTCCAGCAAGCTGGTCAGTAACAAACTTGGCTGCAGGTCCCTGAAACAAACAAAAAACTGGATGGGATCTCCATCTTGTTTTATGCCCTTGGGAGCTTGACCTTGTAACCACATGGCAGTACTTTCTCTTGGCCTCTGTTTTCCAGGGAACAGGAATTTTAGGGATAATGTCATAGTTAGCTCTAAAAACTATCTTGAGTAGTTAAAAGCCTTTGCAAGCTCAAAATTATCTACTCTCAACTTCTTCTGGGAAGGGAAATGGAGACTGCCCTGTGTTATAGCCCAGTAGCTAAGGTTTTGTCCTTTCACAGTGGCTGTCTGGGATTGATTCCTGGCTTAGGAAATGAGTCTTTTCTGATTTGATATTTGCATGAACTTGTTGATTGTCTTCTCTTCTATGGACTGTCTTAAATTTTTCTTTCTCGAAGCACCTGGGAGGTTAACTTTGGTAAAGTTCAAAAGCCAGAAATATTGGCCATTTGGCTTGGCTAAAGTCAGGTATTAAGAAATTTTAAAAGGACTTTAAAAGGATATTATTATGGTTAAAAGTCAGCTTAATTAAAAGTGGTATTCAAGCTCTAACGGCCTGGACTTCTTGGGAAAAACAGGAGGCACTAGAAACCCTTTCCTGGCCCTGTTCTTCTAAGGACTCCACCATAAAGCCCATAACCAATTAAGAAACTTAAAAACTGGCAAATGAAAAATCTTATAACTACTGTAGTAATCTTCTGTCTGTGTAGTTATATATGTGTTGTGTGTGTGATGTTTATATAAAGAACTCTAATTTATTGGCTTAAACAAAAATAAGTGATTAAATCAAATATTTTGAAAGAAAAATAAAAACTGTAACGCCTTTTAGTTTACATAACTTTACTAATCTTTGGGAAATAAAAACAGCTTTAAAGATTATTGGCAAAATTAAAATATTTGGTCTAAATTATGCAGGTCAGATATTAAGTTTACTAAATGCTTTGAGGTCATAATCAGCTTCTTTGACTTTTGAAAATTGTTCAATTTACTTACCTTGGATACAATAGATTCTAGATAAGGCCTGAGGACATGTGGAATTAGCCTTGCACCCCTAGCTATGCAAAGAAGGTTGTAAAGAAAAGAGATTTTATATAAGAAAGTATCTTGTATGGTAAATTCTTGTCCTAAAGTAAAATGACTGGTTGTTTAAAAAGAGGGATGTTTAGGACAAGTCAGAAAGTCCAAGCATATCAAAGATTGTCTGCATAGGTTGTGAAATAATTTAGGAAAGGCATTTATCCAAGAAATGTATAACTTAAAGGTGATTAGGCCTCCTAAATGCTTCATAAAATGCTGCTATGGCTCTTAACTGTACAACTTGCCTGCTTAACAGCTATGTAAAGCCTGCAACACGTGGAGTTAGATACTGGAAAGAGTCAGACTTTATCTGCATTTCTGTCTGGCTCCTAGGTTCCACATTGGTACATACTTAAAATCACTTACTAACCAGGCTTTTCAGCAAAGGTAAAAGTCACTAAGGGTTAACAGTATAACACGTATTTGAGACTATTGAAAAAAGCAGTTTGCATGCAAGGTGTGTAAGGAAAGAAGAATATACTTTTGGTAAAAGATTATTAGAAGTAATGGGAATTTGAACTTTTTGCCTTGATTAAACAGTTAAAGGATTGTTTTAAATTAAATAAAGCTAAAGGTTTAAACAAGTTGCAGAAGGTTTATAAAAATTAACCTTGCAAAAAATTCTATGTTTGAAAATACTGACTAAATTTAAAGTGGTATTATTCGGTTTTTCCATAAATTGAACATCAAAATAAAAGCACAACAGGTTTTTCTTAGAGCACTAATCTGTTCTTTGACAAAAATAGTAAAGGGTTATAAAAGGTTTATAAAATTCTTACTTTATGGTCAAACTAAGATTGAATACATTTGTCTGTAAAGTTTTATTAAGACTTGGGTTTGACATCAATAATGCACTAATGCAACAGTGACATTTGGCTTATTTGGTATAAAAATCGTGGGAAGCGTTATCAAAATAAAAATAATGTTTAATCTTCAGGTTATATTTTAGTGAATGATATTAATATATTTTCCAAAATTATGTGAGATTTCTAAAATTTTATGTCTGAGTATATGATATCAATCATAATTAAAGTTATAATGTTAAGTTATTGTAGACCACAGAGATAACAAAATTTCCTTGTCCATTGTGTTTTTAACTGTCATTATTTAAACTCATTTCCACACTTAAGTGCTTAATGCTAATGCAGTTTCTAAAAACTTTATAAGCATGCAAAATTGTAGAATACGGTGTCTTTTAAGAGGCTCATGAAAGGATGGAAAGAACCCTGAAAAGCACTCTTGAATAAAAGTTTCTAATAACTTTAAAATTGTATCATGGGTAAGAATTCCCCATGAATTCCCCAAGAATTGGTCTGGATAAGAATTCCTGAAACCTTAATAAAAAGCCTGACTGATTTATAAAACTGCCAACTTAAGTAGAACAAAAATTAATTAAATACCAAGAAAATACTCAGCCCAATTATCATGCTAAATCAGCCAATACTAGATATGCAATTTGAATGAACTCCATAGTCTAAGTCAAATTACCTATGATAATCCATTAGTTATCAGTGCTATGCACCTAAATTGGTGAAACAACTGGTATTCATTCAGTGTTAAACATGGACTCATGAAGAACCAGGATGGCTGTCTTGTCCTTCCTGAGTCCTTAAAGATTTTGTTATTAAAGGTTCTGCATTCCATGACTTGTCATGGAAAAGATAAAATGATCCAAATTGAATACATTGGTGTGGTGATTTATGAATTGCAGAAATAGTTGAAAGCCAATGTTCGGTTCCATATTCATGGGAAGACAATCAAAGTTTCAGGTACATTTGGCTACTTGATGGGCCATTTAAACATTTATAAAGGAATTTTATTCAATTGTCATTTTCAGTGCATGTTTTCGGGTTATATAAAAGCTTTCCCATGTAAGAGGGCTGATGTTATAACAGTAGATTATTAAGCCACAGTGTATTTTCACTGAGTAAAGAAAGCTTTTTATGGTTCACTGAGGACAACCTCTTCACAATCTAGAACCCAAAGATTGGACATCAGATGCCCAAAGATTTGGACACCCAAAGAGAACATCAGAAAAAGACCATCCTTGCCATTCACACTACAGCAAAACTTTGGGATCTTAAACTTTGGGTTCATAATCTCACAACTGAGAAGGGTCCCTCCACACTCTTGGAACTGTACACTTATTGTAACCCTGAAGGTAAAGCTAACCAGGACAGTTTCTTCCCAGAAGAAGATGACATCCTTAATGTGAATGGTTTTCCCAGAATCACAGATCAAGACTTCTCTACTATCATGAAACTCTTACCTTTGAATTTTTTTTTCATTTCTTATGCCTCTATGAACAACAGAATTGAAAAGGGGGTCTATTATGTGCACTTATAGGGTGTACCTTTATTTGTGAAGGATTTTGCAGCCAGCCTTATACATGAATAACCTTTAATAGATAAAGGATGAAGGCCTAATATAGGTAAGAAACTTCAATGGTGCATATGTTGCCTCATAATCGGTCAAAACTCATGTTAACCTACATCATGGATTAAACAGAATATTGCCAGGAGTCCTTCACTCTTCTAGAAGGACATCATTTGTTAGTCCTTTTTCCATGATTTAGAATAAAAGAGGCAATAATTTAAAATGTCTCCCTCATAATAGGCTCTACAGCAATTTCTACTTTAAAGGCTATCATTACACAACAGACTTTAAACTGTCTTGTGAAAGTTGTGTTAAATAATAGGATTAGCTAAACAGAAAAGCACCTGTGCAGCTGCTGACACTTGTGGCCTATGGAGAAATGTAGATGATAAAACTTCAGTTGTAGGGAATTAATGAAAAGACCACTTAGTCAAGTGAGTAGACTCTTTATCTAGCTTATTCTTTAATCTATTTAATTTTATGTGGTTTGGTTTATGGGGACCCTGGGTAAGGAGCATATTGCAAACTCTTGATATTATCCTCCTCACAGTCATAATGTTAGTCTCCCCAGTACACTCTATTCTCTCAAAGGTTTTAAATGTTTGCATGCAGCAATCTCTAGAATGTCAAATGCTCTCTCTTCAACTGGAATGACGAAAGTTGAAAGAAATGTGTGACCATGAGGACAATGTAACCTGTGAATGACATGCCAAGCCCGGAAACCCAAAATGGTGATAGCTGAGAGTGGTACTAAGGCCCTAAGTTGTGGTCACACTGTTGCCTAAGTAAGAACCTGGCCAAAAAGGGGGAATTTTTTAAAAAAACAAAATTATGGAAAGCCATTATTTTTGACTGAGCTCATGGACTAGGCCCCAACAGACCAAACTAAAATGGGGTCAGTCATGCTAAATGTGACATAATCCAAGACTTTAAGGAAACACATAAATCCTAGAACAGACAAGACTGTTTTTTTCTTGTATACAGGCCATTCCAACATAAGGAGTTACCCTCTCTACTCAGTCCCTGTTCCCTCCTTGCAAAACCCACTGTTCTACTGTTCCCCAGTGGGTTTCAAGACCATATAAGTACATTTATGAAATGATAGTAACATCAATGACTAAAGTTTTGGTCAATCTCTCAAAATTGAGAAAATGACCAAAAAGGGGGAATTGTTAACGCAAACTAAATATGGCCTGAGAAGGAGTCTGTACTTCTATATTTGAGTCCTTGTGGATGAACTGTAACCTAGCTTAACAGTCAGAACTTAGGAGTATGCACCCATAACAATAACTGAGTCTTGACCAATCCCAGTGGCCATACTTCAACCACTCATAGACCGCTAAGTGTTCAAACGGTGTTCAAATAAGGCAAACGTCAACCTGTAACCAATCCAGCTGTTTCTGTACCTCACTACTGATTTCTGTACATCATTTCCCCTTTTTTTGTCTGTAAATCTTCTTGCACCACATGGCTGCACTGGAGTCTCTGTGAATCTGCTGTGATTCTGGGGGCTGCCCAATTTGGGAATCATTCATTGTTCAATTAAATTCATTTAAATTTAATTCAGCTGAAGTTTTTAATTTACCAGGGTTGGGGTGTCCCTTTTCACAAGTCAGTCATTGGTTATTGGCCATCTTGGCATTTGAGCTCCCTTTGGGGATAATTTTCCAGAGAAGGATGGAAAATTGAGTTGTTAGTCACAAACAATCTTAGGCCCTGGAGGATGGGAGTGCTAGATGGTAGGTGATTTAGGGATAGTACTAGTAGTATCTTCTACAATAATTTAGTTATCCTGATTAAGTTAATTACCTCTTTAAAGCTTTTGTTTTCTCATTTATGAGAAAAATTGTATGGATGCTATAGGGGTGTAAGGGAAATCACAAAAAATGGTTTCTGTCAGAAACATAGCCTAACGAAAGCACTTAAATGTTTGCATTTAGAGAGTATTATGAGCACAAATATTCACTAATAGCAAAGTGGGAAAATGAGAAAGACTGGTACTATACAAGTGAAGACATACAATTGTCCAAAATAGAGAACTGCTTATTCTTTCACTGCAAACTTCAAATGAGTTACCATTTATTTCCTGTTAAAGATACAAAATCAAAGATAATGCTCAGTGTTGCCAAGGTGTCCATGTGGAAATTAGAGCAATCTCCTACATTCCTATGAAAGATATAAATTAATCAGTTGTTTTCTGGAGAATGTATTGGAAATCTATCTGAACCTTTTAAAACATGCAAACTCTTCTAACCTGGACATTCTCACTTCCAAGAATTTATCTGTGGAAAATTTGACCAGATATTTAAAGATACAAAGAAGCTTATAGTATTATTTGAGTGTTGAAAAATTGGCATTGAACAAAAGAGCTAACAAAATGGAAAGGCATAATGATGACAAGGAAGTTACTATAAACAATAATTGCCAATGGAAATAATGCTGTAATGAACATACACATGCATGTCTTTATAATAGAATGATTTATATTCCTCTGGGTGTATACCCAGTAACGGGATTGCTGGGTCGAATGGTATTTCTGTGTTTAGGTCTTTGAAGAATCACCACACCATCTTCCACAATAGCTAAACTAACTTACACTCCCACCAACAGTACATAAGCATTCCTTTTTCTCCACAACCCTGCCAGTATCTGCTATTGTATGACTTTTTAATAATAGTCATTCTGACTGGTGTGAGATAGTATCTCATTGTGGTTTTGATTTGCATTTCTCTAAAGATCAGTGATATTGTGCTTTCTTTCATGATTGTTGGCCACGTGTATGTCTTCTTTTGAGAAGTGTCTGTTCATGTCCTTTGCCCACTTTTTCATGGGGTTGCTGTTTTTTCTTGTAAATTTAAATTCCTTATAGATGCTGGATATTGGACCTTTGTCAGATGTATAGTTTGTAAAAATTTTCTCCCATTCTGTAGGTTTTCTGTTTACTCTGTTGATAGTTTTTTTGCTTTGCAGAAGCTCTTTAGTTTAATTAGTCCCATTTGTCAATTTTTCCTTTTATTTCAATTGCTTTTGGTGCTTTGTCATGAAATCGTTGCCTGTTCCTATGTCTTGAATGGTATTGCCTAGGTTATCTTCCAGAGTTACTATAAACAATAACTGCTAATGTGAATAATGCTGTAATGAACATACTATAGCTTTGTGTTTTACATTTAAGTCTTCATATGGTTTGGCTGTGTCCACACCCAAATCTCATCTTGAATTGTAGCTCCCATAATTCCCAAATGTCTGGAGGGACCTGGTGGATGGTAATTGAATCATGGGAATTCAGCATTGAATCCCATGCTGTTCTCATGATAGTGAATGAGTCTCATGAGATCTGATGGTTTTGTAAAGGGGAGTTCCCCTGCAAATGTTCTGTTTGTCTGCTTCCATGTAAGTTGTGACTTTGCTCCTCCTTCACCTTCCACCATGATTGTGTGGCCTTCCCAGCCATATGGAACTGTGAGTCCATTAAACCTCTGTTTCTTAATAAATTGCCCAGTCTCAGGTATGTCTTTATTAGCAGCATGAGAACAGACTAATACAGTAAATTGGTACTGGGTAGTGGGGCGCTGCAGTAAAGATACCTGAAAATGTGGAAGCAACTTTGGAACCGGGTAACAGGCAAAGGTTGGAACTGTTTGGAGGGCTCAAAGACAGGAAAATGTGGGAAAGCTTGGAACTTCCTAGAAACTTGTTGAATGGCTTTGACCAAAATGCTGATAGTGATATGGACAATAAATCCAGGCTGAGGTGGTCTCAGATGGAGATGAGGAACTTGTTGAGAAGTGGAGTAAATGCCACTCTTGCTATGTAAGGAGACTGATGGCATTTTGCCTGTGCCCTAGATATCTGTAGAACTTTGAACTTGAGAAGGATGATTTAGGGTATCTGGCAGAAGAAATTTCTAAGCAGCAAAGCATTCAAAAGGAAGCAGAGCAGAAAAGTTTGGAAAACTGCAGCCTGACAATGCAGTAGAAAAGAAAACCCCAGTTTTTGGTGAGACATTCAAGCCAGCTGCAGAAATTTGCATAAGTAACCAGAAGCCAAATGTTAATCACCAGGACAATAAAAATGTCTCCAAGGCATGTCAGAGACTTTTATGGCAGCCCCTCCCATCACAGGCCTGGAGGCCTAAAAGGGAAAAATGGTTTCATAGGCTGGGCCCAGGGTCCCCTGGCTCTATGCAGCCTTGGGACATGGTGCCCTGCATCCCAGCTGCTTCAGCTCCAGCCATGGCTAAAAGGGGCTAACACACAGCTCAGGCCATTGCTTCAGAAGGTACAAGCCCCAAGCCTTGGTGGCTTACACGAGGTGTTGGGCCTGTGCATGCACAGAAGTCAAGAATTGAGGTTTGGGAACCTCCACCTGGATTTCAGAGGATATACGGAAACACCTGGACGTCCAGGCAGAAGTTTGCTGCAGTGGTAGAGCCCTCATGGAAAAACTCTGCTAGGGCAGTGCAGAAGGGAAATGTGGGGTCGCAACCCCCACACAGAGTCCCCACTGGGGCACTGTCTAGTGAAGGAGTGAGAAGGGGGCCGATGTCCTCCATACCCCACAATGGTAGATCCACTGACAGCTTGTACCATGCTTCTAGAAGAGCTGCAGACACTCAATGCCAGCCCATGAAAGCAGCCAGGAGGTAGGCTGTACCTTGCAAAGCCACAGGGGTACAGTTGCTCAAGGCTGTGGGAGTCTACCTCTTGTTCTCACACATCAGTGTGACCTGGATGTGAGGCATAGAGTCAAAGGAAATCATTTTGGAACCTTACAGTTTAATGACTGCTCTATTGGATTTCAGACTTGCATGGGGCCTGTAACCCCTTTGTTTTGGCCAATTTCTCCCATTTGGAACAGGCATATTATCCAATTTCTGTATCCCCATTGTATCTGGGAAGTAACTAACTTGCTTTTGATTTTACAGGCTCCTAGACAGAAAGGACTTTCCTTATCTCAGATGAGACTTTGGATGGTGGACTTTTGAGTTAATGTTGAAATGAGTTAAGACTTCAGGGTACTGTTGGAAAGGCATAATTGGTTTTGAAATGTGAGGACATGATATTTGGGAGGGGTTGGGTGTGGTATGATATGGTGTGCCTGTGTCCCCACTCAAATTTCATCTTGAATCATAGCTCCCATAATTCCCATATTTCTGGAAGGGACTCAGTGGGAGGTAATTGAATCATGGAGGGGGTCTTTCCCATGCCATTCTCATGATAGTGAATAAGTCTCACAAGATCTGATGGTTTTATAAAGGGGAGTTCCCCTGCAAATGCCCTTTGCCTGCCACCATATAAGTCATGACTTTGCTTCTCCTTCTCCTTCTTTCATGATTGTGAGGCCTCTCCAGCCATGTGGAACTGCAAGTCCATTAAACTTCTATTTCTTTTTAAATTACCCAGTGTCAGGTACATCTTTATTAGCAGTGTGAGAACAGACTAATATAAGTCTTCAGAGCATCTTGAGTTGATTTTGTATATGGTATAAGCAAAGGGTTCAGTTTCAGCTTTCCGCATATTAGCAGCCAGTTATCCCAGCACCATTTATTGAACAGAAAATCCTTTCCCTATTGCTTGTTTTTGTCAGATTGGTCAAAGATCAGATAGTTGTGGGTGTGTAGTCTTATTTCTGGGTTTTCTATTCTGTTCCATTGGTCTATGTGTCTGTTCTTGTACAAGTACCATGCTGTTTTGGTTACTGTAGCCCTGTAGTATAGTTTGAAGTCAGGTAGTGTGATGCCTCCAGCTTTGTTCTTTTTGCTTAGTATTGCCTTGGCTTTAGGTCTCTTTTTTTTGTTTTATATGAATTTTAAGATAGTTTTCTCTAGTTCTGTGAAAAATTTCAGTGCTAGTTTAATGGGAGTAGCACTGAATCTATAAATTGCTTTGGGAAGTATGGCCATTTTAAAGATATCAATTCTTCCTATCCATGAGCATGGAATGTTTTTCCATTTGTTTGTGTCATCTCTGATTTCTTTGAACAGTGGTTAGTAGTTCCTTTTTTAGAGATCTTTCGCCTCCCTTGTTAACTGTATTCCCAGGTATTTTATTCTTTTTGTGGCAATTGTGAATGGAAATTCTTTCATGATTTGGCTCTCAGCTTGACTGTTGTTGGTGTATAGGAATGATAATGATATTTACATATTGATTTTGTATTCTGAGACTTTCTATTATAAAGACACATGCACACATATGTTCATTGTGGCACTATTCACAATAGCTAAGACATGGAATCAACTCAAATGCCCACCAATTATAGACTGGATAAAGAAAATGTGTTACGTATACACCATGGAATACTATGCAGCTATAAAAAGGAATGAGATCATGTCTTTTGCAGGAACATGGATGGAGCTGGAGGCCATTATCCTTAGCAAACTAACACAGGCACAGAAAACCAAACACTGCAAGTCTCACTTATAAGTTGGAGCTAAATGATGAGAACACATGGACACATAGAGGGGAACAACACACACTGGGACCCACTGGAGGGTGGAGGGTGAGACAAGGGAGAGGGTCAGGAAAACCAACTAATGGGTACTAGGCTTAATACCTCAGTGATGCAATAATCTGTACAATGAACCCTTATGACACACATTTACCTATGTAACAAACCTGTACATTACCCCTGAACTTAAGTTAAAAAAATTGTATAAAAATATGTTTCTTTATATGGAAATAAGTTCAAACTTTAATCGAAAATTAACAAATTAAGATTGTATTCAAACAATAATTTTTGATTTCTAAAAATGTGAAATTGGATGCACTAGTAGTGATTATTTTTGTGTGATGAGTTATCTGTATCTTCTTTGTGCTTATTTGTAACTTTCTGATCTTTTTACAAGAAACAAATAATACAGTAATAACTCTTACAAGTCTCAGGCTTCTTGGTAGGAGTTCAAGCCTGTATATACAATCCTATTTGAGGTTGATCTTTAACCATAATTCCTAGTTATTTTATTTGTTGCTAATTTTGCCAAACACAAATTTGTAAGTAAATGTTTAACATGTATTTAAAGTAAAAATGAAGACCAATCAAGTTCAAGAAGCAGATTTCCAGCTGGGTATGGTGGTTTGTGCCTGTAATCCCAGCAATTTGGGAGACCAAGGCAGGTGGATCACTTGAGGTCAGGAGTTCGAGACCAGTCTGACCAACATGGTGAAACCCCTGTCTCTACTAAAAATACAAAAATTAGCCAGGCATGGTGGCAGGTGCCTGTAATCCCAGCTGCTTGGGAGACTGAGGTGAGAGAATCTCTTGAACCCAGGAGGCGGAGGTTGCCATGAGCGAGATTGCGCCACTGCGTTCCAGCGTGGGTGACAGAGTAAGACTCCATCTCAAAAACAAAAAAAGAAAAGAAAAAGAAAGAAAGAGATTCCCTTAAACACATAAACAACAATCACTGTGAGCAATAACTGCACATTTTTACAGAAGGAGGATAAAGAGGATCTTTTGTATAATAAAAGTGGTTGGTGAGGGAACTATCTTGGAAATTGCTTTGAAAATTGATTTACAGTCATTCAAGGAATTATTCCTTGAATGTACTCATCTTATTCTGTCTTTAGGCTCATTTTATATTTGGCAAACATACTGTATCAGTCAGAATTCTAACAGGAAACAGATGGCACAGTCAACAGGATAATTGAGGAGAGTTTGATAAAGGGACAGTTTACAAAGATGAGGGCAGAGCTCCAGAAAAACCGAATGCCTAGGCTGGCAACATCAGAGAGTGACCATCCTGCCTGGGTTGAAAGAGCAAGAGGGAGGACCTATTATCAGAACCCTGAAAGGGCCACCCGAGAGAAACAGTGATTTCATAGAACAAAAGTTATTATCCTGGTCATGTAGGACAGCTGTCCTCCATGTTTTGGCTCAGCCTTTCAGGACAGCTCCATATCAACACAAGCTTCCACAATCATCATGGCAGGAGAAGAGCCTGGATAAGAACATGCCAGCTCTTAAATGCTGCTAATTGGAAGTGGTGCATCACTTCTGCTCACATTCCATTGGCCAAAGCAAATTATTTGGCGTTGCCCACCCAACTTCAAGGGAATGGGGAAGACAGTCTTCTTATCTACTCAAAAGCAAAGGAGAGGGCCAGGCGGTGTGGCTCATGCCTGTAATCCTAGCACTTTGGGAGGCCAAGTCGGGCAGATCACCTCAGGTCAGGAGTTCAACACCAGCCTGGTCAACATGGTGAAACTCCGTCTCTACTAAAAACACAAAAATTAGTTGGGCATGAGTGCCTGTAATCCCAGCTACTCAGGAGGCTGAGGCAGCAGAATTGCTTGAACCTGGGAGGTGGATGTTGCAGTGAGCTGAGATTGCACCATTGCACTTCAGCCTGGGTGACAGAGCAAGACTCGGTCTCAAAAAAAGAAAAGCAAAGGAGAGCTGGAAACACTGGTGAAAACCTGAAAAACATAGGCCGAGAGTAACCCGTGTTCTTTTACATTATGCTGCATTCTTTTGTATGAGAAGGAAACTTTTATTGGACAATAATACCTGCTCTACAGCTATGCTGTCCAATACACTAGCCGTCAGTCACATGTGGCTACTAAACACTAGAAATGTATCAAATCTCAATTGAGATGTGTGGTAAGTGTAAAACAAACCTCAGATTATGAAAACAAACATAAAATAGTTCACTAATGATTTAAAAATATTGAGTACATGTTAAAATGATAATATTTGATATCTTGGGTTAAACACAAATATATTATTAAAAGTAATTTTACCCAGTTTTGCTTTTTAAAATGTTGTTTCTAGAACATTTTTAATTACATATGTGGCTTGCATTTGTAGCTTGCATTGTATTGCTGTTGAAAAACCCTGCTCTAAAGAGTCCTCTGGTTCCTAACAGGGTTCTTACTAGAAAGAGGTGAAGAATTACCAAACTCTGCTGGAATTCTCTAGAATAAATTTTTACTTTAATTGATCTTGGAAAAAATTGATTTTTTTCTTTTATCTTAGTGTCTGATTTAAATTTCTTTATACAAATTCAGTATCATTTTTTCCTCTCTTCCGTAAAGGCACAGCACAGATGGTTCAGAGAGACCATTATTCTATGTAAAGCCTTTTTTATAAAATGTGGTTACATGAAATTCAGTTTCATTAAAACAAGGGGAGCCATTCCACAAACATGTTGCTTTTCAGTTTCTTAGTTTTTCATAGATATTCAACTTGAAGTCTTCAACTTTTTTTTTTTTTTTTTTTTTTTGTAGAGGGACGTACAGAGAAGGCCACTCACCTTGCTGTTTCATATATATGTAGAGCTGAAATTGTAAGATGTTCTGAAGTTTTATTGGAAGTTTGGTCTAGCAAAAACTATTGAGTGTCCTGTGCCACAGATGTCCTTCCTCCCCTCCAGCCACCCTAGACCCTTCTCCTTCCCCTACACCCATCTCTCTGCCCTGGAGACTGACTTGGGTGGTCTGTACCAGAAGCCTCTCATCTTTGACTTCTAGTTCTGTTCAGCTAATGGAGAGTTTTGGCCAGAGAGTCAAGGAGGGAGGGGAGTGGGGTCAGAGTGTCTACTCACCTGGTTCCCTCCTGCAAGATCACCTGGTGCTGAGCATCCAGAGGTGTCAGAAAAAGAGGATTACTGCAAATAAGCCAGGAAGAAAGGATTTAATATAGAAAGAAGAGTTTAGGCAAAAGATGGAGGGCACTAGGATGAGAAGGTCTGGATGAGAGATTCAGAGGGTCAGAGAAATAATCATAGTCACTCTAGCCAGTGCGCTGGCATCAGGGCTTCCCAGTACGATAGAGCTCATAGAAGAGTCTACAAAGCAATGCATGCTTGGTTATTGAGTGGGACCCAGAAAGGGGAGGTTGTCAAGAAGTCTGTGGAAGCTGCCGCCAAGTAGGGTAGGCTTGAGGCTGATTGGGTGAACAGTGTCAACCCTCAGAGAAACATGCTATATTCAGAGCAAGAAGAGAGAGGGCCAGCGGAGGGTGCCTGCCAGGAACATGGCGTCTCTCTGTCACTGTGTCTGACCAACATGACCTCCCAAAAGTAATGGTTTTTCCCTCAAGTTCACCTTCCAAATTTCATGTGAATTCTTCTCCTTGGCAAACCCTAACCTGGAACTATACTGGGAAGGGCATTCAGGAAACTGACTTTCCAGCCTCAGACAGGAGCAGAGGTATCAAGCTGACAACAGTCTGGCATAGGGCAACTGTGTGCCATGACTGAGGGCCACGTTGCTTTAAGGAAGCCTCATTTTCACCACTGCAAGTTCTGGGGTTTGCCTCGGCTCATGCTTTTGGGCCTGAGACGTCCCTTTTCAAATGTTAGGAGTGGTAAAGCTTCCTTGGGTGAATGCCCTAACCCTTGTGATTCCCGAACACTCTGCCCTCCCCTGTGAATAATCTTGATCTGAGGGTGCTGTCTGCATTCCACTGTGACTCAGACTGAGAGCTGGTCCCCTGGCATCTTGTGGGAGGCTGTATTAAAACAAGAGGTGTTAGTGTCTCCGCCAGTAACTAAAGGACACAGGAGAGCAAAATTTTAAAAAGAGATTTGCTCAAGCCTAGGAAAATAAAGCAGCTTTTCCTATCTTTCTGCCTGGTTTTTGTTAAGGCTTTACAATACCTTTTAGGTAAAACAAACTCTTTATAATATTACTGAGTTAAAAAAGAAAGTTATCAGGATGTATTTCATATGTTATAGTTTATTCTTTAGCTAAGAAATATCAAGATTCCAATCACACATTAAGCTTAACATTCATAACTTCTTGGTCTTCCAAAGTGTACCTTGTACTTCTTTTGGATGGGAGGTTGAAAAACTTCCTTTGTTTCCCCATCCCCAGTTGTTTCTCTCATGAAAGGCTTAAACTAGATGATCTCAAGTATCCCTTGTATACTAATAAGGGATATGAAACATTCCCTGTTTCAGTCAAGTTTGTGGAATATATTGATTGGTAAGGAAAATGCATAGAGATCTTTTTGAAGTACTGGGTGGATATATTGTGAAACAAAATTTACTTTCCCATTTGACTAAGAGAATGAGAGACAAACATTTTCACTAATACCTTTGAAAGCATTGTGTAAAAGAGTGCATGGTTCTAATAGAACCCCAGCCTAGTTCAGGAGTTGGCAAACAATGGCCTATGAGTCAAATCCAGCCTGCTGCTTGTTTTTGTAAATTAACTTTTATTGAAACAGAGCCATGCTTATCTGTTTACATATTGTCTATGGCTGCTTCCTTACTACCACTACAGAGCTGAGTAGTTGCAACAAAGATTATCTGGCCCACAAAGCTTAAAATATTTACCATCTGGCCCTTAACAAAAAAAGTTTGCCAACCCCTGGTTTGAGTAATAAAATTTGTAAGCAGCTCTCTTCAAGTAAAATTCTCTCTCCAGATTTTTCAGAAAGGATGTAACCTGAGATCCTAACAGTTGGCAACTTGAAGTACAAATAAATGTCTATTTTGAATGCATGAAAATTATAGTACCTCGTATAACACGTCAGAGGCAGCCTGATAGCCCTGGGATCTAATCTCAATTTTGTTATTTACCAGTTTAATGACCTTGTGCAAGTTACCTAATCTATTCTCAGTTGTAAAATCACATGAAAGAGTATGTGAAGCACCCTAAATTTCTATCCAAAATAATCCAAAAGTGAAGGATTATTGAATATTAATTTTAACATTTTAGAAGGGGGAAAGATCTGAATCTATGGGGTTAGAAGGTTGGAGATGCATCATATGGGTATAGAACTTTGAATGCAATGTACTCTAAATTATTAAACAACCTTTTTCTTCCCGTTGTTCCAATAAAGCCACTCCTTCAACAGAGAAACTTAACTCTCTTAGGCAACATATTGGGAACTGTGCATAGGAGTGAGAAAGGCAACAGCAGAATTTAGAATGAATGTAGCCTGGCAACTGTGTGTACTGGGACCCTGGCCAGCAATGCCTCAGGATAGGTGAGCTCTCAAGCTATGAAGAACACTACAGTGGGCTCTGCAACTGGACTGTGCAATGGAAGCTTCCAGCTGTGGAGGCAAAAGGAAATTGATCTCTAAATGAGGAACAGACAACCTGCTGAGGAACACCTAGTTCCTCAAGCGTCAAACCTGGATCTAGAAGGGTTTAGAGACACAACCCAGAGGAAAGCCTCAGGAACACACAAAGGTTTAAAAAGACCATCCTTTTGTATTTACTTTCGGAATGAAAGGAGAAATAAATCTAATTCTTCTCTTCTGGCTCTGTAAAGTGCGAAGTCCACCAACACACTTCAGCTTGAGCTGAAATTCAACAGATAAGAAAAGATTCTTAATGATTAATCAGCCCCAGCATGGTTCTGGAACAAGAAAGAGACTTTATTTTCATTTTATAGATGGGGAAACTGAGGCCGTGAGCAGTCAGAACCCCTTTGGGGTCATATAATTTTTCTGTGCAGATTGAGAAAGAATCTCTGGGTCTCTGACTCCTGCTCTACTCTTCTTCTCTAGAACCCAGAACTTGGGTAGAATACACTGGACCTCCTCTGATTTACAACATGACCTTGGCATGCTGGGGAATCTCTCTGTAATTTTGTTCCCTTCTCTGTAAAATGGTTAGAATTCCTGTCTATCTTTCCACATAAAGATATTGAAGTTCAAATGTGATCACAGACAGGAAATCATGATTCAGTGGATTTGGCAGATGCTTATTTTCCTACATAAAATTCACCCTCTTCTTTCTAATTGCTTGCAGCAATCTGCCCAGCTGCAGGGAATAAATCATGACTAAACCACTATAGCTATGGTAGTCCCATGCCCTTTTGCCAGTGGTTGGACTAGATATTTTCAAGTGACCCAGACTCCTCAATAAAATCTGGAGGAAAGCCTGAAATGGATTGTAGAAAACTCTAAGGATAGTCCTGTTATACCTGATGAAAGTCACAGGAGGTAATGTGCAGAAAAGTTTAAGTGTCTGCAAAGGACACTCTCAATGTGCAGTATGAAGTAAGATGGAAGACAGCAGGGGTGGAGCAAAGCACAAATCAGTTACAAACTCTTACACTGATCCAACATATATTTATGGTGTGCCCATGTGTTAGGCACTGGAAACATATCAGAAAACAAAACAAACCAAAATTCCTGGGTGCCATGGAAGTTACACTCTAGCAAGGTGAAACAAGAGAAGTAAGTACAACATGCAGTATATTGGTGATAAATGCAAAAGAAACAAATGAAGCAGAAATGGGGATGTGAATGAATTAGGGCATTGAGATTTTAGGTAGGGTAGTGAAGGATGTCCTCCTGAAGAAGGCAGCTTTTGCATAAAGCCTGAAGAAAGTGAGGAAGTGAGCCATGGTAGAATCTGGAGTCAGAGCAGCCCTCTCAGAGGAGACAGTGAGGAGGCTGGTGTGGCTGGAATGGAGTGAGGCATGGGGGAGGAGTAGAAATTGTGATCAGTGGTATTGAGCGCCATGTCAGTTGTGTGAACCCTCAAAAGCACTGTGGCTCTTACTCTGAGTCACACAGGAATCCAGGGGAAGGTTTTGGGCAGAGACATGAGGACAAATCTTCATCTTAGCAGGATCTGTCTAACAGCTTTGTGCAAGTAGGCTGAAGAGGCACAAGGACAGAAATGAACCACATAGGAGGATATTTAATATAGGTGAGAGTCATTGGCAGCTTCAGCCAGAGTGGCAGCTTGGAAAGGTAAGAAGTTGTCCAGAATCTGGATACAGTTGAAGACAGAGTTGGCAGGATTTATCAAATATAATAGTGGGGTTTGAGGAAGTTGAGGATGACTCCAAGGTTTTTGATTTGAGCACCTAGAATGATGGAGTCTGGAAGATTATAGGAACATCAGGATTTGGAGGTAAGGCCAGAACCTTGCTTTTCATCTTGTTTGAGATGCCCATTAGTCATCTAAGTGGACATGTCAAGCAGATCATTGGATAACAAGCTAACAAATTGGGCATTTAATTGCATGGAAGAAACACCAGAAATGAGTCACGGGGAAGCATCTGACTCGCTGTGGGAAAAGCAGGATAATTTCTTCAAACCTCAATTTCCTCATCATTGAAATGGGAGTAACAACCAGTGTTGTGAAGGTTTGATAAGGTGATGAAAGGACCTAGCACAATTTTTTTGAGGAATAAACAGTAAATAATATTATTAATTACTTACTATTTTTACATTTTCCTGCCTGAGTAGAATCTACAGAAAATTAAGTCACTTGACCTATCATTTAGTTTCCTTGTCCTAAGAATGAAAGAATCTCTGAGTATTTTTGATGGGCTTGGTAACTTACAATTTCTTATAGCTGTCACATAGGTCTGGGGTAAAGAGGCAATTTTTTTTCTGTTTTAGAGATGAGGAAACAGACTCAAGTAAAATAACTTTCCCAAAGTTACACAACTAGTGTCATCTTTGAAGATCAGTTTTTCAATTATTTTAACTTAACACATTGCATATATAAGAACCTTCTCAAATATATCTACTTTTTACTGACACCGATTTTAAAAAAATGAACACTTTACCTCCATGTGATAAATAATTTTTAGGAAGAGTTTCTCAAAATTTAGTTTTCAGAGAATAAAAGTCTAGAGTAGAGAATTCTTACCTACAACAGGAATTAGTGCAAGTATGGATGTTTCATAACGAATGATGATAACCCTCTGGGTTTATACTTATTGGATATATCCACTTGACAAACAGCATAGTGATTATCCAACACTTCCCCATGTAGGTTGATCCAGAGTAACAAATGGTCATACTGCCCAAAGTAATTTATAGATTCAATGCTATGCTCATCAAGATACCATTGACTTTCTTCACAGAATTAGAAAAAGCTACTTTAAATTTCATATGGACCCAAAAAAGAGCTGCTATAGCCAAGACAATCCTAAGCAAAAAGACCAAAGCTGGAGGCATCATGCTACCTGACTTCAAACTATACTACCAGGCTGCAGTAACCAAAACAGCATGGTACTGGTACCAAAACAGATATATAGACCAATGGAGCAGAACAGAGGCCTCAGAAATAATACCACACATCTACAACCATCTGATCTTTGACAAACCTAACAAAAACAAGCAATGGGGAAAGGATTCCCTATTTAATAAATGGTGTTGGGAAAACGGGCTAGCCATATGCAGAAAGCTGAAACTGGATCCCTTCTTTACACCTTATAGAAAATTTAACTCAAGA
>NW_012114933.1:4421357-4526655 GCF_000951035.1 Colobus angolensis palliatus
CAAAAATTAACTCAAGATGGATTAAAGACTTAAAGGTAAGACCTAAAACCATAAAAACCCTAGAAGAAAACCTAGGCAATACCATTCAGGACATAGGCATGGTCAAAGACTTCATGACTAAAATACCAAAAGCAATGGCGACAAAACCAAAATTGACAAATGGGATCTAATTAAACTAATGAGCTTCTGCACAGCAAAAGTAACTATCATCAGAGTGAACAGGCAACCAACAGAATGGGAGAAAATTTTTGCCATCTATCCGTCTAACAAAGGGCTAATATCCAGAATCTACAAAGAACTTAAACAAAATTATAAGGAAAAAAAAAAAAAACATCAAAAAGTGGGTGAAGGATATGAACAGACACTTCTCAAAAGAAGACATTTATACAGCCAACAAGCATTTGAAAAAAAGCTCATCATCACTGGTCATTAGAGAAATGCAAATCAAAACCATAATGAGATACCATCTCACACCAGTTAGAATGGTCATTAAATAGTCAGGAAACAACAGACGCTGGAGCGGAAGTGGAGAAATAGGAATGCTTTTACACTATTGGTGGAATGTAAATTAGTTCAACCATTGTAGAAGACAGTGCAGCAATTCCTCAAGGATCTAGAACCAGAAATACCATTTGACCCAGCCCATTACTAGGTATATACCCAAAGGATTATAAATCTTTCTACTATAAAGACACATGCACATGTATGTTTATTGCAGCAATGTTCACAATAGCAAAGACTTGGAACTAACCCACATGCCCATCAATGGCAGATCAGATAAAGAAAAAGTGGCACATAGACACCGTGGAATACTGTGTAGCCATAAAAAAGGATAAGTTCATGTCCTTTGCAGGATCATGCATGAAGCTGGAAACCATTATTCTCAGCAAACTAACACTGGAACAGAAAACCAAACACCACATGTTCTCAATCATAAGTGGGAGTTGAACAATGAGAACATATGGACACAGGGAGGGGAACATCACACACCAGGGCCTGTCACGGGGTGGGGGCTAGGGGAGGGATAGCATTAGGAGAAATACCTAATGTAGATGACAAGTTGATGGGTGCAGCAAACCACCACAGCATGTGTACCTATATAAAAAATCTGCACATTCTGCACATGTATCCCAGAACTTAAAGTAAAACAAAAATAAAAAAATAATACATTAAATAAAAATAAAAATAAATAAATACATAAAAGCTAGCAAAATTGTAAAAACTAAGTACCCACCAGTAAATGTTTAAATTATGCTTAGCCCATCATGCTCTATGTCATTATGGAGTGCTTAAGAAAAACATAATAGGCCAGGCACGGTGGCTTACGCTTGTAATCCTAACACTTAGGGAGGCCATGGTGGGCAGATCACCCGAGGTCAGGTGTTTGAGACTGGCCTGGCCAATATGGCAAAACCTCGCCTCTACTAAAAATACAAAAATTAGCCAGGTGTGGTGGCGCATGCCTGTAAATCCCAGCTACTCAGGAGGCTGAGGCAGGAGAATCACTTGAACCTGGGAGGCAGAGGTTGCAGTGAGCTGAAATCACGCCACTGCACACCAGCCTGGGTGACAGAGTAAGACTCTGTCTCAGAAAAAAGAAAAAGAAAAAGAAAAGAAAAGAAAAGAAAAACGTAATAATACAGAAACTGTGGTAAATAGAATAAAGGCAAGCTAGGACTAGTATCATACAAGATGCTCTGGCCTACAGGAAATACACATGCATTAGAAAAAATACCTTGTATTGTATTTCCTTTTATTGTGTTTCCTTTTGTGTTCCCAGTGGCTGATATTTCCCTATTCTTATAACAGTCAATGGCTTGTGTGTTTACATGTGCAAGACCCTGCATTTAGTATTTTACAGATATCCTTATTTAAACATTAACCATAGGATGAGATTATATCTTTTTTTAAACCATTACCATGAGTAATTTTATTTTTTTAGCACAGACTATTGTAAGTGGATGACCAGTTTTCATCCTTTTTATTTAAACAGCTTTATTGTGGCATATTTTACATATCACAGAATTCATCTATTTCAATACAATTCAGTGATTTCTAGTAACCTTACCAAGAAATGCAGTCATCACCATAGTCCACTTTTATAACATTTTTATTTCCCTACTAAGCTCCTTTGTGTCTCTTTACAGTTAATCCCCATTTCTACTCCCAGCCCCAGACAACCACTAATTTAATTTCTGTCTCTATATTGCCTTTGCTGGACATTTTATGTAAATGGAATTACACATTATGTGGTCCCTTGGTCTTTTGCACCTGGCTTCTTTCGCTTAGTATAATGGTTTTGAGTTTTGTCTATTTCATAGCACATCAGCAGTTTACTCCTTTTTATTACTGAGCAAATCTCCCAGTATAGTGAATATACCAGCTTTTGTCTATCCATTTACCAGATGATGGACATTTAAGTTGTTTACAGTTTGGGGATATTATAAATATATACCATTTCTTAGATGAAGAAACTGTGGCCTCCAAGAAGGTCAGAGACTCTCCCCAGATTGCACAGCTACTCAATGTCAGAGCCAGGGTTTGGATCCAAGCTTACCCAACTCCAAAACCCAATTGCTCTGTTTATTGCTAGAATTAGGTGATGAATTTTGTCCTTTATACTTTTGTTTCTATACATCTTATGATATATATTTTATAATTTAAAATTTTGTTAGAACTGTTTAAATATCTTTAAATTGTGACCAATAAATCTGTGATGTGTTACCTCTTCCAGGGATAGTCAGATTTTGTAGATAAAGTGTTAGCTTTATTCCTTCAGTAAAGCTGTCACATTTCAGCCCTCAACAAAAGATCAACCAAAGGCAGGGACCATGGTAGCAGGCTACCCCAGAGATGCCTTGCAGGTTTACCTCTGCTGCAGCCTTCTGGACTCTGTGCTAGCACTGCTGTAGAATTGCTCAGGGTCCTCCTGGAATCATAAGATATTCCAGGGCTTCTGTTTGAAGCTGAAGGTTAAAGATGAGGCCAGAACAAGCTGAGTGATAGGAATAAAGTCTTCCTCAATGAAAACTTTTTCTGATCAATCTGTCTTTTATGAAGTCAGACAAAAGTTGGGTAAATCCTGGTATTTTTAGTTGTTTGTTTTTCAATGCTTGGAAATGTTTTACTGAGTATAGGCATTTTTCTGTGGGTCTTAACAGCAGTTACTCTTTATATATTTTTAATCATCTTAAAACACACCTAATGTAAAATTTACCATCTTGGCCATTTTTAACTGTACAATTCAGTGGTATGAAACATATTCATAATGTTTAATAATCACCACCATCTGGTTCCATAACTGATTTTCATCTTGTAAAGCTGAAACTCTACACATATTGAAAAGTAACTCCTTATTTCTCCCACTCACCAGCCCCTGACAACCAGTCTATATGTTTCTATGACTCTGACAACTCTAACTACTTCATAAAAATGAGATCAGGCAGTATTTCTTTTTGTGAATGGTTTATTTCACTTAGTATAGCATGCTCATAGTTCATCCATGTTATAGCATATGTCAGAATTTCCTTCCTTCCTCAGCCTGAATAATATTCCATTGTATGTATATACCACAATTTGCTTATCCATTCATCTGTTGAATGGACACGGGCTGCTCCACGTTTTAGCGACTGTGAATAGTGCTGCTTTGAACATGGGTGGTAAATTTCTCTCTGAGACTTTGTTTTCAATTATTTGGACATATACCAAGAAGTGAAATTGCAGGATTGTATGGTTATCTGTTTTTAATTTGTTGATGAACTGCCATACTGTTTTCAACAGTAGCTATACCATTTTACATTCCCACTAGCAGTGCTCAAGGGTTCCAATTTTCTACGTTCTCCACATCCTCACCAACACTTATTTTCTGTTTTTTGGCAGTAGCCTTTCTAGCAAGTGTAAAGTGGTATCTTATTACAATTAAGATTTGTATTTTTCTAATGATTAGTGATGTTGAGCATCTTTTCATGTGCTTATTGGCCATTTGATTATTCTCTTTGGAGAAATGTCTATTCAAGTCCTTTGTCCATTTTTGAATTAGTTTTTTTTTTGTTGCTGTTAAGAGTTCTCTATATATTCTGGACATTAATCCCTTATCAGATATATGATTTGCAGATATTTTCTACTATTTGTGCTTTGCCTTTTTTCTCTGTTGATATTGTCTTTTGATTTATAAAGTTTTAAAATTTTCTTAAAATCCAATTATCTGTTTTTCTTTTGTCACCTGTGCCTTTGCTATTATATTCAATAAATCATTGCCAAACAGATGTTGCAGAACCTTTGCCCTATGTTTTCTTCTAAGAATTTTATAGTTTAGTTCTTACATTTAGGTCCTTGGTCCATTTTGAGTTAATTTTTTCATATGATACTGGGTAAGGGTTCAACTCCATTCTTTTGCATATGGATATTCAGTTTTCTTAGCATCATTTGTTGAAATGATTGTTCTTTCCCCATTGAATGGTCTTAGCAGCCTTGTCAAAAATCATTTGATGATATATATGAGGGTTTATTTTTGTGCTCTGTATTCTATTCCATTGGTCTATTTGTCTGTCTTTATGCCAATAACATAGCAGTAAGTTTTGAAATCAGGAAGCATGAGTCCTCAGGGTTTGTAATTTTTCAAGAATGTTTGGCTATTTGGGGTCCCTTGAGATTCCCTATGAATTTTAGAATGGGTTCTTCTATATCTGCAAAAAAGAAAAGTCATTGGTATACTGATAGAGATTGCATTGAATCTGTAGATTGTTCTGGATTTATATTGACATCTTAGCAGTATTATCCTCCATTGCTTGAACATGGGATGTGTTTCAACTTATTTAGGTCTTTAATTTCTTTCAGTAATATTTTGTCGTTTTCATTGTACAAGTCTTTCACCTCCTTGGTTATTTCTTAAGTATTTTATTATTTTTGATGTTATCATAAATGGAATTGTTTTTTGTAATTTGCTTTGCAGATTGTTCATTGTCAGTATATAGACTTCCAACTGATTTTTGTATGTTGACTTTGTATCCTACTACTGTGAAGAATTCCTCTATTAGCTCTAAAAGCTTTTTGTGAAATTTGTAGGGTTTTCTGCATATCATATTATCTTTGAACAGAAGATAGTTTGGATGATTTTTATTTTTTTCTTGACTAATGTTTCAGGCTAGAACTTCCAGTACTATGTCAAGTAGAAATGGCGAAGGTAGGCATCCTTGCCTTGTTCCTGATCTTAGAGGAAAGGTTTTTGTCTTCTACCATTGAGTATGACATTTGTTTTAAATTTTTCATGTACGGTTTTTATTATGTTGGAGTAATAGGTAATAGGAATATCCTTCTATTCCTAGTTCATTAGAATGTTTTTATTATGAAAATGGTTGATTTTTGTCAAATGCTTTTTCTGCATTTGTTGAGATAATTGTGGTATTTTTTCTTTATTATTTTAGCATGATATATTACATTGATTGATTATTATATGTTGAAACATCCTTGCATTCCAGAAATTAATGCCATTTGGTACATAATCTTTTTAATATGCTGCTAAATTTGGTTTGCTAGTATTTTGTTGAGAATTTTTGCATCAATGTTCTTAAGGAATATTAGTCTGTAGTTTTTGTTGTCTCTTTGTCTGGCTTTGGTATCAGAGTAATGCTGGTCTCACTGAATTAGTTAGAAAGTGTTCCCTACTTTTCAGTTTTTTGGGAAAATTTGAGAAATACTGGTATTAGTTCTTCTTTAGTTGTTTGATAGAATTCCCCAGTGAAGCCATCAGGTCCAGGCCTTTTCTTTGTTTAGGAATTTTTTTTTTATTACTGACTCAATCTCCTTACTAGTTATAGGTCTATTCAGATTTTCTATTTCTTTCTGATTTAGACCTGGTAGTTTTTGAGTTTCTGAGAATTTCCTCATTTCATTTAGATTATTCAGTTTGTTGGTGTACAATTGTTCATAGTACTCTCTAATAATCATTTTAATTTCTTAAAAAGGATAATGCTGAATCAGTAGTAAGTTCTCCTTTTATTTTTAATTTTAGTAATTTAAGTCTTTTCTCTTTTTTTCTATCCATCAAGCTAAAAGTATTTCAATTTTTTTTTTCTCTTTTCAAAGAACCAACTTTTAGTTTCACTGATTTTCTTTATTGTTTTCTATTTTCTATTTATCTCCATTCTAGTATTCTTTTTTCTTTCTTCTACTAGCTTTGGGTTTAGTTGTAAAGTTAGGTTTTTGATTTGAGATCTTTCTTGTTTTTAATGTAAGTATTTATAGCTATAAATTTACTTCTTAGCATTGCTTTCCCTTCATCCCTTAAGTTTTTGGAATGGTGTCCTTTTAAAATTTATATCTAAGTATTTTCAAATGTTCCTGTGATTTCCTCTTTGTTCCATTGGTTGTTTAATAATGCATTTTTTAGTTTCCACAAATTTTTAATTTTCCAGTTTTACTTCCTTATCAATTTCTAATGTCATCTCCTTGTGTCAGAGAAAATACTTTTTTGTTTTCAGACTGAGTCTCACTCTGTTGCCCAGGCTGGAGTGCAGTGGCACAATCTTGGCTCACTGCAACCTCTGCCTAGAGGATTCAAGTGATTCTCCTGCCTCAGCCTCCTGAGTAGCTGGGACTACAGGCACATGCCACGACGCCCGGCTAGTTTTTTGTATTTTTAGTAGAGATGGAGTTTCACCGTGTTAGCCAGGATGGTCTTAATCTCCTGATCCTGTGATCTACCTGCCTCGGCCTCCCAAAGTGCTAGGATTACAGGTGTCAGCCACCACACCCAGTCAGAAAATATTTTTTTTGATAGTTATGCTTTTAAATCTATTGAGACTTAATTTGTGGCCTAACATATAGTCTATTTTGGAAAATGCCCCACATGCACTTGAGAAAAATGTTCATGCTGTTGTTGTTGGGTAGAGTGTTCTGTATATGTCTGCTAGCTCTAATTCATTTACTGTGATGTTCGTCTTCTATTTCCCTACTTTTCTTTTCTCTGGTGACCTATTCATTATTGAGAGTGGGCTACTGAAGTGTTCAACTATTATTGTAGAACTATTTCTCCCTTGAATTCTGTCTGTTTATGCTTCATAGATTTTGATGGTCTGTCATTAGGGGCATAAATGTTTATAATGATTATGTATTCTTGATATATTAAATATTTTATTAATATATAATGTCCTTTAACTCTTGTAAGCTTATTGTCTGATGTTAATATAACCACCTCTGCTCTCTTTCAGCTACTATTTTCATGGAATATCTTTTTCCATTCTTTCACTTTCAATCTATTTGTGTCTTTGGATCTAAAATGAGTCTCTTGTAGACAGCAAATAGTTAGATCATGTGATTTTAATCCCTTCTGCTAATCTCTGTCTTTTCACTAGAAAATTTAAGCCATTTGTACTTAAAGTGGTGAGTGCTAAGGAAGGACTTACTTCTGTCATAATGTTATTTATTATTTGCCTTATAGCTTTTTGATCTTTATTTTCTGCATTACTGTCTTATTTTATGTTTAGTTTATTTTTATAGTGAAATGTTTACATTCCTTTCTCATTTCCTTTTGTATATATCCTATAGCTATTTTCTTTGTGGTTACCATGGAGATTACATTTAACATCCTAAAGTTATGACACTCTAATTTGATTTTATAAAAGTTTAACTTCAATAACATACATAAAGTCTGCTCCTTTACAGCTTTGCTTTTATCTCCTTAGTGATGTCACAGATTACATCCTTGTACATTGTGTACCCCAAAACATAAACTGACAATTCTTCTAAATGCACCAATCTCTTAAATTATGTAGAAAACAGTGTGAAGTTACAAACCAACATTACAATAATTCTAATTGTTAGACTAATAATTGTTTTTTAAAATGTATTAATCTCTTAAATCATGTGGAAAACAAAAAGTGGAATTACAAAGCATTGTTACAATATATTAGCTTTTATCATTGCTCATGTATTTACATTTATTGATATCTTTGTTCCATTATACAACTTTGAGTTACTGTCTGCTGTGCTATAATTTCACCCTATAGAACTCCTTGAGCATTTCTCACAGGGCAGGTCTACTAGTAACAGACTCCTTCAGCTTTTGTGTATTTGAGAACGCCTTAATTTCTCCCTTATTTTTGAAGGACAGTTTTGCCAGATATGGTATTCTTGGTTCACAGTTGTTTTTTTTCTTTTAGCACATTGAATATATTAGCCCACTGCCTTCTTACCTCCAAAGTTTCTGATTTGGAATTTGCTGACAATCTAATCGAGGGTCCACTGTATTTAAAGAGTTCTTTGTCTCTTGCTGCCCTCAAGATTCTCTTTGTCTTTTGAAAGTTTAATTATAATGTGTCTTGGTGTCGTTCTCTTTGAGTTCATCTTACTTGTAGTTTGGTAATCTTCTTGAATGTTTATATTCATGGTTTTCAACAAATTTTGAAAGTTTTCAGCCATTATTTTTTCACATATTCTCTCTGCCTGTTTCTCTCTCTCTTCTGCTTCTTGGACTCCCACAATGTATTTGTCGGTCCATTTGGTGGTGTCCCACAGGTCCTTTAGACACTGCTTTTTTTTTTAATCTTTTTCTTTCTGTTCCTCAGACTTGATATTTTCTATCATCTTATCTTCAAGTTCACTGATTCTTTCTTTTGCTTGCTTAAATCTAACTTTGAATCCTTCTAATAAATGTTTAATTGTAGTTATATATTTTGGCTCTAGAATTTCTTTTTGGTTTCCTTTTAGGTTTTTAATATCTTTTTGATACTTTCATTTTGTCCATATGTTGCTTTCTTCTGCTTTCTTGACTTTCTTTTTTTGGTTGGTTGGTTGGTTTGATACAGGGACTGCTCACTTTGTCGCTCAGGCTGGAGTGCAGTGGCATGATCTCAGATCACTGCAACTTCTGCCTCCCATGCTCAAGCAATTCTCCTGTCTCAACCCCCCAAGTAGCTGGAGCTACAAGTGTGGCCACTGCACCCAGCTTTTTTTTTTTTTTTGTGGAAACGGTGTTTTGCCTTGTTGCCCAGGCTTATCTCAAACTCCTAAGCTCAAGTGATCCACCTTCCTTGGCCTCCCAAACTGCTGAGATTACAGGTATGAGCCACTGCACCTGGCCATGCCTTCTAGACTTTCTCCACATCCCCCATTAGTCCTCTGAGCATCCTTAAGACAGCTGTTTTAAAGTCTTCATTTAGTAAATCTGCTATCAGGTCTTTTTTGGAGGGAAGTGTCTGTTGATTTATTTTTTTCCTTTGAAATGGTCACACTTTCCTGTTTCTTTGTTTGACCTTGTAATATTTTTAACTGGACATTCGAATCTAATAATGTGATAATTCTGGCAATCAGATTCTTCTCTTTCCCTGTGGTTTGCTATCGTTTCATTTGTTGTTTATTGGTTTTAGTTTTTTAAATTTTTGTAGGTTCTCTCTGCCAAGGATCAGCCTGAGGTGTAAACTTAAGGTCCTCTTAGGTCTTTTCTGAGCCTGCACCTTTCCCTGGGCATGTGTGGTCTCTTTCTAATTTTCCTTGTATTTGCAGTTGCTTTTGGATGTTCCAGTCTTTAATGTCTACCCCCTGAAAGTGGGGGAAAAACATGAAAGGAAGGGGAAGAAAGGACAATTGCCTTTTAAATTCCCTGGAAGTTACTTCAGCCAGAGGTGGAGGGGTTGGCAACAATGGTGGTGGGGGTCAGGAGGTAGAACAACAGTGGCCGCTCTCTTCTTCTGCACCTCTGTGATCAGAAGCAGCAATCAGTGATTAGAATGGAAATCTCTGATGTTTGGATGACAGAGCCCTTTATGTTCACCCTAGCTCCTGCAAGTTTTCTGCAAGCTACTTCAAGGACATGTGTGCAATGTTACAGGCATGACTACCTGCCATGGGGCTGAAGGTGAGAGACAGGTAGCTGCTACTTTGCTAAGAGTTAAAATTGATCAGAATTAAATGTCCTTTACTGTCTAAGCTTCCTCTGGAGTTTCAAGCCTTCAAAATAGACTCCAGAGCTTCAAAATAGCTACGTCAGACATATATTGCCAGTAAAATTGTTGTCTAGGTGGGGTGATAGATTCCTGGTGCTTCCTACTTTGTCATTTCCTCAGAATCCTCTCTTTTTATATGTGTTGTGTCACTAAAGATATGCATTTTAGTTAAATTTGAAAATATAGATCAATGTGGTATGGTAGCCAGACTCCAAGATGGCCCCCACCTCCGGATATTCATACTCTTAGACAGTCTCTTACTATATTATACCTGAGTTGTCTTGTATATACAATGGAATATGCAAAAGTAATGTGTTACTGCTGACAACTAGGTTATAAAAGATACAGCAGGCTGGGAATGGTGGCTCATAGTTATAATTCCAGCACTTTAAGGGAGGCCAAGGTGAGAGATCCAGTTGAGGCCAGGAGTTTGAGATCAGCCTAGGCAACATAGCTGGACCCTGTCTCTACAAAAAAAAAAAAAAAATAGAAATTAGCTTGGCATGGTGGCATGTACCAGTAGTCCTAGCTACTCAAGAAGCTGAGGTGGGAGGATTATTTGAGCCCAGGAGTTCAAGGCTGCAATGAGCCATGATTGTACCACTGGATTCCAGCCTGGGTGTCACAGCAAGATCCTGACTACAAAAACAAACAAACAAAAAAGCAAAAAAAAAAAAAAAAAAAAAAAAAAAGAGGAAGAAGAAGAGAGGCATTGCAGCTTCTATCTTGATCTCTCTTTCTCTCAATCTATCTCTCTTGGATCACTGGCTCTGGAGGAAACCATGTCATCAGCAGCCTCATGGAGAGGTTTCTGTGGTGAGGAACTAAAGCCTCTTGCCAGCAGCCATAAGACCGAACTTTGAAGAGGATCCTCTAGCCTCGGCTGCCATCTAAACTACAGCCTTACTAGAGATCCTGAATCAGAGCCAATCAACTTAATTGCTTCTCAGAAACTCTATGAGATAATAAATGTTTGTAGCCTTAAGCTACTACATTTGGGGGCAATATGTTATATATCAATAGACAACTAATACTTACGGGGAAATTAACCCATAATTTCATAGCCCAGAAATTACTGTTAACATTTTGTACGTAAAATGTTCTCTCTTTTTCTGTGCTTTACAAATAGTTAAAAAATATGCATATAGAAGCTGTCGTGAAAAACAGTACAACAGTTCCTCAAAAATTAAACAGAATTACTATACGCACCAGTAATTCTACTTCTAGGTATATACCCTAAAGAATTAAAAGCAGGAACTCAAAGATATATTTGTACACCCATGTTTGAGCAGCATTATTCACAATAGCCAAAATTAGAAACAAGCCAAGTGTCCATCTATGGATGAATGGATAAACAAAATGTGGAATATGCAGATAATGGAATAGTATTTAACTTTAAAAAGGATACATCTCTTTTGGGCATCTCTTCTCTCTCTGTCTCTCTGTGGTCTCTATTTCTTTCTCACTCTTTCCCTTCGTCTCTTTCATGATTTTTAATCGTAGAATTTAAGAGCCTTTCTCTTTACAAAAATCAATCTTCAAAAAAACGTGAGTGGAGTGGGGTACAGGAAAAATTTCCCTTATTTGATTTGTTTTTTCCCCTTCTCTAGCAGATTGAGAAGCTTTCATGCTTTCTCTCCAGTTAGCTTGAAATTTTATTACCAATAAAGTGTCACTCAGTGCTGTTCAGAGCCTTACACCATTTGTAGGCTCACTATGGGCACATTTGTATTGCTGATGTGCAATCTGTGGGTTAGAAGTAAAAAATGCTAATAGAGCCTTGAGAAGCCTCCTTGCGGTGATAAAGGTTATCCTGGAGGACAGAGGCATCCTGGCAGGCTGGCTCCCTGGGAACGCAGATGGAGCTCGAGAGGAGTGGATTCAGGACCGTTCCTGTGAGTGGAGAAGAGGTTTTTCTGAAATTTCATTCTCTGGTTCGTTTGTGTGCTGTACAGGTAAGATTGACCACCTGTCTGGGGCTGAGCCTCCCAGGGAGGATGTGCTCTGGCAGAGTCACCAGAGGGCAGGGTAATATTTCTTTCCATCACACTTTATTTTGCAGGTTTAGAAACTTGATTTTATGAGAGGTGATAACATGGTTTGTTTATTTACCAAACTCGAAAGAGCCTGATTTGTATAAAGGGTCCACCTTAGAATTTCCACCTAACAGCACCTATCAGGTAGGCCGTGTTAACACATTTACTTATTGATAGGTAGTGGGTTGGGATTTTTTCCTCTTAGGATTTTGGGCTTTGGAGTCAAACATGCAAAGGTACAATAGCTTCTAATCTTAGAGAAGCTACTTGAACTTCAATTTCCTCCCCAGTAAACTAGGAAAAAAAAAATTACATTGTAAGATTATGAGCAATACGTGTAATACAGTACATAAAGTATCTAGCACAGTTAGTACTGCTCGCAGTAAGCTCTTCATCTTTTTCCTCTTCCTAGATGAGATTAAGGGGTTTGTAACAGTCATAAAACCCAGGGCAGCCACCCACACAGGCATGTACTTAATAAGCCAGTCAGGGTGCTCAAGTCCAGCCTAGGCCTGGCATGCTGTTCCCTCGACAGGGTTGGTATTCAGTCCAGCAAATGTATGAGGCATGTATGGTGTCAAACACTGTGGAGGACATGACAGTGTCCAAGTCATAGTTCCTGCCCTCTGAAAACACATGTGCATCCACAGAAGCCTACAGGATTTACCTTCAAGTGATTAAAATCTCACCCAAGACTTGTGCTTCTCAAAGTGTGAATCCTGGGCCTCTGGCATCCTGAGAGAAAGTGACTGTCACATTCACAGACTTCTTGCAGACAACGTAGGTAGTTGGAAAAATCTCTTAGAAACCCTAATTTATCCATATCTAAATATAAGTATATAGCATATAGTTTAAGGAATAAGGAATAGAACTCAAATAGGTTTCTTAACTTGTACCATTGATCTTAAAGAAAATTTAAACAGCTATCATGGGGAAGGATCTGAAGTTTACGATAAAAAATGACAGGTTAAATCTCTCCTCCTGTTTGATTTGGGAACATGGGTCATCACCCTGTGATACACCTGGTGTGCTATGATTTTCAAGAATAAGGAATGTTAGATTTCACAGTCGCTTGCTGTACGGAACCTGAAAGTTGCTGAGGTCCTCAGTCTGCTGGTTGCCTCCCAGTCTCAGCATAGGTTGTGTTGGTGCCTGAATGATTTTCCCTATTCAGATATATTCTTGTTAACTTTGATATGGTATCTCTTTTATTTTGAGACAGAGTCTTAGTCTGTCACTCAGGCTGGAGTTCAGTGGCAAAATCTCAGCTCACTGCAGCCTCCGCCTCCTAGGTTTGATTCTCCCACCTCAGTTTCCCGGGTAGCTGGGATTATAGGCATGCATCATTATGCCTGGGCTAATTTTGTATTTTTAGTAGAGACAAAGTTTCACCATGTTGACCAGGATGGTCTTGAACTCCTGACCTCAAATGCTTCACCCACCTCAGCCTCCCAAAGTGCTGGGATTACAGGTGTGAGCCACTGTGCCTGGCCCAGATATGGTATCATCTTGATGCCCCGTCAGTGTCCTAGAAGTCAGGGTCCCCTGATCTCCTGGGCCTGCACCCCTATATGAATGGAGAAGGAAAGCAAGCTGTATGGTCTGCAGAAGTATTTGACTGACTAGTTTGGTATTCTTAAATTTAAATTCATTGTCCTTAAACAAGGTGCTAATGTTCTCCACATGTTATGCAACAGCACCACTTTGTTTTCTGCTGTGTTTCCTGAGACATTTGAGTTCTTCATCTTGGCTTTTTGGTAATCAAAGCTTTCCCAGTCTGGCTGAATCTTTCTTTCTAGGCCTGTCAGTACCTAAAGTCCTTCCCTATTACCAGCTTGATAGTTGATATTCCTTGAGGAATAACCCAAGGTCTCTGTGCCTTTACTAGGTCTGTTTCTTTTTTTTTTCTTTTTTCTTTTTTTTTTTTTTGCCTTATCAACTATTTTATTGACCTTTTTTGTTAATATGACAGTAGATGATTTTTTTTTATACTTTAAGTTCTAGGGTGCATGTGCACAACCTGCAGGTTTGTCAGTTTCTTTTGGGTAGAATGCCTCTCCTGGCTCCTTTGTCCAACCTGACCATTTTGTACTCCTCCCTGAAATCTCAATTTGCACATCACCTCTGTGAAGCTTTTCTCACTGAGTCTGTCCTTTCTGCTCTCTAGAATTAGTCAAACCTCCCTCCCAATAGCTCCTTGCCGGTACTCCAACCATGGTTTGTATGTGTTGGGAAATAAAAAAGCCAGAAACAAACTTAGAAGTTCCTTAAAGGTGTCAACCTTAAATAATGAGATTCAAAAAATATAACTAAGTATAGAGTTTATTCCAGTGTAAAGTTTGAGGATAGCCACTCAGAAACATTGACTCCAAATGAATGCAACAAGCATTCCCAAGTGGAGAAGCTAAATTTCAGAGCATTGCAACGTTTTGCATACAAGACCAGTGCACACACACGTGGGCACAGTGATTTGATTGGTTACAAACTGCTACATTCTAAGGAAGATTGCTTTATTACTCAAAGAGGAAGAGCAGTGAGCTGAGGGAGTCTTATCTCTAGGGAACTTTGTTCTTAATTATTTACAGAAAATAAAAAAGGCAGAAGTTGCAGCTGCATGCCACGTGACTTAAGCTGCATAGCGACATTCCTCTCAAGGCTCAGGATAACTAAGTTCTAACAGCTTTACGTTTGAATTATTTTAAGTTTGAATTATTTAATTTCACAAAGACTATAGCTATGTTTTCTCTGCTCTTTTTCCTCAATGTGGGATCCTTCATGTCACTGAATTATTTATTGAACATCTATTATGTATAAAGCCCCAAAAGATAACTGATGAGGAGTTTCTTTATCTCAGAGTAGGATGGAGCTGTGAGGCCAGGGAGCAGAGCCTGCTCTAGATGTTATCACTTTTCTCAGAGTGCTTAACTTGCTTCAGTGCAGCCGTTGTTACCGCCCACTGGTGCACTTCTGAGGTTATTCTCCACCGTGCCAGAACCTCCCGCCGTCCTCTGCTAGGGGAAAGATGAAAAAGCATGCAATTTACTTTTTTTAGTCTTTATACTTTGCCTCCCTCAAGGATGGGCAGGAGCATGTCTGACCTCCTGATGTGGATGTTGCAATTGGGTTGAGGCTGCTGGATTTACTTAGTACCAAATGCTCTCTTTTGCCTGACTTCCTGCCAAGCCTAGGTGCATATAACCACTTGGGCGGTAACCACCCCCAGTGATTTGAACTCATAGGACAGTAGAAATATGTGAATCATGTTGCTTCAAGAAATTCAGTTATTCTCCAAGTTCTAAAATAAAATCTGGTGGATGTTTGTTAGAAGCTAGGTACTTAACTCTTCAGAAAAGGAAAAATCTGAAAGAAAAATATATTTTAAAGTGGCCTAAGATGGCTGCATATTGGACATAGACAATAGAAACTAGGCCTATGAATTAAAGCTGAACCCTCAACGGCAAGACTGCAGTCTGTCAAATATTTCACTGACATGTACCAATTATAATACAACCCTACCTATCAGATACAGCACAAAGGCAGGAATAGAATCAATCATCCCTCTCCAGACCCTAAGATGCCCACACACTTGTTAACCTTTTACCCTATATACTTTAACCAGACAGTTGCTTTATCTTACGTATAATGTCTCTGAGCACCAATCAGAATTGTGAGAATGTCACCTTTTCTTCATTACCCCTTTCCCTCATTTTCTATGTAATGGAATGCATAAATACCATGCCTCATGTAACCCACTCTGTGACTCATTCTCAGGTTG
Organism: Colobus angolensis palliatus; assembly: GCF_000951035.1. NCBI lineage: Eukaryota > Metazoa > Chordata > Mammalia > Primates > Cercopithecidae > Colobus > Colobus angolensis. Next base: position 4,437,110 of record NW_012114933.1, read on the forward strand.
TGCTAAGTCAGTGTTTTCAGGGGCTATTTGTTCTCAAACTTGGCTAAGGTGAAATTAACTTAAAATTTTTAATGTTATGCCTTTTTTTTGAGCTTTCAGTCAACACTTCAAGGGAGGGAAGAAAGATTAAATATTATTTATATACCTGTGTCTCGGATAGTCAGAAATGTAGGCTTTGGGATAAGAAATGGTCTGGAGAACCTGGAGGGAGAGACAATCAAGGAAATTGCAACCCTTTGGGCTTAAATGGAAGCTTCAATTAGAGAAGAGAGTTGAAATGGAGAGAATTTCTGTTGTCTAATTCAAGGCTGATGGGCTTCCTAAGTGTTTTAGGCTAGAATGAGCTCACATTTGGAGAATATTCTGAGCTCTTTAGTAATATTTAAGCTATATTAGGCATAATCAAATATGTAGTCATTTAAAGATGTTTCACTTTTTTTTCCCTTTCAAAATTCTATTAGAGTTTTAAATGGCAAGAGCTGGGTTAGGGAGTTTCTTCATTTCTGCAAAATGAAGACCATTGAATTATTTCTCTCTGTGATGAACTGCAAAAAAAAAATGCTGGGTCTAAAATCAAATTGTCTGCAAGTTTAAGACTTTGACCAGCTCAGATTCTGGCTATATTCGAATATTTGAGTCTGTTATCAGGAACATGTGCAGGCCTGCTTTTTACCTCGTCCTATGAGTATTTTACCTTCTATTTCAAAATCAAGAAGAGGGAATCCAACCCTGAGGGTTCCATTCCTGGCATATTTATGCCCCAGGCAGATTGAGAGAACAAAATAGACTTTTTACAAATGAAGAGATATCACGCTTTTTAGCTCGGGACAGGAAACTTCAGCTGTTGCCAAGGCAACTGCAGAGTTCTGGCTCTTAAGCTGGCTGCATGAGGAGTATCTCAGAGCCTCAGACGCCTCTGCTGTCACTCACTGTCAGACCAAGTGCAAAGGACTTGGTAGTGAACTCACAGAAACAATTAGACTATTTTTGAATTCTGAAAAGCAAGTGAGGACTCTCAGGACAAAGTGTACACATGGTACCTGCTATGGTTTGAATGTTTTTGTTCCTTTCAAAAGACACATGTTAGAAACTTAATCCCCAATGCAACAGCGTTAAATGGTGGGGCCTTGGGGGAGGTGTTTAAGGCATGAGGACAGAGTGTTCATGAATGAATTAAAGCCACTATAAAAAGGGCTTGAGGGAGTGTGTTCTCTGTTCTGCTCTCGTGCCATGTGAGAACACAGAGTTCCTTCTCTCCAGAGGATGCAGCAACAAGCTGCCATATTGGAACCACAGACTGAACCTGCCAGCACCTTGCTCTTGAACTTCCCAGCTTCCATAACCATGAGAAGTAAATTTCTGCTCTTTATAAATTACCCAATCTGTGGTATTCTGTTACAGCAGCACAAAACAAAGACAATACCCTTTAAAGATAAACAACGGAATGATACTATAATGGTCGATACATGTCATTATTATTTGTCAAAGTCCATAAGAATCTACACCACCAAGAGTGAACCCTAATGTAAACTACAGACTTTGAGGGATAATGATGTCAATGTAGGTTCATCACCTATTAGAAATATACCATTCTGGTATGAGATGTTCATAGTTGGGGAGGCTGTGTATGTGTTGTGGGGTGGGGGGCATATATGAAAACTCTCTGTACCTTCTGCTCATGCTTGCTGTGAACTTAAAACCACTTTAAAAAAAAGTCTGTTTTAAAACAATTGACATCCTTGGGGCTGGGAGAGAAGGGGACAAGTCCAAAGGGCTCAAAGCCAGGCTGCATGGGAAAGTTGTATTAGTCTGTAGCACAATAAGCAAAGAAACTGTGGGTATAAAAGACCCTAAGAACACTCTGATGCTGATAAGAATATCAGGCTGCTTACTGTCTGGGGGAGAAAATAATTTGGCTTGCTCAGGCTGGAAAACCAGTAACATTGGAACAGACTGTCTTTCTTGTGGATGAAATTTGTGGATGAAATGTGGAAACATGCTGAGATTTGTAAAGGTTATGAATGAGAGAATATGGCCTTAAGAAAGGTGATGTTTTATATAATGATCTAATTAATGCAGACATCTATCCATCTCAGCCCCCTGCCTTGAGCCAGGAAACCTTACTCCTCCATGTCTATCCAGGGCCCAGACACTAGGGAATATTGTGCAACCACTTGAGCAGCTCCTGCAGCTACTGCTGTTTTGTTTTGCTCCCCCGCTCTTTCCTAGTCTCTGGTAACCATTTTTGTTGCAACTACTACTGTGGCCCTTGAAAACAAGGGGTGTGTGTTGTGCCAGAGAGTAGATGATATAAAAATCAAAGTGAGAATGAGGCGTCGGCCGGGCGCGGTGGCTCAAGCCTGTAATCCCAGCACTTTGGGAGGCCGAGACGGGCGGATCATGAGGTCAGGAGATCGAGACCATCCTGGCTAACACGGTGAAACCCCGTCTCTACTAAAAATACAAAAAACTAGCCCGGCGAGGTGGCGGGCGCCTGTAGTCCCAGCTACTCGGGAGGCTGAGGCAGGAGAATGGCGTAAACCCGGGAGGCGGAGCTTGCAGTGAGCTGAGATCTGGCCACTGCACTCCAGCCTGGGCGACAGAGCGGGTCTCCGTCCAAAAAAAAAAAAAAAAAGAATGAGGCGTCTCCCCAATAAAGCAATCTTGGGAAACTTGGAGTTAGGGCTGCATATATCCACGTGCACACCTTGCTGCCACTTGGGGTCCCTTTTCCTGCTCAAATAGACCAGTCTATTCCAGTGTCTCTTCTCTTGACCTTAATTAGTCAAGGATGACCTTTTTATGAAGTATGTACGTGTGGAAAACAGAGTGGAGCAATTCAAATGCTATTTTCTGCAGTTAGACTGCCAGGGTTAGAAGTTCAATTCTACCACTTACTAGCTGTGTGACCTTAAGCAAATTACTCAGCTGTAGGTCTCTTGGGTTATTGATCTGTAAAATGAAAATAATAATAGCACTGACCTCATTGTGAGTTGTTGTGAGAATTAAATGATGTAATCCATGTAAAATGCTTAGAACAGTGCCTAGTACTCTGTAATCACTGAAATTGGCTTATTGTTGCACTATTGGCTTTCTGGCTTTCTTTTGTTTAAAGTAAGGCATAGCTATCACATGGCTTGATATAATGCACTTGGGAATGGAAATGTTGAGCTATGTGACAAGGAACAATGTATTCTGGTACAGTTACATCAAGTTTCAATTTCATAACACAACTGAAAAAACAAAGTTTAAAAATCTTGACATTTTTCTAGGTGGTTGCAGTGACAAAAATATAACCAACACAACAGATTTGAATCCCTCTTGCACTAACAACTGCTTTATGAAATATGTTCCATGGCATGTTTTCTTTAAGAGGTCGAGAAGCTTTAGATGATAAATTCTGTCCTATAATTTTAAAAAAGACAACAGTGGTGATACATCCTGTGATGCCGAGAATGGAAAAATCTACTTCAACTTGGTTCTTGTACTGTGTCTTGTTTTTCCATAAGAAGAAGGAGATTGTCCTCTACCAATTTCCTTTATGCTTTTCTTGAGCCAAGACTGTGCTTGGCCACGCTTGTGAGTTGGCGCTTAAAGTGACGAACCAGTCACTGGGAAATTGTAGCTCCTCCTCGCCTTTCCCCAGTGTGTTTTCCTTACCAATCAAGTGGGGGAAACGGCCTTCTGGATTATTATCTATTGGTTTGGAGGTAGGGGTGGAGTGTGGGTGAATTTGAGTCACATCTACATTTCCCTACGGAGCTGTTGCTTTTATTATGGTATTAGAAACTTTACAGATGTCATGCTACCATTAAGCTATTCTTGCTTAAAAATATTTTATTATAGTAATCATTGTGGAATAATGGTTTAAAATGTTTCTGAAGTTACTAAATGCCAGGATAGAAATCAAACCCAAAAGACTTACAAAAACATATGTAAAATTACCTGTCTAAGAGAACTTTCTGTGATGATGAAAATGTCTATCCTGTGCTGTATAATGCAGTAGCCAGTAGCCACATGTGGGTATTGAGTACTTGAAAGTAGCATGACTGAGGAACTCAATTTGTAATTTTATTTAATTGTAATACATTTGAATTTAAATAGCCAGATGTGGCTAATGGTTACCATATTGGATAGTGTAAGTTTAGAACATAATGAAAAGTCACCTAACCTCTTTAAGTCTCATTTTCTTAGTATGGAACAGGTGTGAATTAGGCCAATGGTTCTCTCAATCTTGGCAGTACAATGAAATCACTCAAAGAATGTTAAAAGAATACTGATACTTGGGCCTTCTGCTGTATTAGACTATTTTCACACTGCTGATAAAGACATACCCAAGACTGGGTAATTTATAAAGAAAAAGAGGGTGAATGGACTCACAGTTCCACATGGCTGGGGAGGCCTCACAATCATGGTGGAAGGCAAAAGGCACGTCTTACATGGTGAGAGACAAGAGAGGCTGAGAGCCAAGTGAAGGGAAAGCCCCTTATAAAACCATCAGATCTCATGAGACTTACTCACTACCACAAGAACAGCATGGGGGAAACTGCCCCCATGATTCAATTATCTCCCACCAAGTCCCTCCCACAACATGTGGGGATTATGGGAGCTACAATTCAAGCTGAGATTTGGGTGGGGACACAGCCAAACCGTATCACCTGCCCAATATTGTTTAGTTAGTCGGAGTCTAGACATTGAGATTTTCTAAAGCCACTCAGGTAATTCTAAAATACAACTGAGGTTGGGAACCATCACTGAACTAGATTACCTTTGGGTTCTCTTTCAGTTCTATAATACAATTCTATAGACTTAGCTGCAAATTATACTAAATTTAGAATTCTATAAGGCAAATAGGACACTTATTACTAAAGCTGTTGCAATAGAAAACTACATACAGATATTGGCTTTTTATGAAGGCTATTTTTCCTAAAATATTTCTAAAATTTAATGATAGAAAACCAATAAGCCATGTTATTGTGGTCTGTTCCTCTTTGGAGTTTTTTCTGACTTTCTCAGACCATGGCTTAGGCTATAGACAAGGAAGAGTCTATGTGTATGTACTTGTTTGGGATCTGACTGCAGCCTTGTGTCAAGGTTTGGCCATCTGCCCATAAACCTGCATGGGGTGACATCACTGAGTAATCCAAGCTGCCAGTTTATGGAGATCTCAGTAGGAGGTCTTCGGGCTAATCATTTAGAGCACCACACAGCAACTGCTGAGTTTGTATCTTCCCTGGGATTAGAAAAATAAAGTTTTTGGCCAAGTCATTCTCTCTCAAAGCTACTATACAAATGGTTCCAGAAGGTATCAGGACAGTTGTTCCCACGATTTTTAAGGCCTGAAACAAATGTACATTTCTTCTAGCTAATAAACTCCTCAAATAATGAGTGAAATAGGTACAAGTACTCAGTTTTCTCTAAAAACAAAACAAAACAAAAACAAAAACAAAAAACTATTTGATTTTAAGAGTTAGTTTGACTCATAACAAGATTTTGTTTTGTTTTGTCTATGGACCTTGACTAATTGATATAATATTTCTATATGACAGAACAGAGGACTACATATAGGGCAAATACTGGAGATTAACTAGGTGTTGGCGGAATCACTTTGGTTTGGCTGTGTCCCCACTCTAGTCTTATCTTGAACTGTAATTCCCACAATTCCTACATGTCATGGGAGGAACCCAGTGGGGGGTGATTTAATTATGGGGGTGGGTGTTCCCTGTGCTGTTCTTGTGATAGTGAATGAGTCTCACAAGATCTGATGGTTTTTAAAAATGGGAATTTCTCTGCACAAATTTGCTTGCTGGCAACAATGTGAGATGGGACTTGCTCCTCCTGGACTTCCGCCATGATTGTGAGGCCTTCCCAGCCATGTGGAACTGTAAGTTCATTAAACCTCTTTTTCTTCCCAGTGTCAGGTATGTCTTTATCAGCAGCATGAAAACGGACTAACACACGCTTTAACAAACTGCTTTATTTATCATCACTTTACAATAAAAGAGCAGAGAATGGACCAGTGTAACAGAACAGAAACTGGAACCAGACTCCATATGGGTTTACACATCTGAATGAAAAATGTGCTATTATAAATCAGTGGGGGAAAGGAATACTGGGTAAATCTCACTGAGAAAATGCTTATCTCTACAGAAAAAGTGAAATAAAATAAAATTAGATTGCTATCTCACACCAATACATAAATCAATTCCAGGAAGATTAAGAATATAAATGTGAAAAGCAAAACCTTTAGGCAAATTGTGGATGTAAATTATTCTCCAACTCTCAGGTCATACAGATAAGACAAAAATATCAGTGAAAAACACTGAAATTTGCCTACACAAAACTTAAAACTTCTATACAGTAAGGTAGCAAAAACAAAATAAACACACACACACACACACAGAGACTGGGAAAAATATGCTTGCAACCCATAGTTGATAAAAATTGAAGGCTCTTACAAAGAAAAAGTAATAAGATCAAAAGAAAAATGGCCAACTGAGTCACACAAGAGGGTATTATATTTGCCAGTAAATGTGAATAAGATGTACAACCTCTTTAGTAACCAGGTAAATTCAATTTTTAAATAATATATAATTTCAAACTTACCAGATTGGCAACAAGAATAAAAGCTGACAATATCAAGACTTGGTAAGGATGTGGAACAATGGGAACTCTGAAACCCTGCTTTTTGGAGTGAAATTGGCACAGCCACTTTAGAAAGCAATTTAACAATATCAGGAAAAGTTGAAGGTATGTAATAGCTATAATCCAACAATATTTTTGTAGCATGTATCCTGGAGAAAACTTTGTACTTGTGCACAAGGTGACATTTATGTAACTACTCATTAAATTATTCGTTATAAAAGCAAAATATTGAAAGCAAAATTGCCATCAGTTGTAAAAATGCTAAGCAAGATATGGTATAATCCTGCAAATTAGTGAATTACAACTGCGTGTATCAATATGGATGTGTCTCAACATAATGTTGAGTGACAACTAGTTATAGGACAAACAAAATGCTATTTATATAAACCTGAAAACAAGCAAAATAATACTATTTATTGTTTACAGCACTTAGATATGTATATAGTATAAAAACATTCATGGTTGCATTCACTTTGGGGGAAGGGGATGAGATTGGGGGAAAACACAGAGGGTTTCAAATATCTCTAAATTTTTTTTTCTTTTTTTTAAATCAAGTGGCACGGTAAGTTCACAGGTCTTCCCTATATATAGCTGAAATGTTAAAGTGCTTCACCAAAAAATAAACAGCAGGCTGGGTGCAGTGGCTCATGCCTGTAATTCCAGCACTTTGGGAGGCCGAGGTGGGTGGATCAACCAAAGTCAGGAGTTCAAGACCAGCCTGGCCAACATGGCGAAACCCCATCTCTACCACAAATAGAAAAATGAGCCGGGCATGGTGGCAGGTGCCCAGCTACTCAGGAGGCTGAGGCATGAGAATTGCTTGAAACCAGGAGGCAGAGGTTGCAGTGAGCCGAGATCACGCCACTGAACTCCAGCCTGGGGGATAGAGCAAGACTCTGTCTCCAAAAAAATAAAAATAAAAATAAAAAATAGCCGCAGGTAGACCATCTCCCAAAGAATAATCAATGATAAGATTTTGGTGATTAAGGAAAGAAAACCACAAACTCACAGCTTAAGAAAGTGTACGATACTAGACAACATAACACAGTTACTGAGCTTATATGTGTAGTAGATGTGAACTTCTGCCCAAAATGCAGGTATGCAGGAAATAATTCCTTTTTAGAAAAATATTTTAACTTTTATTTAAGGTTTAGGTGTAAATGTGCAGGTTTGTTACACAGATAAACTCATGACTCAGGAGTTTGGTGTACAGATTATTTTGTCACACAGGTGCTAAGCATAGTACCCAACAATTTTTTTTCTTGAAACTCTCCCTCTTCCCAGCCTCCTCCCTCAAGAAGGCCACAGTGTCTGTTGTTCCGCTGCTTCTGTCCATGTGCTCTCATTATTTAGCTCCACTTATAAGTGAGAACATGCAGTGTTTTGTTTTCTGTTCCTCCGTTAGTTTGCTAAGGATAAAGGCCTCCAGCTCCAACCATGTTCTTGCAAAGGACATGATCTTGTTCTTTTTCACAACTGCATAGTATTCCATGGTATAGATGTACCACATTTTATTTATCCGGTCTACCTTTGATGGGCATTTAGGTTGATTCCATGTCTTTGCTATTATGAATAGTGCTGCAATGAACATACACGTGCATATGTCTTTATGGTAGAATGATTTATATTCCTTTGGGTATATAACCAGTAGTGGGAATGCTGGGTTGAATGGTAGTTCTGTTTTTAGTTCTTTGAGGAATCACCACATTGCTTTCCATAAGGGTTGAACTAATTTACACTCCCATCAGCAGTGTATAGGCATTCCCTTTTCTCTACAACCTTGCCGGCATCTGTCAGTTTTTTACTTTTTAATAATAGCCATTCTGACTAGTGTGAGATGGTGTCTCATTGTGGTTTTGATTTTTATTTCTCTAATGATTAGTGATATTGAGTATTTTTCATATGTTTATTGGCTGCGTGTGTTTTCCTTTGGAAAGTATCTGTTTCTTTGCCCATTTGTTAATGGGATTGTTTTTTGCTAGTATGTTTGTTTAAGATCCTTATAGATTCTGGATATTAGACCTTTGTCAGATGCATTGTTTACAAATATTTTCTCCCATTCTGTAGATTGTCTGTTTACTCTATTGATAGTTCCTTTTGCTGTGCTGAAGCGCCTTAGTTTAACTGGGTCTCATTTGTTAATTTTTGCTTTTGTTTCAATTGTTTTTGGCATTTTTGTAGTGAAATCTTTGCCAGCTCCTATGTCCAAAATGGTATCCCTTAGGTTATCTTCCAAGGTTTTTATAGTTATAGGTTTTACGTTTCAGTCTTTAATTCATCTTGAGTTGATCTTTGTATATGGTGTAAGGAAGGGGTTCAGTGTCAATCTTCTGCATGTGGCTAGCCAGTTATCCCAGGACCATTTATTAAATAGGGAGTCCTTTCCCCATTGCTTATTTTTATCAGCTTGTCAAAGGTCAAAGGTGTGTAGCTTTATTTCTGGGCTCTGTATCTATTTCATTGGTCTATGTGTCTGTTTTTGTAGCAACATGCTGTTTTGGTTACTGTAGCCTTGAAGTACAGTTTGAAGTCAGGCAATATAATTCCTCCATCTTTGTTCTTTTTGCTTAGGGTTGCCTTGGCTATTTAAGTTCTCTTTTCGTTCCATATGAATTTTAGGATAGTTTTTTTCTAGTTCTGTGAAGAATGTCATTGGTAGTTTGATGGAAATAGCATTGAGTCTTTAAATTGCTTTGGGCAGTATGGCCATTTTAACAATATTGATTCTTCCTATCCATGAGCATGGAATGTTTTTCCATTTGTTTGTGTCATGTCTGATTTCTTTGAGCAGTGTTTTGTAATTCTCACTGTAGAGATCTTTTACCTCCCTGGTTAGCTGTATTCCTGGGTATTTTCTTATTTTTGTGGCAATTATGAATGGGATTGCATTCCTGATTTTGCTTTCAGGAAATAATTTTTATTTATAATAAAGATCGACCTCTTTTCTGTTTCAAGTCCCTATTCAGGCTTCAGTCAGTTGTAAGAAAGAGAAAACTGTTTGGTCTGAAGTGTGACCTATCCTGGTGAACACCTCTGGTTCTACTCTCCTGGCCGGCCTGACTGGTTTTCTGTTGTTGGTTGCCACAAGCCATGCCCTGACCATTTGAAGGGCTCTCTATGTTCTTTCCTAGCCATACTTTGAGAGCAGAAATGCTTCTGTGAGAATGTCTGCCCTGGCCTTGACTGCCTGGGCAGAGATAGTGTAGTACACATTCACTGCTATTTAAAAAATATGACTCTGCCATATGAGGGAGTTTAGAAAGAAAAAGGATATATGGTGGGAAAAAAAGTAGTTGCTTAGGAAAATACAGCAAAATTTAGCAGATCAACAATTTTTAAAAGAGCTGACTTTTTTAAAAAAAGGAAAAGCACACATGCAAGATAGCTAAAACATATTACATTTCAACTCCATATCTTTTCCGAAACTTTGTTCCTAGCAGGTAATACATGGTAACTATTAAATGTGAACTCAAAAACAAATGTTTTGGAAAATAGGCAGATGCATTGGATGGTCTTCAGATTCAGCCAGAATAGTTTTCCCATTCAGACAGGATTAAGAAGTGGGTATTGCTGTGAGCAGACCTACTTGAGGATGAATGAGGCTCTGGGCCTTAGAAAGTTCTTTTATTTCTTGCCAGGTCCCAACTTGGCTGCTTTGTAAGAAGTGCCGTTCTGCCTCCTCAGCCAAACCTGAAGAATAGAACCAGGTTTGTCTTAAGGAGTTTGGCATATATTCAGGCCCCTCTTGGTACTTTAGTTTCTATCTACTTTTTGGTATCTGCATATCTTTTACGACAGGAGACTAATTTCTTTTTTGTTATTCACAACTGGAGATATCTTTAAAGACAAGTGCCTGGTGAGGAGATAACATTTGCTAAAACTTATTCTCACTCAGCCAGTGATTTTCCAAGTGTGGTCCCTAGACCAACAACACCAGCATCACCTGGGGACTTGTTAGAAATGCAAATTCTTGGGCTCCACCTCAGGCCTCCCTAATGAGAAACCCTGGAGGCCCAGTCTTCTAAAATTTGGAAACATCTGAACAATCAAACTAACATTTTCTCAAACCAAACCGAAGAGTTTTCTCTTTCTTACAACTGACTGAAGCCTGAAGAGGGATTGAAACAGAAAAGAAGTTGATCTTTATTAAAATTAAACTGAACAGTCAAAGAAATAGATAAGAATAGTATCTCTTCTACCTCCCAGCCCTCTCATGCTTCCTAGGCCCAACTTGATTGGAGATAAAAGCTAATAGATAAAGCAGAGGAGCTTTGGGGCTGGAGGAGAAAATGTAGAAAGCACAGAAGTTGTGTTAGATGGTGTTCAGTGGGAACCGTGTGTGAAGGCACACCTATCCTTGGTTGCTCAGCAGAACAGTGTTGAAGCCAGTGTTGCCATTTGCAATACGCAAATGCATAATTTGTTGAATGACTGACTAATCACTGACAACCTGTGTACCAAATACAAGAGAAACATGGATGGACTTCAAGAGTCTACTGGGAGAAACAGGTAAGTAATCAAGCAGTTACCCTTGTAGCTCCTGTGTCAGTGTATCGGATCCTGGGGAAGCCAGATGAAAGACCCATAACCCAGACGTGGGGTTCAGGGAAGGGCTTGAGACCTAAAGCATGAGCAGCTGTCAGGTGAAGGGGGTGGGGCTCAGGGTTCAGCTTTCACTGAGTTTTTGTTCTTAATAAAGAAGCTCTGTTTCCAGATGATTTATTAATCTCTGTCATTGCACACTGGACATTAAAAAATACCCAAGACATTTCCTAACTTGTTAAGAAGTGAAATGTAATAAGCATAACAAAACAAGTCAGCTCCTGATTTATTTGGGCCCTTGAGGCAGGCCTTCAGTTTGGTCAAATAACCCTTCACCTGGCGGTGAACACTAAATTTTAGATTTGAAGTTACATAGGAAATTCCATCCACCAAAGTCACCATATGTGATGAAAAAAAAATTACAGGATATCTTTGTAAAGAAGTTACAAATCATGGTTGCTTTTTTGATCAATGTTTCCAGTAATGAGTGGTAGTATCTTTAATTTATTCAAGGAGAGTTTTGTTGAATGATTTTCTTTGACATTCATTGAACAGCCACTCCATGCCAGATGATACTGAGAGAGAAACTAATGCCACAGGGTCTTGAAAGAAGTCAGTAATTTTTTAAAAAGTTGTGTTATCAATAAGGAATAAGGCCCACTCCAAGGCTTTACACATACTAGAAGGCCTCCGATACACACTAGGCCTTATTGTCATCACTTCCTTCTCATTCTTTCCACATAGCTTCTTTTGTGGCAATTTTCTCCCAAGAGGGATTTCCCTGCAGTGGACCTCCTCCCCAGTGGTACCTTCAGCCATCAGAACACCTAGCTTTAGATCTGTGCATCCCAAATTTCATCAAATCCAATGCCCATTTCCGTGGTAGGTACTTTGCTATATATACCTTTTACTATCTGGAAATGAAATAATTATAACTACTTTCTTTGTATGTATCTATTAGATTTCCATTGGTGTATTACATTAATTTTTCTTTATATATTTTCTTTATAAATTTCAGTATGTGTAGTAGAATAAAACCTCACTAGATTAAGATGCAATGAAGTTATAGAACTTTAATATGTTTATAGACTCACCTTGAATGCTACAGCTACAAATGCAGACTGACAGTTGTGGTTTTCTCTAATTGTAACCACCTTGGTAAAATTCAAACAAAACAATGTATGATAGTCCCTCAATTTATATGGCAGCTGCAGTCCTGGAAATTTCAGTGAGTATTAAAGTCATACACAAATTCTTTCTTTTCTTTTCTTTCTTTCCCTTTTTTCTTTCTCTTTCTCCTTTTCTTTCTTTCTCTCTCCTTCTTCCTCCCTTCCTTCTCTTCTACCTTCCCTTCTTTCTTTCCTTTTCTTCTTTTCCTCCCTCCCTACTTCCCTCCTTCCTTCCTGCCTGCCTGCCTTCCTTCCTTCCTTCCTTCCTTCCATCCATCTTTCCCTTCTTCCCTTCTTTCTTTCCATAAAAGAAAACATAAGCCCTTTGCCTGGGTAATTATAAACAGGTTTCTCAGCAACATGAATGCTCTTAGAACATTACAGCTCCCATAGAGCCATTCTCTGTTGTGTGGAACCATGCCTTTCACCACAGGCAGACTAGCATCTCTGGCCCTTGGCTCACAAAGACTCCCCACAATTTCCAAAATGCCTTCCAGAAGACAGTGAAAACCATCTTCCCCACACACCTTGAGAACTATTATTCTAGAATCTAGATGGATTTTATGTTCCTCTTTCTCAAACCAGGCTTGCAGCTAGCAGTCAAAATAGAAACACCTGAAACTCATTTAACACAAATGTCTTTGACAACTTTATCTCTTTCTTCCAGGAATAATTTACCTCTTGCTAGAATAAATGCCTAATATAAGGTAGAAAATTATAGAATTCTAAAATTTAGCAGCAATTTTGATAATAAGAACTTTGCCTGCAGAACCTTCCAAGTCGCCTCTTGCCATTTGTTCTGCCTACAAAGCACATGTGAGGCCGAGAAGGCGGTTTTTCATACCTTTAAACTAATGACCATCTGGGCAGCAGCAGGAAGTTACTGACTTCTAGGGAGATGACATGGACCTTAAGCTAAGGCACCCGGGCTAGCTCTGAGAATGCCAAACTGTAAACTGTACTGAAATAGGTATTCATTCAGGGCCCCAAGGGAAATAGCACACTCAAGTTAGGATAATTCAAGGAGGTAATAATAAGGGGGTTGTTTAGAAAGCTATGGTTAGGGTGAGGAAAACCACAGCGATATTACTGTCCCCTGAGCCTGAAGGGATAGGGGAGGGAGGAGTTCCTGAAACCTCTTAAAAAAAAAAAAAAAAAAACAGCACTCATGGCTGGGTGCGGCAGCTCACGCCTGTAATCCCAACACTTTGGGAGTTTGAGATGGGCAGATCACCTGAGGTCAGGAGTTTGAGACCAGCCTGGCCAACATGGGGAAACCGTGCCTCTACTAAAAATACAAAAATTAGCTGGGCATGGTGGTGTGCGCCTGTAATCCCAGCTACTTGGGAGGCTGAGGCATGAGAATCGCTTGAACACGGAGGTGGAGGTTCCAGTGAGCCGAGATCGTACCTCTGCATTCCCACCTGGGAGACAAAAGTGAAACTCTGTCTTAAAAAAAAAAAAAAATCACTCAGAGCAGAGCAGCTGCCTTCAGAGGACTCATATACTTTATGGAAAAATGCAGTTAGTCCGAGGTGACCCTACATGAAGGGAGATGGGGAACTCTCCTTCCTCCCTCTGTTCACTATTGGAGAGGAGAAAGCCAATGGGAATCTAGAAGGCAGGGAAGACTGTTGATGTAGGTCATGGAGGTCTACCTCCTGGGCAGGTGGGGAGAAGGTGCACAGTGAACCTGGAGGGAAAGCAGTCAGGTATCTGCTGTGCTGGACATTTTCTAACTTCTTTTACGGAACTTCTGGAATAGTAGCACATTGTGAATTGATAGTCTTAACCTTGTCCCTTAAGGTAAACTTATTTACCTACTTTTAACATGCATGGACATGACCCAGTTGAATGTATTGTGCATAGTATACAATTATGTTTGACAAATGAAAATGGAGCAAATTGTGCTTGAGACTATAAGTCAAGAAGATGAGAAGTGCCTGGTCTTGGCCACAGACACAAGGCGATGAACAGAAAGTCATTATTTGAAAAGCATTGCAATAAGAAGTAAACGTGCTGCCGCTGTGGCGCTAAGGCCTACCAACTTCAGAGGTTGATCTGTGTCAAATGCAGCCACCCTGACAAATGCAAGATAAAGTATAACTAGAGTGCCAAGGCTGAAAGATGAAATGCCACCGGGACTGGTCAAATGAGGCACTTAAAAATTGTACACTGCGGCTGGGCAAAGTGGCTTATGCCTATAATCCCAGCACTTTGGGAGGCTGAGGCAGGTGGATCACCTGAGGTCAGGAGTTTGAGACTATCCTGGCCAACACGGTAAAACCCAGTTTGTACTAAAAATACAAAACAATTAGCTGGGTGTCATTGTGTGCACCTGTAATCCCTGCCACTCATGAGGCTGAGGCACAAGAATTGCTTGAACCTTGGAAGCAGAGGTTACAATGAGCCGAGATCGTGCCACTGCACTCCAGCCTGTGCAACAGAGCGAGACTCTGTCTCAAAAATAATAATAATAATTGTACACCCCAGATTCAGGCATGAATTCTGTGAAGGAACAACACCTAAACCCAAGAAGGCAGCTGTTGCAGCATCCAGTTTATCTTCAGAACGTCAACAATTCGTCATGCAAATAAATGTTCTAGTTTTACAAAATAGAAATAAAAAACAAGATGCAAAGCAGAGTTAATAGAAAACAGTTCTAGGAGATTACTGTTAAGATTCAGACTATGCACTGATGTTCAGTCCTTAGTAACTAGTGGCAACCCGGTGGAGAGGGAAGACCACAGGCTGTGGAGTTGGACCTGGGTTTGAAGACTGGCTTTGCATGCCTAGCAGGATGTAAGCTTGACCCACCGACTTCACTTCTGAGCCTTGTTCTCCTTGTCTGTCAAGTGCAGGGGAAGGGTTAGTGAAATCTATCTTACAATTTTATGGACACTAATGAGATTGGGAATGAAAATGAGACGCCCATAAGTATCAGTGCCTCATAGGTACTTGGCCAGTGGTTCTCAAAGTATTGTTCTCAGACCAGCTGTATCAAGATTATCTGGGAATGTATAAAGGAATGGAAATTCTCCAGGCCCAGCAATCAGCATACTAAGCTTGAGAACTTTCTGATGAAGAAGGCAGGACAGATTTTGTTAGATGTATTACACAAGAGGCAGGCAACTGTGCACAAAAAGACCCCACAAAAATACAGAAAAAAACACACAAGAGGTGCTTCTTGTTTTGCTCTATGATAAGCTAATCTGATAAGTGATAAGTCCTGTTCTTTCTGTAACTGGGTAGGTAAGTCTAATTTGGAGGCCAAGTATTAAAGCTCATTGTAGCCACATGTCTAAGCCACTTCCTCCAATTCAGCTTCTATCAATAATAAAGTTAATACTTTCATCTCTTTGCTTGATTCTTGCATTGCATCTACTTTTCAATTGGTTCTGGCAAGGGAGAGGAGTTCTTTTAAAAATTATACTCTGTGATAGCCTCCACAATTACCCCCTAATAATCCCAGTTCAGGTATTCCCACCCTCCCTTGTGGTTCCAGAGTTAGTTTGTGTGACCAATGCAATACGTCATTAGACATTAGGTCTCTCTGTCTCTCATAGATCACTCATTCTGGGGGCAGCCCACTGGCATGTCATGAGCAGTCCTGTGGAGAGGCCCAAGTGACAGTAGTCATGTGAGTGACACTGGAAGTGAAGTCTGCAGCTCCAGTCAAGCCTTTAGAAGACTGCAGCCCTGGCTGACAGCTTGACAGCAACCTCCTGAGAGACCCTCAGCTTGAACAACTCAGCTAACCTGTTCCTGGTCCTCAAAAACTGTATGAGATGAAAAAAAAGTGTGTTTTTTTTAGCTACCAAGTTTTGGGATAATTTGTTATTCTAATATATTTTTTAATACCTGGAAGTAAGGTGCTACCATAATAAATACCTAAAATGTAGGCACAGCTAGGAAACTAGACAGTGAAGGGAGCTGGAAAGAATTGAAGAAGCATAGTACTGAAAGTCTCAAGAGTCTTGAACAAAACACTGGAAAAAATTTGGACTTTGACCAGGCTGCTGGTGGAGGTTTAAAAGAAAGTGAGAAAAATCTTGTTGAAAACAGGACAGGGAATCCTTACTAGGGAGTGGCATAAATCTTAGTAATATTGTTGTCTGCAATGATCTATGTGGTGGAAATGTACCTGGTAAACTGGGTGATCTAATTTGCTATTCATAAAGACATAAAGATTCTCAGCTTTTACAGATGGTGAAAAATGCTAAAATTAAGAAATGGCTGAAGGACAGAGGTCAAATCCTGGGCACCATCATGGAAACATAATCCAAAGATGAAGCTGAGGTGTGACTATAAATCCTTTGTTATGACCTCAGGAAGATCAAAAGTGGTTCCTCAGAGTACAAGTTTAGTCACACAAAGGCCCTCTAAAGTTTTTAAAGCTATGACTCAACAGATTCTTTCAAAAACAGGGCTCCTAAGAAGCTTAAGAGCATAGCTTTTCAGCAGAATCACAAGGTGGGAAAGGGATTATCTAAAAGAGATTTTTGGGTGTGACTTTTGTCTAATGGAATGTACCCCTAAAAATTCATAGAAGATTCACAAATTTTTTAAAAGAATTATATTAGTAGAAACATGCCAACTAGAACTCAAGGGGACAGAGACCGTATAAAATGAAAAAAGGCTTTTGTACTCACTTTGCCCCTGTTTCACTGCAGGTTAAGAAAAAATTTCAGCTGCATACATGTACTAATTTTCATGAAAAAGAAAGAATAGCCAAGCATGGTGACTCACTCCTGTAACCCCAGTACTTTGGGAGGACAAGGTGGGAAGACCACTTGAGCCCAGGAGTTTGAATCAGCCTGGGCAACATAGCAAGACTCTGTCTCTTTAAAAAAAAGGATGACTCAGAAGCGGAAGCTAAGAGCCTCAGAGAAAAACTCAAGCGTAGAAATAGGACTAAATCCTAAGGCGCTTCCAACATTTGCCTGGCTGGATTTCAGAGCTGCTATGGGGACATAGTAGTATGTCCAGTACCTCCCCTTTTTGAATATGAATGCATATAGTGTTTATTCCTGTTCCACCATTGTGTGTTTGGGGGGTGTGTGTGTGTGTGTGTGTGTCTATGTGTGTGCATGTTAGTTTCAGATTGAGAGGAACTACACACAAGGAACTAGAGTTAAGAAATTATACCTAATGAACCTCTGTGTGCCTGGTCCTGATTTAAATGACAAGACTATAGACTTTGAGTTGATGCTGTAATGAGACAAGAATTTTAGAAGTGTTGGGATGGAGTGGGTGTGTTTTGTATGTTGGAGGGACTTGATTCATTTGAGCCTAGAAAGCAGACTAGGGTAGCCAGCCCCCAAGATTGTCTCCTCCTGGTATTCATACCCTTGTATAATTCGCCTCCCACAATGTACTAGAATTTATCTGTGTGACAGAACATGGCAGAAGTAATGATATGTCACTTCCGAGATTAGGTTATAAAAGACATTGTGGCTACCATCTGTCATCACTCACTCAAAGGGAAGCCAACAATCATGCAATGAGAATGTCAGGTGATGAGGACCGGAGACCTGTTGTCAACCATGTGAATAAGCTTGGGAGCAGATTCTCCAGCCCCAGTCAAGCCTCAAAAGACTTCAGCTCTAGGTGACAGCTTGATGATAATCTCATGAGGCAGAACCACCCAACTAAGCCACTCCTGGATTCCTGACTCTGACCCTGACCCTAGAAACGGTGTGAGGTAATAAATGTTGTTTTAAGCTCTTAAATTTGGGGGTAATTTTTTTAGGCAGCCATCAATAATTAATACACATCTCTAATGTATTTGTACTTACACCACATACCATGGGATCTCACAAAAGAGCAATTTTAAAGCTTGCTTGGGTAGTCGATATCTTTATTTTCAGAACATATTCTTCATGCATAAAGAAGCAAAGACTCTTTCCTTCAGTATAATCCTTTTGATAGAAGCAAAAACTTAAGTCTGGCAGTATTCCTAATATATGTTTTTCACACTTTTCCTTTATTTTAGGCAATTCTAAATAGACAAAATCAACTTGAGAGTGTTCTTGGATTTAATTTAGAAACAACCCCAGTTAAGCTCTTCATAAAACTTTTAAATTGGGCTGGCTTTTATTTTAGGAATATGAGTGTTCTTGGAATTCTTCCAAATCTCTAAGCAATAATCTTTTACGCAATCCCCTTTATTTTTTTCTGAAAAAAAAGGAGTCTAGGTAGTTCTTTTAAGTTTTACTTTTTTGTAAAGGTATCTTTAAAACACCCAGATGCCTCTAGACATTCAAGATAGAATGAGTCACTCACAACTTCTATCTGCCTGTGTTTCATCTATTTTTCTGTGCTGTTGTGTGAATTTTGACGTTTTATTTTGTCAAGAATAGTGGTGAAAAACCAATGAATTTTTAAATGATTCGACTCTAACATTTCCTACATTCTCCTTCCACAAAGTAAATACACAGTAATCATCATTCATTGTTACCTTCTCCATCTCACAACTGCCTTTCACCCCTCAAGTTATTGTGCATTTCACGTTCTTGTTTTTACCTAGGACTAATTTGTCCAATCAACTGGACATCTGTTTTTCTTCCCCCTTTTTTGAAAACAGGCTGCTTCTCTGTTTTCAGAGCCTTCCTTTCTAGAACATGTAATAACTTGTTCTCAGACTACTTGTGAGCAAGACACTCTCTCTGAGGTTACAAGTCTGGAAGCACTTTCTGAGAACAATTAAAAGATCTGTCTGCCTGTTGGTGCGTTCCATGGGAATGTTACACTGGGAAGAAAGCTTTGTGTAGGCAACAGTCACTTCTACATAGACAATACAAATGGCACCAAATGGCACTTCATTTTATTAACATTACATGTCTAGATAACTGACTGCCCTTGGAAAAATATATATGGAGTGAGGCAAGCTTATTAAAACCTAAATAACTCTGAAGATCTCTTACTTGGTCTGTAAACTTTCTACTCTTATAGCTCATGTATTTTCACAGGAAATAAAAGCCCTTAAGGGCCAAATTTCCACAACAAAACAGTGAATCCTTTCAGGATAGAATCCTTCAATTCTTTCCTGAGTACATTTAGATATTTTTTTTTTTTTTTGAGATGGAGTTTCACGCTTGTTGCCCAGGCTGCAGTGCAATGGCACGATCTTGGATCTCGGCTCACTGCAACCCCTCCGCCTCCCGGATTCAAGCAATTCTCCTGCCTCAGCTTCCCGAGTAGCTGGAATTACAGGCATATGCCACCACACCTGACTAATTTTTGTATTTTTAGTAGAGACAGGTTTTCACCACATTGGCCAGGCTGGTTTCAAACTCTGGAACTCAGGTGATCTGCCCGCCTTGGCCTCCCAAAGTACTGGGATTACAGGTGTGAGCTGCTGCACCCAGCCCTTTTAGATAATTCTTGAATCAGGAAATATATGATGGTGATGACCACATGTGACACCCCAGCCATGAATAAGTTCTTGGCCTTTCTTTTGACTTTAACCTTATTCCTCCCTTTATTTTCTTTTTCCTACTTTCTTCACCTACTTCTCTGTTTCTCCATTTCCCTTTTCTGAATTACGCCATGATGCTGTAAAGGAATCTCCTTGGGATCTGGTGCTGGATGCAGTCTAGGGGGTGCCCTTTGTCAGAAGAGGGTGAGTGGAAAGGAAAGTGGCCATAAGCAGGCTGGTCAGTTCCCAGGCAACCAGGGAGGAAAGACAGGGTAGGAATCTGAGGAGCCTCACCAGGGAAGCCCCAGGGCCTGGGTCCCAGCAGTTTGCCTTGAGCCTCAGGAGAGCTCCCATGAGGAGAGCTAGATCCAAGGTTCCACTTTCCTTTCAGTGCTGTGTTTTTAAACTCTCCTCATGTCTGACTAAATGTATATGGGTGGCCACATTGGAGAGGAACTAAAGGGCTCTAGGAGTTTCTCACCAGGTTCCTTTTGTATCTCTTTTCACTAGTGGAAGTGTCTGCTATGGGCAGGATTCCATCTGGGGTTCCCTTTGACCAAGCTTCTGCAGCCAGAAGCACTGAGGAGGGCACTGGGGTGATAGGACTGACCCTGAGGCCCTGGTCACAGTACTCTGAAGTAGGAGTTCCTCTGAGGTGATATGCTAGGCCCTGGTTTATCAAACTGCAATGGGATGTCTGGAAAAGCCTCTGGGGGGCTGCCAGGACTGCTTCTCTGCATTAACACTGAGTGAAGCAGGAACTTACAGTTTTCTGAGCTTGGCCCAGTTTGTCTGTAACAACCAGGCTGAAGTTTCAGGGGTGGCTCCATTTGGGGTTTAACCTACAGACCACAGGGAGGGAACAATGAAAGACTAGTTGTGTTTATGTGGTCTGGCAGAGGAGGTGAAGAGAGCGGAGGATAAATCACTGAGTGCTCATGTCAAAATATCTGCAGACTGCTCAGCTTGGTTGCTGTTGAGCTCCCTAGCTCAGCAGCAGCAGGTCAAGGACCAACACTTATCCTTGGATAATAATAGCTACTATTTATTCAGTCCTCCCATGTGCTAGATGACATATTAGGTGCTTTATGTATACAACTTTAGCAATCCTTTAAGAGAGATGATATTCCCATTTGTCAAATTTTAGAAAGCTAGTTAGACAGTCCAGAGAAGATTAGTGGTTTGTTCAATGTTAGGCTTCTAATAAGTGGCCAACATTTTAACTTTGGTACACAGTTATCTTTGCTATGACATCATATGCATTCCTTAAAAAAAAAAAAAGTCACACTTTTCAGTTAGCAATATACTATACTTAAAATAATAGGGCTTATGAGAAAAATGGGGTTGGTGTTAGAATTAGGAAGTAAAAAGCGAGAGAGTGTGATACAAATAGAAATACTAGCATGGCTGAATCTCTGTAAACATTTGCCTTTAGCATCAAAGACAGTCCTTTGCAGCCTTATGTCCTGGGATTCAGGCTTCTTGTAGGTCCTTGGGGCATTAACTGCCAATAGAAAACATAGGTATCAACATTAGAATTCTGATCTAGGGTTTCAATACAGAGGGATGTCTCTTCAAAGCATCTTCAACTGCACTCATAGCTTCACTAGATGTAATGGAAAACTTAGTGGCTGGTTTAATGGCTTCAAGAATCACTACCTCATTGAAGGTCGTCACTTAAGGGATATACAGGTTTTTCCCTAAAGTACTCATATATTTCTTAGACTTTCTCCCTCCCTGTAAGAAAATTTACCCTGATCACCTCAAATGATGTGTTGGCAAAAATCGCATATTCACCACCACAACTTTTGCATCATGATCTTCACTCCCCAGTTTGCCTGTCACTTATGAGATACTGTTTCATGAAAGGAAAGAAATGCTGCTGCAGATAGAACCAGTCTGTTTTAGAGACCATGTGATTTCTTTTGTGTTCTAAAGAGTCCTCATTGGCCTTAAGGGAAATTTAGACTGCCTGGAGCTTTGCTAACTGATAAAGACTATTTTTCCTCCCCACGCAACCACCATGGCATGATGCTACTCAATGAAATGTACAGTAGTTTTTCCATTTCATGTAATACTGAGACTATATTAAGATTTTATGATAGTCTCAAATGCTTTTTACAGCTGGTTTGTTCAAATTAGGATCCAAATATGGCCTAAATATTGCATTTGATTATTATATCTGCTATATATTTTATTCTATACCCTTCTGCTGTTTTTTTAATACAGTTGATTTATTGGAGAAGCCCAACCTTCATACAACAGAGTATTCCATATTTGAATTTGGCTGATTGCTGTCTCATGATGGTTTTAAAAAGTAGTTCCTCTATTCCTCATATTTCCTATAAACTTATTGTTAGAGCTCAAAACATGTTCAATTTGATTGGTACGAATACTTTGTAAGCAGAGCTTTATAGTTCCTATGGCATTGTATCTTGAAATACAGTGTCAAGGCCTATCTAACTTGAGTGATGCTAAAATTGATCAGTGCATTAGGAAGTGGCAGCTGGATCCCTCCATTATAATATTTGTCAACCATTGATTATCCTAGATCCATAGTATCTCACTGAAATTGAAAGATCATGATTTTCTAAGCCCATCATTTCTTCTGTATTTGTTAGCTGGAATTCCGTGAAGCACATGACCTCAAGTCTTTAGAAAAATAGAAATGCAGCTTACTAAAGAAAGGTAAAATCTTGATTCTTTCTTTTTTATCAATTTTGAGAGTAGGCCAGGAACGGTGGCTTCCACCTGTAATCCCAGCACTTTGGGAGGCCGAGGCAGGTGGATCACTTGAGGTCAGGAGTTTGAGACCAGACTGGCCAACATGGTGAAACCCTATCTCTACTAAAAATACAAAATTGGCTGGGCATGGTGGCACGCACCTGTAATCCCAGCTACTCAGGAGGGTGAGGCAGGAGAATTGCTTGAACCCAGGAAGCAGAGGTTGCAGTGAGCTGAGATCACACTACTGCACTCTAACCTGTGCAACAGAGGGAGACTTCATCTCAAAACAAACACAAAAACAATTGAGAGTAGAGTTGGTGCCCTAGCTGACTCAGATGGTGACCAATGAGTTGGTCCCTGAGTATTGTCGTGAACTACTGAATTTTATATATTTATGTTTCAAGCACTTATGTTGTTCCTTTTGGCTCGAATTGTCACAACTTTGCCAGCAGAAGCCTTTTCAGTTTAGGTCCTGTGTACTTTTGACATGACCTCTTTAAACTTTGATTATTTCCTTGCTTTCTGGCAGAAAAATATGTCTTACTCATCTTGTAAATGTCCTGATGTGGACCTAAAATCAACTGTTTCCCAAAAAGAATTTCTTTTAGTGGAGAATGATATTTAAAAATCACAATTCAGGCACTAAAGGGTATTTTACTCTTGAGCAAGAGCTGATTGCAATCACATAGGTTTTTCTTGGTGCCATTTCAATTTTCTAGCTGTGCACTAATAGTTATAAATTTTTTTCCTGCAATTTCTTTGAGA
The DNA here is from genome assembly GCF_000951035.1 of Colobus angolensis palliatus. Classification (NCBI taxonomy): domain Eukaryota; kingdom Metazoa; phylum Chordata; class Mammalia; order Primates; family Cercopithecidae; genus Colobus; species Colobus angolensis. The sequence continues at coordinate 4,460,378 of NW_012114933.1, forward strand.
GAAAATATCGTTATTACAAATATAAAACTTGGTATTCTTGACTCCATTTTTCCTTAGGAAAATTTTTTTTCTGCTTCTTTGATAACATAAGTATTCTTTAGAAATAAAACTATTTAGTTTAACCAAATCAGTTAGAGAAGTGAACTGGTAGCAAGTATTAGGGAATACCTTAGGTATTTCAAAATGCTCAAATATGAGGTTTTGGACTCAGAAGCTATGCTTCAAAATTTGTTTCTGTTTTCGAATATTAACAAATTTAAAAGCATAAACATTTGTTCATTTTTTGGTTGCAACCTTAATGTTTGCCATTTCGTAGATTATTTTTGGTATATGGATATTAACTATTTTGTTTCTATCTTTGGTTCAGAAATCTGTTCATTTTATTTGTGGCTGTCATTTGCAATCCTTTAAATTAACATATGAAAAGAGATCCAGTTTCAACTTTATTAGTAACCAAATGATATGCAAATTAAAACAAGAATATTTTTATTACAACAAATTAGCAAAGACCTAAAAAATTATACTCCATTCCAGGAAGTTTTAAATGACAGTCTCACTTTTTAGCATGCCCTGCTATCATATTTCTGGGTTTGGGGTTTTTTTCTACTTGATGTGTCTCCCATTTTCTCCCTTCCTCAATTACAGTATCAGAGTCCCCCTCACCATGCCCTCTATTCTGACCTGCCAGGGTTGAGCAAACACAAAGATGCCCAGCATAAAATTCAGGGGCCCATGAATTATTCTCTGTAAAGGGCCAGATAGTAAATATTTCAACCCGTGAGAGCTAAGCAGCAAAATCAAGATATTATGTAGGTACTAAGAGTATGGTAGCTTACTCCTATAATCCCAGCACTTTGGGAGGCTGAGGCAGGAGGATTTCTTGAGCTCAGGAGTTTGAGACTAGCCTGAGCAACATAGTGAAACACCATCTCTCTCTCTAAAAAAAAAAGAAAAAAAAAATATATATATATATAGTAGCTTGCACCTATAGTACCAGCTACTCAGGAGGCTGAGGCAGGAGGATCACTTCAGTCCAGGAGGTTGAGGCTTCAGTGAGGGCAACAAAGTAAGACCCTATCTCAAAAAATAAATAAATAAATAAAAATAAAATGTAACCATTAAAGATGTAAAAATCTACTTTTAGGTTGGGGAGCTGTACCAAAATAGGCAGCAGGCTATATACAGTTAGCAACCCCTGGCTTAGATACTCCTACCAGAAAGGACTTACTGCCCAGCTGAGAGGAAGAGTATTATCTAACAGCCCCCAGCAATTAGTTTCATCATGGCCCACTCCTCAAACCACCCTGCTCCTCCTCTAAATCCATCCCACCTCTCCCAGTCAATCACTTGATCCCAGGAGCAAGGCCTAGTCTCCTGCCAACAGCCAGCAAGGAAAAGCAAGCTGAGTCCTATAGCTGTAAGGAACGACATTCTGCCAACAACCAGAATGCACTAGAAAGTGCATTCTTCCTCAGAGTCTCAAAATAAGAGTCCAGCTCACACCTTGACTTGGGCTTTCTAAGCAGAGAACTGGCCAAATTAACCCCGATTTCTGAAGTATAGACCTATGAGATAGTAAATGGGAGTTATTTTAAGCTGCAAAGTTTGCAGTAATTTGTTATACAGCAATAGAAAATTAATAAACTGGGAACTGTAGTTTGCAGAGGATAACCCCTGTAACATGGAACAGACAGGGGAAAGACAATGAATGGATCTGGGAGCAAATAAGCCAATGGCCACACAGACCTTATCACAACTTTGTTTTGTACATCCTTCAGCCTAGATGTTTTTGGCATATACAGCTCATTCTCTGTTGGCTCAATGAGTAGAGAGATTTATTGGTGATGATCACTGATATGTTAGGGATTTCAGCTCATTATTGTTAGTTTTATTGGAGAAAGACTTTCTTAATCAGTTAATGGCCATGTGAGCCTTTTCTTTCTGTCTGATTCTCTCCCTTCTGCTGTGGTGTTTGCAATTGAGGAACAGCTACTAAGAGGTGGCAGCTGCAGAGAAAAGCCCAGAGCCATACAGATGAGGCTAGGAACTCTGACTAGCACTGAGTATTTGAAAGAGAACTTGGCAGAGGCTATTACTACATGTAGCAGATACCTGTGACTGCATATAGGGAGTGAAGGAGACAGCCAAAAGTGCACTTGAGGATAACAAATGGCCAGCCTCCACATGATCACTCAGGAAAATCTAACAGAACCCAGAAGTCTCACTTAGCTTGAAAAAATCCATTATTTTTTTTCAGACAGAAGCACTTAGGGAAGCACAATGGCTGATTTCAGCAAGAGAAAGCAACATAACAGTACAACTAACCTTTGAGGGTCTCCTGATCAAAGATTTGTGAGACGAATAGCTTACACAGGAAAGAGATGATGGCCCTTTTGAATGCCTTCTGAGCACTCTTATGAGATGCACAATCTAATTGTGGTGTAAATACCAGCTATTGATAGTGGGTTTTGTTCGTCTGGTTTGTGTTACCACAGTACCAGAGGTCTGTATCTATTAGTGCTAGTAATGTATGGATGACGAGGGCTGGTCCAGACATCTCTGCAGCAATAATAAAAGGTAAGAAGATGCAGACAAAGCTGAATTTATTGTGTTTGAGAAGATACAACATTCAATTTCCCTGATAACCAAGCTTAATTGTACAGAATTATGAGACCTCATTAATGAAACCCAATATAGACAGTTTATATTAGTAATGGCATTACATTGATTATCTGATTTCAGAGTAAGGAATTAAAGGGGGCCAAATTAGGGATTATTCTGCTTTTACATAACACCTGTAGTCAGGAAAAATAAATAGCTCCTGTTATTAAACTAAAGCTTTTGTATACAAAAGAATGCTAGATAATAAATGTAGAAATAATCATGGAAATAGAAAATATTTTTGCAAGACATTATGAAATAATCAATCCAAACAAGGATCAATAATGAATGCTAAAACTGTTAGTTGAACAGTGAACAGAGAACCAGATATTCAAAAAGCACCAAAGTATCACCCTTAAAATAACAAGTAATTTGCTACCATGGAGAAATATGGCTATTATCACTAGGGAACTTACTACCCGATTGTCCCACTATTAATGATGCTGTGTGACTTCTGAGATAATGCTTTATATTATATTTATGTTGACAGCACCTGTCAATAAAGTTTAAGAGATAATGTTTAAAATGGAAATAGAAACTAAAGGCTGGATTAGATTCAAGTTAAAGGAAATACAAAGCAGAGAAGAACAAATTAAGGGAAACTTGAACACATTCAGAATATGGGACAGAATAAGACAATTGTTATGGTCTCAAAAAAAAGTTAATGACAAGGAAAAAAGGAAGAGGTGCTAGGTTAAGGGACTAAACATGCAAAACCAATTCGACATGGGATTCTTGAGTGGATTTTGGTTTTTTAAAAAAGCTTTAAAAACACTTTGGGTTAATGGTGAATTTTGAATATGAAATATTCAAATATCAGGCAGGGTCCTCACAGGAAACCAATGGCAAACTCAAAAGAACTTAATCATCAATCAGTTAAAGAAGGGACTATTGAGGGATGTGGGCAGAGCTAATGGAATCAACAGGGGGTGCTGAGGCACCCAGGATGCAGCAGGGAAGCACTCTTTAGACCTGAAGGAGCAGGCATGGGGGCAGTTATGAGGGTCCAGTCACAGCTGGAGCTGCTGAACAGAGGGTGGCTTCACAAGGGATACAGTGGCAGATGCAGCCAATACCAGACCAGGAGCTCAGCAGGGAGGAGCAGAGAAAGAGTATCCCAGCCTCTCTCCCACCCTCCCATCTCTTGCCAGTTCTCCCCATTGGCCTCTGATGTCTTGTAGGTGCCTCCCGTTGGCTGACCCTAACTGGCCACCCATGGCAGTCTGCAGAAATCAGCCTTTCACAGCTCAGAGCAAAACTGAAAAAAGTGGAGAATGCATCTGGAGGTGGGAGGCAAAGGGAGAATAAAGCACGACTAGTACAGAGTAGATTAGAGAATTACTGTTAATTGTTAGGTGTAATAGTTGTCTTGTGAGATCAGAAAATGCTCTTAGCGGTTATTTTTAGATGTACATTGAACTATTAAGGAATAAAATATCATAATGTCTCATTCCGAACTGATTCAGCAAGATAGATAGACAGATAGATAAGTAGGTAGATAGACTAGATACACAAAGCACATATAGACACAAGCTTTTTTTCTTATTTATTGTTACCAACTTCATGCATCCAGCCTCCAATCACGTCATGCCTAAAGAAACAATCCTTGCCCCCGTTTCTTAGACCCAGTACCTGGCACATGATAAATGATAAAAAATAAGTTCTGACCCGTGCATCCCTTTTTCAGAGGAAATTATACTTCTTGGCTGCCCCATAACACTTCTATTATAAAGAAATTTATCGTATTGTTATATTTTTTCACCACAAGAAAAATTATCAGGGTGAAAGAGGGGGATTAAGTAATGATAAAGGTGTGAACAGGGCAAGAAGACTTAATCATCCTTAGCGTGTATGTGGCTAACAAAAGAGCATAAAAATAAGTGAGGCAGAAACAGATAAAAGTGCAAGGAAAAATAGATAAATCCAGTATCATAGCTGGAAACTCCAACACTCTTTCATCAAAAATGGACAGATCCAGCAGGCAGGAAATCAGTAAGGACAAAGTTGAACTCAGTAGCAGTACCAATCAACTGGATATGATTGATATCTGTAGACTGCTTCATCCAACAGCAGGACCTTACACATTCTTCTCAAACTCACATGGAACATTCACCATAATACACCACATTTCAGGCCATAAAATGCACCTAAACAATTTAAAAGAATAGAAATCACACATCTGCTTTCAGACCATGTTGTAATTAAACTAGAAATCAGTAACAGAAAGATAGAGGCCTCAGCTCCTGCTTATGAAAAAATAATAACAGAAGGACAGCTAGAAAATCCCAAATACTTGGAGATTAAGAAACACTCTTCTAAACAATATATGGATAAGAAAAATAATCTCAAGAGGACTTAAAAAATGTTTCGAACTAAATGAAAATGATAATGCAACTCATTAAAATTTGTGTAATGCAGCAAAAACAGTACTTAGAAGGAAATCTATAGCATTGAATACATAAACTAGAAAAGAAGAAAGATCTATAATAATCTAAACTTCTATTTTAGAAAACTTAAAAAGAAGAGCAAACCAAATGCCAAATAAGCAGAAGAAAAGAAAATGAAAAGTTAGAGCAGAAATCAGGGAAATAGAAAGTAGGAAATTAATAGACAAAATCAAAAGTTAGTTATTTTAAAAGATCATTAAAATTAGTTACTCTCTAGGCCAAGAAAAAAAGAGAAGACACAAATTAGAGTTGTCCCATGATAACCCTGGGGAATTGTTCCAGGACTCTCCATGGATACCAAAATTTATGGATGCTCAAATCTCTTACATAAAATGGCACAGTATTTACATATAGCCTGCACACATCTTCTCTCATGCTTTAAATCATCTCTAGATTACTTTTGATATCTAACACAATTTAAATGCTATGTAAATAATTGTTACAATGTACTTTTTAAAAATTTGTATTATTTTATTCTGTTTTTATTTTTGCTTTTCAAAAAATACTTTTAATCCATGGTTAGTTGATTTTATGAAAGGGGAACCCATGAAGATGGAAGGCTGACTGTACTAATATCAGAAGTAGACGAGGAGAGACATCACTAGAGATCCTATGGATATTGAAAGGATAATAAAGGAGTTCTCCTATAAGTTGTAAATTCCTACATAGCAAGAATTCTGTCTTACTCATCCTTTAACAACTACTGTGTACCTTGTAATGTTTCATATAATATGCTATGATTTGGTTTTATTATTCACAAAAGGATGCTACAAGAGGTGAAAAATGGAGAGGCTAGAAAGCATAAAAACAAGTTACATCAGGTGGTAGAGCTTGGTTTAAGGGTCAAAGATAAAAGAAGGGAAGGTTAAGGGCAGGGCTTTAGAGAGAGAGAGGATAAACACAGTTTGATTAAATGGCTGATTGGGCCGGGTGTGGTGGCTCATGCCTAAAATCCCAACACTTTGAAAGCCCGAGGCAGAAGGACTGCTTGAGCCTAGGAGTTCAAGACCAGCCTGGGCAACATGGAGAAACCCTATCTCTACCAAAAGACAAAAACAAAAACAAAAATTAGCCAGGTGTGGTTGGGAGGCAGAGGTGGGAGGATCGCTTAGGCCTAGGAAGTGGAGGCTGCAGTGACCCATGATTGCTCCACTGCACTCTAGCCTTGGTGACACAGAGATCCTGTCTCAAAACAAAAACAAACAAACAAAAACATATATATATATATGTGTGTGTGTGTGTGTGTGTATATATATGAGGTTTATCCACAGTAAAGTTCAGTCTAGGGTTAATAAAAGATTCTAGGGTCACTAAGGCAAAGAGTAGTTGCAGTAGCAGAGCACTGGGTGAAGCTAAGGTCCCCAGGAGATCTGGGATATCTGTGAGGAACAGTGAGGCTTAGTCATTCAGACAAGTCAGCAGAAGTGAAGTTCAGAGAACGTGGATGGGCCTCAGGCTCTAGAGATCAAAGCAAACAGATAGAAAAGGCAGAGTGTAGAATCCAGACAGAGAGGCTCTCAACAAGGTATGTGATTCTGCATAAGCAGATTTGAGGAGACACCAACTACGGACTGATGTAGATAAACATTTCTGGTAATTCTAGTTAGTGATTCACTGAACTCACATAGGATAGTATCTCTTCAAAGGCACTTGTGTTGTAATTAAATGCGCACATAAGAAATAAAGCTTATTGAGCACTTAGCAGGTACTACCCACTCTTATGCATACTATATGTTTAAACCATTTAAACTCACACCAACCCCCTGGGGGTAGGTACTATTATTATCCCTGTTACAGAGGAAAGTGAGAAGTAGGAGTTAATTTGTCTCACGATCCCCTACAAGCTGGCCTTCCAGAAAAATGAGGTGACTTACCCCAGGATCCCCTGGAAACCAATCAGAATGAATTGCCTTAAACTCAGGCTTGTAGCCCAAAGCAAGGCTTGCCCACAAGTCTTGCCTGTACGTGGTTGAACAGAAAATAGAATCCAGGCAGCCTGGGTCCTTTTCCTGCCAGACAGGGGCTGGGGCTTCCCCAAGCACGAAGGTTCAAGTGGTAGATCCTACCACTGCTTTGCACACCAGCTCCCTGGTGCTAACCTCAACTGCCAGGGCTGAGCTGGAATGATAGGGCTAGAGGCAAAATCCTACCCCATCATGTTGCTAGTGTATTCCACCCTGGTATTGGTCACACCAAGGAAGGGCCTGGACTTTCCTAATCATGCAGCTTAAAAGCAACACAAGGCAAGCAGGGGAGTCCGCTCTCCTGAAGTCTGATATCCGGGAAGACCAGATTGCTATGTGCTGTCTTTGACTTACTGGGAGACTCACACACCTACACTAGTGCCCCCTTATCTGAGGGGGATACATTCCAAGACCCCCAGTGGATGCCTGAAACTATAAATAATACCAAACCTTACAAATGTTATGTTTTTTCATGTACCTATGATAAAATTTAATTTATATAATAGATTAGGCAGAGATTAATAACAATTGCTAATAATAAAATAGAATTATAACATACTATAATAAAATTTATGTGAACATTGTCGGTCTCAAAATATCCTATTGTATGTAATATTTTTGGACTCTGGTTGTTCGTGGCAAGTGAAAACTCAGATTGGGGGGTGGCACTACTATATTTATTTTCCTGTTTCCATTAGTGTTTCCCAGTGAACGCTGTACCAGGAGGTTGGCCATTTGTCCTTATCTATACATCAAACTAAGGCATGGAGAGTAAGAACTTGCTAAGGTCATATAGCCAGGAAGTGGTTGAACTGAGATTCGAACTGAGACAGTCTGAGTCCAAATTCTACCACCTCTTGTGTGTGATATCTAGTGGATAAGTGGGCTTTTGTGACCAGTGTCTCTGCCTTTCCTCACGATTCACAGCACAGAGACTTGTGCATACATTCTCACTTGATATCTGAATGACTGTAATAGTGATGCAAATTAACAAGGAAGGGAGATAGCCCCGATTTAATTGGAAATCATTGACAGAGCTAGCCCAGTAAACTTTCTACAAACAGAATACAAATGTTTTGTATTTAATTGCTAAAGTGTTTTAAAATTGAACTCAAATTAATAAATACTTATTGCATCTGTCAGTTAAATGAAAGAGCCAATAAACAACTAACTCTGTTTTCTAATCAAGAGGGATTGATGCTTTAAAAAAAATAGTTTAAGGGAAGATATGATGAATGTAAAATTGGATCATAGACTTTTAGAGTCTTAAGAGATGAGAAAAGAGATAAAGATGGATAGATATGGAGTAACTAGAGTAAGGCTCTCTCACAAACTGGACCTTAAATGGATTTAGGAGGAAATATACGATTGGGATAGAGAAAAAGAAGAGAAAGAATTGCCTATAAGCATAATAAAAAGCGCAAGTGTATCAATTAACACAGAGGGTACTGTGGACCAGGGAGGAAGGATCATGATCTAGATTAGGGGATTCATGTTGGAAACAGTGAGACAAGTTAGAAAGGATATGATGGGACATATTATATGGTTCCAAACATAATAGATGAGCACTTGAGCTGGAAAGTAGTATAATGTTCACAGGTGGTAAAGAGGTATAATGAGAAAATCTGTACTTCACAAAAATTAATCTGATGGTGTTCAGTGAGTTGGAGAGAAGACCAATTAGAAGATTATTTGTGGAATTCCAACAACCCAATGAACTGAGCTGATGGAGAGAGATGGTCCTCCCACCACCAACACTCAAACATAAGGCAAAAATATTTATAGGTGATGAGCAATAATGAAAAAACAAAAGAACAAATGATAGATGACATGAAGAATGGGAATAGGGAAGACCATATTTAAGATTCTGAGGTCATTAAATGATATAACGTGTTTACCAGCCCAAAAATACATACTAAACGAGTAGAAAGAAAACATAAAATTTCCAAATCAGTAGTAAGGATCAAGAAAACAATCGAAATGGAAGGAAAGAACAATGTCCCTTGGAACATAACAACATGATATAATATGAACAGTATCTCCTTATATGTAATGTAGGTATTAAACATAGGGTGGGAAGTACACATATCAATTTCAAAATAGTGGTTTAATCTGAAATTGTTAAACAGAGAGGGAGGGAAGCAATAGAACTGAGAGAGAGTTCAAAAGCCTTTTGTTGTATCTGTAAAGTCTTTTATTTCTTAAAAATATAATTATGTACCACATAATAACATTGTGGCCAATGGACTACACATATGACATGGTCCCATAAGATTATAGTACTGTCTCTTTACTGTACCTTTTCTATGTTTAGATATATTTACATACACAAATACCACTGTTAAATTGCCTACAGTATTCAGCACAGAAACATGCTGTGCAGGATTCTAGTCTAGGAGCAATGGGCTACACCATATAGCCTAGGTGTGTCGTAGGCTCTACCATCTTGGTTTGTATAAGTACACTCTATGATGGTCACACAATGAGGAAATCACCTAACGAGGCATTTCTCAGAAAAAATTTCTGTTGTTAAGCAACCCATGATTGTATCTGAAGCAAATATCTATATCACCTTATTAAACCTTAGGGTAAGTACATAAATTAGAGAATAAGTATATTATTCTCTAATTTGCTATTGTATTATACATAGTATACATATACATATATTATATATACATATACATGTATAATATATACATATATATGTGTATAAATAGATACATATATAATACACATATATGATGCAATAACAAATTAGAGAATAACATACATTTAGGTACTGAGCCTAAGGTTTAATAAGGAGATTTAGATATAGATATATTATACTCTATTATACATATAGTATAATATTTTAAAAGCTATTAAAGTAACTGAAGCCTGAGGTGAAGGGTCTAGTTTAACGTTGCACAAGGGGGAGTCCTCCAATATGACTTTCTGCACCTCCATCCCTGGCAGAAATCCCCTAAATAATATCCATGAAGCTGGTGTGGCAACCAGATATGAGGTTACACATTCACCAAGTCTCAAAGATATGTACCTTCTTACTGTTACTAACAGTTTAAGATTCAACAGTCAAGCTCTGTACCAAAAAAGACAAGGTCCAGGGGTTTTATTCTGTAATCTGTTTATAGTGCCCTCTAGTGGCAGCTCTGCAGAGATCTAATGCATAACTCACTTTTTTTGTGTTGTACATTAATTAACTTCGTATCTATTTTTCAATATATTATCAAAACATAAATTGGATTTTGTTTTTGTTACTAAGCAATATGAGTAATTATTAACTTTAAAATTGTATTATTCATTCATTACCTACCAGGAAAAGATCATGCTGTTTTCTTTAGGTGGGTTAAATCTTGTACATTTGCATAGGTAAAACGTTCTCAATACAACGCTTTAGAAATTCTGTGCTTCATAAAAAGTCCCTGGAGATTTGCCGATGCCTTTATTTTTTAATATATTTGAACCTCAAGGAAAACACTGAAATAATATGAAATAATTCTGATGAGTTTTCCTATACTTTTCAGTTGTAGTTGTCTGATGATGTCAGTAAAAAACCCTATAGGGTAATCAGTCATCATTTTATTATGTGAAACTTGTCACAAAATTACTTATTTAATTCAAAATTAGCAACTTATTGGCCAGTGGTTTTTAACTGGGGATGCATGTTAGACTTAGCTGTGAAGTTTTACTAAAATGTAGATGTTTAGGACTCACTCTAGACTTGCTGAATCTCTTTACTTGATATTCTTGAAATATTCATACTGGTATAGTCTTAACATACTCTTGGTACATTCTATCTCAAGATTATTACATGTAAAAATTATGTTCATTCTTTTTAATCAAATGTGACACATACTGACATGGAAAACTGGCTAATCATAGTCCTTGTAGACATTGAAAATTGGCTATCGTCCCCACAGACATTTTGTTTAAAACTTTTATTTTGCACACCACAGAAACAACCAAACTTTCTTGTCAGTTGCATTATTCTTGCTATGAACGCTCATCAGGCCTTTCACTTTGAAAATAATCAGTACTCAATTTACTACAGTTGTTTTAAGACTTTATCATGGGGTGTGTTTTCCTCTAATGCTTTCCTGAAGGCCCTGCAATCAGCTACCCTCCAGAATTGCTGCCTTCAAATAATGACTATATCAGAAACTGATGGAAAAGAACTGTACCACATACTTTAAACTATTGACACTTCTAAAAATAGACTCTTTCGTATAGGCTTCTGTGCTTAGCAACTTTTAGTCTGTTCCTGAGGATTGAATCAGGATTTTCAGAACTCTAATGGAGAAGCAGAAGGCTTCATAAAACTAATAACCCAAGCTACCACAGAACAAGAATTAATTACATAGGAGTGAATGAATGGAGGGATGATTGTAGTTATGTGTTTGGAATATTGTTGATACTATTTTAATGCTGTCTTTTCTAGATATATAAGGAAATTCTTCCTTAAGCTATCTGTAACCCCATAACCCCATATCCATTTGCTTTTGTAAACAGTAATAAAATATTTTTAAATGATATATTTTTCTCACTGACCCCTCCCACCTACCGCTTGAATTCACAAACCATTATCAAGTATTCTTACTTTTCATGGCAATATACTTATTAGCAAATATTCAATAAGAATATGGTTTACCAGACCATAATTGGAAAAATTGTTTATGTAATTAAGGCGTTGCCTGGAATGTCATATTTGGGAAAGATGTTCATTTAATCAGATATGATCAGACAATTTTGAGGAACTAAAGAACCAGCACTTGCAAAATTCTCCCAGGGAAGCTGATGTGGTATCTGGCTTGTAGGCTCTCTACAGGTAAGTAAGGAAGATCAATGCTGGGAAGGACAGGAAGGGCAGGGCATTTTAGGGAACTCAAGGACAGAGGAATTTGCTGATTATAGATGCTACCGGTAAAATCGGTAGAGAGAAATTCTTCAGCTTGGCTAAGAACCGAAGCCTTGGAATAGCAAATAATAAAGGCTTTTAAAACTCTATCTGAGATCCCTATGGTAACTTCCAGAAAAGTAAACTTCAGAAGACCCATATCATAAAGTAATATTCTTGTTGCTTCATGTAAATAATCAGGAAAACTTATATGGTTTTTCTTACTAGTTTAGATGCAATCTATATTTGCTGGGTGTTAACATTCTGATTAAGATTTACGGTAAAAATGCTATTAATATGGTTTCTATTTCTTCTTCATAAATGATTTATTGTAAAATTCCTTGCTTCATTATTTAATATGAATGAGATGCAAGGAAGAATGCACTCATTCCATTTTCACACCCTTTAGGGAGAGACAGTATTTAAGGTGGAAGGGAATTAGGGGATGGTTGGAGGGGAATATTGAGTCTAGGAATTAAAGAAAGAAAATGACAGGTTAAGGTTGAATTTCAGAAATATCAACACACTTGGCAGTCACCCTTTCTCTCTTCTGCCACAATTAGAAGAAAGAGCTATTTTCAATTTTGCACTTAATTCTGAGAAAACAATATTGTTGCCCCAATGAAGTGTCTACTCCTAATAATAATGATTTGAGGTAAATTATATTTTCAACTACACAAATTATCTATGGTCCATTTCTTATTCCTTCTAGCATTTTTTTCTCAAATTCAAAAAAGGAGGATTGGAGAAAAAAATAAGTTTTAAATTTGTTCACTATACCTCACAGCTCACTTCTGGTCATACCACAGTCTTAAGCATTTTCATGTGCTTTTTCTGTGATTCCCATTTACTTAACTCATCACAACTGGTTTTAATTACTTGGTTAATGGACCGTATTGCATCCTAGACTATAAGGTAATAAATATATTTTATTCAAGACAAAAAATATGTAATGACATTCAAATATGTCTAAAATGGAAGTAATGAGTTCTAGATGGCATTTGCTCCAGTGGGCTTTGCTTTTCCTGATTCACTGTTTGTGCCTCCACGTCCCCACCCACCCCATGTAAGAGTAGCGGACTATGCCTAGAAGTACCGTGATAATGCAGTTGGTGCACACATTTTATGGGAACTTCTGGAAATAAAATAGGTGGCGGGGGTAGAATGTGAGTTTAAAATACACACTCAGAACTGATTACTTCAAACCAGCTCTCACCATATGAAAATTGGTTTTGTGTGTGTATTTTAAACGTACAGTCCCCCTTATTTTATTTCTAGATGTTTTCATGAAATGCATGTGCCAACTGCCTGGCATTTTCCTCCATTTTCATGGCACTTCCAGGCGTAGTCCTCTAATCTTTTTTTTTTTTTTTGAGATGGAGTCTTGCTGTGTCGCCCAGCCTGGATTGCAGTGTCGTGATCTTGGCTCACTGCAACCTCCGCCTCCCAGATTCAACCGGTTCTCCCACCTCAGCCTCCTGAGTAGCTGAGATTACAGGTGCCTGCCACCACGCCCCACTAATTTTTGTATTTTTAGTAGAGATGAGGTTTCACCATGTTGGCCAGACTGGTCTCGAACTCCTGACCTCAAGCGATCCACCCGCCTTGGCCTCCCAAAATGCTGGGATTACAGGTGTGAGCCACTGTGCCCAGCTGAGTTCTCTAATCTTATATGGAGTAGTTGAGGACTGGGGGTAAATAGCCACTTCGCCGTGTAGCCCAGTGGTTAGGAGCATGGACTCTAGGGATTCACTCTTCCTATCTCTGCATGTTTCCTCCCTGCGAGCAAGCTATTTAAACTTTCTGTACCTCCATTTTCTGGTCTGGAAAAGAGGCTTGGTCCTGGTACGTATATCATAGGGTCGCTGTAAAGCCTAAGAGCAGCAATTGAAGAGTTTCGTATATGGCTAGCAACACATTAAGCACTTAGAAGTTAGCTACTGTTATTATTACTACAAAATTATTTTTAGTCACTCAGAAGACATCCTTCTCTCACAGAGTTCCAACTGAAGTGTAAAAGAAACAGGAAGCCATAATACAAGACATAGTAAGAAACGGCAAGATGGTAAGCTTCAGATTTGGAAGGTCAGTTATATTTCCTGTCTTCTTGGTAGAAACTAGCATTAAGTTTTAGAAAATCAGCTTCTGTTTACAGACATTGCAGGATAACAAGTGATTGGGCTGCTTACCTTTAACCCTTCAGTGTTGGAGGACGCTCACGTCTAGAAGCTACAGCTGGGATATCTGACACCGTTAATAAGCTTCTCTTCCTAAGAATCCTAGGAAAGAGGCCCAGCAAAGGGACTTCCCCTTATGTCATATTTCTCTTTTTGGCCTCCACTCACTTCAGATACCACTAGAAAGGATTTAATGAGTTATTAGTATCTATTTCTTTTCCATCATGCTTTTCTTCCCAAGTATTTTCTATCCATGCCCATATATTGGATGGGCTAAAACAAAACCACCCCTTTCTTATAAGCTGCTATGTATCGCCATTCTATGGTGTTCCCTTGCCCAGAGAGAAGTGAGAAGCAGTCAGTGTTTGAGAGAATTGCCTGCAGCTGACTTCTAGGCTGGGCACTGTCAACATTAGTTACTATCGTCTTTCCAATAAGCATAAGCAGATATCCTTTTCTAATGTTGTGGATTTTAAAAACATGTAGCATGTTAATCTTTTGAAGCTTTGAAAATTAAATTGTGTTTTTACTGCTCGCTTTTCCCATAAGCCACTTCTCATGGTTTATATGATAGGAAGGGAAGTTATGATAAGAGAATCCTGAGTTGCTGTCACTGTATATGAGTTTATCATCTTCTCCTTCACACTGAGCACTTGGCTCATCAGCCACAGAATTTCCAATGTTTTGAACCAACAGACTGCAGCAGGATGGCATCAACAGAAAAATCAGGCCGATGTGCCCACAAAAAAGCCACTCTTTCTCCAAAAACTATTGGAAGCAGCCTCTCTGAGTCTTCAAAAGCAAAAAAAAATTGGGGACCAGACACGGTGGTTCACGCCTGTAATACCAGCACTTTGGGAGGCCAAGGTGGGTGGATCACTTGTGGTCAGGAGTTGGAGACCAGCCTGGCCAACATGGTGAAACCCCGTTTATACTAAAAATACAAAAATTAGCTGGGCGTGGTGGTGCACACCTGTAATCCCAGCTACTCAGAAAGCTGAGGCAGGAGAATGGGAGAATGGCTTGAACCCAGGAGGTAGAGGTTGCAGCGAGCTGAGGTTGTGCCACTGCACTCCAGCCTGGCCAACAGAGCTAGACTCCATCTCAAAAAAAAAAAAAGAAAAAGAAAGAAAGAAAAAAAATTACTTTTCTTTCCATTGAGAAGAAATTGTTTGTGAACCACGTGGGTGGGGGGTATAATTCCTCCACTATGCTTCTGGTTGTGTTATTGCTGGCCCCATAGCTTCAAATTATATAGGTGATTTGCATGGAGAAAGGGAAAGAAGACATTTCTCTAGAGGGGAAAGATGGTGGTAAGACCACTACCTTCTTCATTTCCCTATTTTCTGGTTCAACCTCAGAAACTAGGTCTTGTTTCTGGATGTAGGGGTGTTAGGCAATGGTGGAAAGAGCTGTGGAGACTCTGGGGTACAAAGCAGTGCCTTCTCCAGTTTTAGAGGGCCAAATGTGACCCCTGGGCAGCCGGAGAGATGTTTTCTCTATTTCTGTGGTGTGCCATGTATATAGTGTTTGGGGAGAAATAAGGCTGGAAGTTGCATGGTCCCTTCAGCTTGTGGAGGGATTTGCAGCTGTGGAACCCAGGAGTGCTCAGGCAGTGGGGGCAGCCTTGCTGAAGAGCTAGGAGCAGCAGACATCAGCAGGAAGAGCAGAGGATAACATCAAGAGAAAACCTGCCTGCCACCACCCTGCACGTCCAGGGTTATTTCTGGGAGAGCCAGAGCCTAAGGGGTATTTGGTTTGCTCAAGACTCAAGTCACCTATGGGTAGGTGGGGGCCAATAATCTGGCAAAGTGGGGCTAAAGACAAACTAGACAGCTTGGGCATGAGGTTTGAAAATAGGATGCCTGGGATGTTCGGGTTACAGTCGGAAAACTAACATGGCTTTAGCAACTTCACTAAATCAAAGTCATAAAATTTGTTTCTCTTTCGTGGCTACAATACTTTGGTGCTCTTAGTACCAAATGTAGATCAGAGGTGCAGGAGAATCAACTTTTAGCAAGCTGAATGAATGATCTTCTAGTGATTAACTCTCCTCTAAGTTTTCATGAAAAGCAGCAGGCGTCTCGGTGAGTGTGAGTATCCTGTGTTGAACTGGATCATTGGTGTAGGTTTGGGGAGCTCTAGTGAGCATTATGGGAACACCAAGTTTTAGGCAGTAACTACAATTATAGCGATTAGTTATAGAAAGCAGTTATTAGCACACTTGCTCTATTTTACTACCACTTAAAAGCAATTAAGATGGAGAAAATAAAAGCAATACTTCTCATTAGAGGTTTAGAGAATACATTAAACAAAACTTACCTTTCTTTCGAAAGCAGGGAATTGTTCCTATTATCAGATAGAAGTGAATTTTCTATGCAAAGAAAGCTGAGATACTTAGTCCATTGTTCTAAAGAGCATTTTTTCTTTTAGTGATCCAAGAAATGTCACTAGTTTCCCAAAAAGTGTCCTCTGGTTAAATACTGGTAACCAGTGAGTGAAGTAATGTTAAACAGGTTTGATTACTGACTTCTCAAAGACTTTAATATGCCCACATATGTGGTCTGACTTCCATGATAGAGAAATGAGAATAGGCACCTCACGGACAAATACATTCAGGACGCTGCCAGTACATCTTGCAGAAGGCTGGTGCTCTAGAATGTAATTTCAAAAATACCAGACCGGGTGCAGTGGCTCACTCCCATAATCCCAGCACTTTGGGAGGCTGAGGCAGGTGGATCGCCTGAGGTCAGGAGTTCAAGACTAGCCCGGCCAACATGGGGAAACCATGTGTCTCCTAAAAATACAAAAATTAGCAGGACGTGATGTCAGGCTCCTGGAATCCCAGCTACTTGGAAGCTGAAGACCTGCAAATTTAAGAAACAAGTAACCCACTCGCATCATACACAGCATGCAATGGGAGGAAAAACACAGGATTTCTATAGTTGTAGACAACCCTGTTCAAAGTGACCCAATCCAGGCTGGGCACAGTGGCTCACACCTGTAATCCCAGTGCTTTGGGAGGCCAAGGCAGGAGGATCACTTGAGCCCAGGAGTTTGTAACCAACTTGGGAAACATACGCAGATTCCATCTCTGCAAAAATTTAGAAAATTAGTTGGGTGTGGTGGCATGTGCCTGTGGTCCTAACTACTCAGGAGGCTGAGGTGGAAGGGATCACTTGAGCCTGGGAGGTCAAGGCTGCAGTGAGCTGTGATTGTGCCACTGCACTCCAGCCTGGGCAACAGAGCAAGTCCCTGACTCAAAACACACACACACAGACACACACACACACACACACCCCAAAGAACAAAATCACCCAATCCATGCTACCTCCACCTTATTGAAGGAGATGGTGTTGCTAAATTTTCTACCACTACATAACAAGGATCCTCTTTCCTTTCCTTTTTTGTTTTTGTTTGTTTGTTTGTTTGTTTGTTTTGGCTTTGGCTTTGGAATGAGGAAATGAATGGAAGCTGGAAAGACTTTGAGGAGAGTGTTAGTGAAAGCGTAACATGTTGAACAAACTGATAGTAGAAGCCTGATAGACATTCAGAAGGCTGCCAGTGTGGGATTAAAGGGAAGTAAGGAAATTGCCGTCAAAACCACAGGAGGCCAGGCAGTGGCTTACACTTTTAATCCCAGCACTTTGGAAGGCTGAGGCAGGAGGATCGTTTCACGCCACATTTGAGGTTTTGTTAGGATAATGCCTCACATTTCAGGTACCCGATATCTGTGTTAGTTATCTCTTGCTGCATAACAGATCATTCCAAAATTTAGCTGCTTAAAACAATGCTAAATATTACCTCATACAGTTTCTGTGAGTCAGACATTGAATAGTGGCTTAGGTGTATAATTCTGGCTTGGGGTCGCTCTTGAAATTACAGTCAAGGTATTGTCCAGGGCAACAGTCATCTGAGGGCTTGACTGGAGCTGAAAGATCCCCTTTCAAGACAGTTTGCTTACGTTATGTGTATTGTCAGCAGGAAACCTCAGTTCCTCCTCATATGGGCCTCTCCACAGGCTACTTGAGTACCCTCACAAGATGGTGGCTGCCTTGCCTCAGAGGAAGAGACTGAAGAAAGTAAGGTAAAAAACTTCCATGTCTCTTGGAACTTAGCCTAAGAAGCCACACATCGGCATTTCTGCAATATCCTATTGGTTACATAGGTCAGCTTTATTCAATATGGCGCAGCACTACTAAGGGTGCAAGTACCAGGAATCTGGGATCCTTGGGAAACATCTTGGTGGCTTCTTACCACACTAATCAACAGAAATTGAGAGGGAATTCAAACACAGCCAAGGGAGGCAGACCTTGGTGGCTAGATGATGGCCTCTGGTTGTAAAGCTGGAAGGAAACAGACATGGAGATGTCCACTGTGGGGGCTCAGGTTCTGCAGGACACCTCACCAGCTGGGCAGCCCACATACACTATTCAGGAGGAATCTGGATAGGACAGGCTGAAAACTAGTGCTCTTGGGAGATATGTTCTTTAGAATTAATGGCTCAGAGAGCTTTCCTGTTGACATTTGTACTGGATCCATCTTATCCTTCTTTTGCTACATCTTGGCAGTTACATTTAAGATGCTATTTATCTTCCTCACTTCAAACTGTGCCTAATTTTCAAATGATTTCCATTCTTTTTTGAAAAATGGCAATTTTCTTGTAGTTCCAATGCTTCAGTAACTGGGGACCTGGATACTACTTTTCTTTACTAAAAACTGATATGACCCAGATAAAGGGAATTTTATTCTGAGTGTTTAACTCTAATCTTCTTTTTTATTATTTGTCTCTTGCAATAATCTAAGCACTTTTAAGAGACGAATGTTTTATCCTAGTATCCAGTGTTTTTTCCAGACCTGACACATAGTAGGTATTCAATTAATGTATGCTGCCAAAATATATTTCAATGTTAGAGGCCAATGAACAGATATCTTTTCATTCTCTCCCCTCTGCTACCTACATAAGGAGCCAATGAAGCACATTTTTTAAAAATAGCACATTTGTAATTGTTTCAGAGTTAAACCTTTATACTTTTTTGGTTAACTTTATTAGCTGAAGTTGCTCTTCTTTTCCGTACTACAAGAAGATTATCTCAATTAGTGTTAATTGTCGCCTTCCGCATGGCCCTTCCTCCATCTGTCTTAGGGGAATTTTCTTGGTGTTTTTCCATCTCTTTCAGACATAAGGGTGTGGATGGTGGGTGGTTTGGGGTTACATAGTGCAGCTATGTAAGGGGTATAATTCCGATGATGGTTCTGTGGCTCTAATCCCCTGCTCCCCTACCCCCACTTTTTGAAGAGGGTGTCAAATATGGATTAATTACTTATCTTTGTGACAAAAAAAAAAAGAAGAGGCCTAAGTTAACTGAAGGAAAAAGAAAAGGAAATTTACTAATAAGTGTCCCATGGAACTTGTGGATTAAATAGCAGTCAGATATCATCAGATCTCTCTCCCTCCCTCTCTCTCTCCCCCTCTCCCTCCTGCTGTCTCTCTCTCTCTCTTTCTCTCCTGAGTGTATGCTTCATTCTTCTCTTTATATAGATTGTTTTCCTCTTCTCTATTCCCATGCATGCCCAAGTATGGCCACTGAGTTAGCTGGGTCCTCTGTGAGGCAGACATTGAGGTGGTGCTGGGAGCACATGAGGTTTGTTGAGATGTAATGCCTGTGAAAGAGAAGAGGAAGAGGAAGGTAGATTGGACAAGGAAAGCTTTCACACCATGATGCATACTGAACACCTATTAAAGGAAAGTGGGAGGAATCAGGATTGGGCAAGTGAGCCTCAGATCATGATGTGGACATGACAAAATTCAGACCAAGCCAATGGGGAACTCCAGAACAAGGTGATCTGCTAGAAGTGTTCCGTGTTGGGGAGAAATGTCCGGGCTCTAGGATCTCTGTGGTGCTTAGTCATTAGCTGGGGGTTGCCTGGAAGAAGTATGGCTCCAGCTCAAAAATTGAGGCAGATTCTGAAGGCACTAAGAGCTGGAGGTCGTCAGCTAACTCCACTCTCGCTCCTCCCAACTCCACTCCTTTCCTGAAGGAAGAGCTGAGCAGTGGTGCATCTCTATGGCTGCCACAGCCACCAAGATCGAAAAGTTCCCTCACGGTGAGCATCTATGTAGAGCACTTACCTGTGGTAGAGTCTGTGTGTATCTGTCCTCCAAATCACCACAGAGTTCTGGCCCAGGAGAGTGGGTTCAGTTTTACAAAATGATCCCTGGGGCCACTGCTATGGTTAAGAAAATGAGCTAGACATTTCCTCCTAAAGATATTGTCCATATTATGTTGGATGAAATTTGAAGGTCAGAGGGTGCCAAATCAAGTAATAGAGCTCTAGAACATAATGGAGACATGAAGAGGCATATTTTATTTATTTATTTGAGACGGAGTTTTACTCTTCCTGCCCAGGCTGGAGTACAATGGCGCAATCTCAGCTCACCACAACCTCCTCCTCCTGGGTTCAAGCGATTCTCCTGCCTCAACCTCCCGAGTAGCTGGGATTACAGGTGAGTGCCACCACGCCTGGCTAATTTTTTGTATTTTTAGTAAAAACGGGGTTTCACCATGTTAGCCAGGTTGGTCTCAAACTTCTGACCTCGGGTGAGCCTCAGTCTTCCAAAGTGCTGGGATTACAGGCATGAGCCACCGTGCCCAGCCAAGAAGCATATATATATATATATATATATATATATATATTTATTTATTTATTTATTTTCATTTTCATTTTTGTAACCTCATTAGCAGAAAGCATACTTCTGTTCAAAAGTATTAAGATAATCATCTTCTGACTTTATGTTTAATTGCTTCAATGATAAGCAGTGTCTTCTGCTCCCCTCCCCACATCCACCTCTTAGAATTTTTCCAAGATTCTTCTTATCCATTCTATTCAGATTTATATAATCCATTATATGAGGCGGAGGGGAGGGAAATGTGTCAATAGAAATATGTAAAGGCATTCAAGTGGGTTGGTACTTTCGGCATTAGCTAATTATTCTTTCTTTGGAATAATGTACCAAAAGCATATTAGGACTTTCTGGTTGAAATAAACTACTGTTAACTAGCTCAGGTAAAAAGTGAAGAATTCAGTGAGGAAGCATGTTAAGTTGTTTGGTTTTTTTGAACCCAACCCAGTGAGGCTTCGGGAATGGTATATTATTACATATTGCTGTGTAACAAATTGCCAAAAGCTTAATGGCTTGAGAAGAACACAAATTTATAATCTCACAGTCTCCATGTTCAGGAATCTGAGTCTCTTCAAAACTGCATTGCATGTGTCAGTGGGGGCTGTGGTTCTCACTTGGAGCTCAGGGCCCTCTTTCAAGCTCATTCAGCTTGTTTGTGGGCAGAATGCAGTTCCTTGAGGTCAAAGGACTGAGGTCTCCACTCCTGCAGGCCGCTTGTCTCCACAGACAGTCACCAAGGGCTGTTCGCTTTCTTTCTTGAGCAGGCAAGAGACTTTCTCTGCTGCTTTTTAGAGGAGAGTTTTTCACCCCATTAAGTGAAGACCAGTGAGGATTATATTCCTTTTAACTCCAAATCAACTGATTTAGGGCCTTCATTACGTCTAGACCACACCATTTGTCATATAACATAGTAAGTTGGCCAGGCGTAGTGGCTCATGCCTGCAATCCCAGCACTTTGGGAGGCTGAGGCGGGTGGATCACAAGGTCAGGAGTTTGAGACCAGCCTAGCCAACACAGTGAAACCTCGTCTCTACTAAAACTAAAAAAAAATTAGCTGGGTGTGGTGGCGGGCACCCCAGCTACTAGGCAGGCTGAAGCAGGAAAATTGCTTGAACCCAGGAGGCAGAAGTTGCAGTGAGCCAAGATCGCACCATTGCGCTCCAACCTAGGCAACAGTGTGAGACTCTGTCTCAAAAATATATGTGTATGTATATATATAATAGTAAGTTATGGAAGTGATGTTTCGTATCTGCAGATTCTTCTACTGTCAAGGGTAGGTATTATACAGGTCTATATCAGGGTTGGACTTTTAGAATTCTGCCTACCACAAAAAGGACTCAGTTTAAGTGCTGGAAAACTGAAAAAATCTCCTTCTCTTCTATCTTACCTCTTCTCTCTAACAGTCTCTTCCCCTTAGATTCTCCAGATTACCAAGGAAGAGCTCTGGCCTAGCTTGGATGGGATGTCCAACTCTGGTATTATCAACTGTGGCCA
This sequence comes from Colobus angolensis palliatus, assembly GCF_000951035.1. Lineage (NCBI taxonomy): Eukaryota > Metazoa > Chordata > Mammalia > Primates > Cercopithecidae > Colobus > Colobus angolensis. Next base: position 4,482,700 of record NW_012114933.1, read on the forward strand.
GGGGCATGGTTCCATGTTGTATAAAATAGCTTCTCGGGATCCACTGGTGTGGTTGAGAAGGTAAGGGTAGTTCACTCAAGGAAGGGCCGTATGGGCTGGGAAGATACTCCAGAGCTATTTACCTCATGCTGCTTTTTATTCAGTGAAGAGGACATTCTTCTGATAGGTCAGACAGCAATGGGTAGTAAGTGACAATGGCCCTTGGGCAGCAATGAATTGTGCTTGTGTCCTCTTATGTCACCCTGGAATTCTCCCAGAAACAAATTCATTCTAAAACTAGGCTGTGTTCATTCACGCCTCATCCAACAAATTAAAACAATGCAAAACTGAAATAAAAATTCATGTAGGGCGATGGCAAAGAAATGGGGAATGACTGGTAATATGTATAAGGTTTTCCTTTGGGGGTGATGACAATGTTCTAAAATTAGTGTGTATATATTCCACTGCTATTCGTAGAAATGGCCCTAGCCCATAGATTGAGATCTCTTAATACTGTCCCCCATTAAAAAGATCCCGGGCTCCTTGGGGGTAATGACTTATTCCAAGTTTGATGCATAGAAGATATCAGGTGAGTCTGGTACGTCTTTAGGGTGTCTAAAAGCAAGAGTCCAGGGATTAATAAGGTCAGGTGAAAGGTTTGGTCAGTTTTAACTCTTTCACATTGGCTACAATGTTGTGTATTATTGTCTGGCCTCATAAGCACCTATTCAGGGGAGTACAACAGAGGAAAGTTTTGTCACTCAGGCACCTGGGAGGTCCTGCAGGTGATGCGTGAGGCTGCGGCTGGAAATGTTGCTTGCGCCTACTGGGTCACTGGGGAGTGCTATGCGGTCACAATGTACTTTTCAGGCGGCGCTGTGTGCCATCTTAGACCTTTCCCCCCCCCAAGTTTCATACCTCCCACACCTCAGTTCATGAAATTTCACTCTCCCAGATACTCTGTACATCTTTTCTTCTACTATGTAATATCTACATTTTTTCACAGCCCCATCCCTCCTCCCCACAACCAGGACAATTTTTGCCCCCTAAGGGCTGATATTTCCTTTACTGAGAATGCATGCTCCACTCCATGTGTTCTGGCAAGTGTGGAGAATGTGGACATTTATGTAGGGAAATGGAGAATGACTAGTAATATGTATGGGGTTTTTTTAGGGGGGTGATAAAAAATGGAGGACCCCAAGTGACTGTTATTTTGGGGCCCAGAAAAGGACCAGGGTACATACATTTCATCATTGGGATTCAAGGCTAGAATCTTTTCTGATTGAGACTCCTGGGTCATTTGGACAGAGAAACAGCAAGACAGATTTCATTCCCTTCTCTCCCACAGGAGCTGACCCCAAATGTGTCTCCTGCATGCTGACAACCATCTCGAGTCCACTGCCCAGGGAACCCACCTTGGGATCATTTAGCTAAATATCTCTAATGTGTGGTTGATTTATTACTGCTGGGTCTAAAAGCTACTGTTTGAGCATTTATGTAGCGTGCAAAAAACTTGTCACTATGCATACAATGCTGCCTGTCTCCCATTGACCCTCCCAAGCTACTCTCCCTCTGCTCCGCCCTCAGGGAGACTAGCCATAAGGATCACATCAATGGGCCCCTTGCCCCAGCTTCCTGATGGGCTTGGCCAATGGAAGGCAGCAGGTAGAGCATGAGGTCAGAGTATACCCTCAACTCCTCACCTGTCAGGCCACAGGGGGTTGTCTATTTCTCTCTGCAAAGGGTTTCTGGTCCTGCTACATGGACCCCTCTCTCTCTCTCTATTTCTTACTATGGGTTCAAGTAGCTACATTCTCTCCTTGGCTTCTTCAGGCCAAAACTCCCTGCTCTTGCTGACCCTGGAGACCCTGCATTATCCCTGTGTTTCTCCTAGATTCTGCCAACCTTTGTAAATAGTCTATATTTTGAACCCTTCTTCAACTTCTCAGTTTGCAGATGCCACATTCCCTGCCAGGAACATGACTGACACATTCAAGTCTCCTCGAAAGCAGTTATTTCCAAGATGGTATAGCATCCTGTCCCTGCCTCAGAGGTCAGGAACAGTGACCTGGAACAGAATAGCTTTGTAGATAACCTAAAAGTATTTTGCAAGCATAGAGGGTGAGGTGATTAGCTCCATCTGATTGAGTTGGGGAAGGCTTCTCAGAAGAGGAAGCAATGTACTCTGACAGGAATTTTCCATACAGAAAAAGGAACTGAAAACGAAAACGCGTGAAGGCTTGAAAGGGATGGCCTTTTGGAAATCTAGAAAGAAGTTTCAGCAGGTAAAGGTCAAGTGTGTACACACAGGCTTGTTTGCAGGAAAGGTAGGAAGGGGAAGAGGCATGCAGTGAAGTTGTGAGGATAAGTTGGTTGCGGAAGATGCAGTCTTGAAGCCAGTAAAGTATAAAAGTCTATAGTTTTCCAGAGGTCGTTAGAAAGTGTTGTAAGAAATGAAGGTAATACATTTCATAAAAGCACACGCTGTAACTACCAAGATACTATCACAAGGAGGTAGTTAAGAGATGGCTAGATTGTTGCAACCCTACATGGTGACACAGTTAAGTTAATGTTTTGTAGAAGGAAAGGAAAGAAATAAACGAGTGTTGGCCAGGCGCGGTGGCTCAAGCCTGTAATCCCAGCACTTTGGGAGGCCGAGACGGGTAGATCACGAGGTCAGGAGATCGAGACCATCCTGGCTAACATGGTGAAACCCTGTCTCTACTAAAAAATACAAAAATCTAGCCGGGCGAGGTGGCGGGCGCCTGTAGTCCCAGCTACTCGGGAGGCTGAGGCAGGAGAATGGTGTAAACCTGGGAGGTGGAGCTTGCAGTGAGCTGAGATCCGGCCACTGCACTCCAGCCTGGGCGACAGAGTGAGACTCCGTCTCAAAAAAAAAAAAAAGAAATAAACGAGTGTTTAAGTGTTTACTCCGTGCTAGTGTTCCGACATAACATTTCACTGTAGGAGACAAGCCTGTTGACTTTGCATCTTTCCATCTATAAAGCCAATGAGTTTGCCACTGGATAGTGCATCTTGCTTTGGGGCTTAGAAAAATACATCACCAGAATACTCCATTGTGAGGACCCCTGTCTGACACATATACAGAGAGTCCCTGACTCATGACTGTTCAACTTCAACTTGTGATTTTTTTACTTTATGATGGTACAAAATTGATACACATTTAGTAGAAACCGTATTTTAAATTTTGTGGGTTTTTTTTTTCCTTTTTATAAAAAAGAAATGGGGTCTCACTATGTTGCTCAGGCTGATCTCAAACTCCTGACCTCAAGCAATCCTCCTGTCCTAGCCTCTCAAGTAGCTGGGATTGCAAGTTCCAGCCACCGTACCCGGCTTAATTTTGATCTTTTCCCAGGCAAGCTATATGTGGTATGATATTCTTACATGAGATGTTTAACACTCTACTATGAAATAGGCTTTGTGTTAGCTGATTTAGCTTACCTGCAGGGTAAAGTAGGTGTTCTGAACACATTTAAGCTAGGCTAGGCTAAGCTATGATGTTTGGTGGGTTAGATATATTAAGTGCATTTTTGGCTTATGATATATCTAAGTTATGCTGGGTTCATCAGAACGTAACCCCTAAGTCAAGGAGCATCTGTAGTGGTAAACACATCATTAGGGTTTTTAATTTGATTATTACTGAGAAATTGTTGCAGGTCGTGAGTTTCTAAAATGAATTTTAATTAGTTCCCTTGATTGCTAGTCCTGGGTACTAGAATCGTAGGACCACGCGTGGGTTGCATACGTGTCCACACCCCACAAGCCCATTTCTTAGTGGTCTCTCTAACTCCTCTTGTGATCAATAAGTTAAGGTACTCTATGTGCACACATGCTGGCTTTTATTTTCTGTAAAAGTATGCAGAATACTGGTTGGAACCCACTGGATACTCCATACACAGTCTTTTTTGATCTTAAAAGAACACAGTGAGGTGGGCATTCAGTAACTTGTCCAGGTTGAGAGTGGAGTCAGGATTTGAACCCAGGTAACTATATCTTATGCTCTTGATCATCACACAAGGCCACCTTTCATGAGACTCGAACAGCAGATGGGGCCGGGTGTGGTGAAGCCTAGCTCTTTGGGAGGCTGAGGCACGAGGATCACTTGAGTCCAGGAGTTTGAGGTTGCCGTGAGCCACGACTATGCTACTGCACTCCACCTTGGGAACAGAGTGAGATCATATCTCAAACAGTGGAATGACAAAGAAAGCAAAAAACAAAAACCCCGAATAGCAGATGGGCTGTGAGCACGGAGCAGATTGCATCAGCTGCATGAGCCTTCATTCTTCCTCCAAATGGGCCTCCAAAGACAGCTTTTTCAAAGTCTAGGCTATAAAAATACCACCTTGAGTTTCACTTCTTTTCATCTATGATATCTTAGATCTTAGTTGCTGTTTGTTTTGCAAAGGACATAAACAGCCTGCCCAAGCATGTTCCTCTAGAATTCCCACCGAAACCAGGAAGATAGCGCAGGAAGCTGCCCGTGGACCGAAAGGACTCCAGGAAGGAAGACCCTTCAGCCCTAAAATATGTTTCCAATAGCTCATCTTGGTGTCTGAAATGTCCTTATGTGAGAGTTATTACTTCAAGTCATGAGCTCATTGACGTTTGAGCATGAGAATGAATTTCTTCATGCTCTTCTGCCTGTATGTATTTGCTCTTTAAAGGCTAACGGAAACCTACTCAGACCAGCTTTAGAAATAAAGAGAATTGTATCCCAATGATACAAGTGTTACTTCCCAGAGCACAAGGGCAGATAATGACTTGAGAGTTGGTTTTTGGCAATTTTTTGGTTTCTGGGCAATTCCTAGTTCTAAGGCAACTATTCTCCCTGAAGTTGTGTGATCCCATTTCTGCTACTCGCTACAGAGCCAGGACAGTGAGGCTGACCTGAAGGCTGGTGTGGTCTGCTCTGCTTTGGCCTTCTTATGGCAGGAAATGGCCACCTGAACTCCATGCACACCTCAGTTAAAGAGCCTAATGCACACCTAACACATGCCCCAATAAGGGCCTAAAGTCTCAGAATCTCAATTCCAAATTTCTGGTCAAGGGTCCACCCTGGGTCCACTCACTGGACTGGGGTTGGGGCCACATGCCAGGCCATAGTGCCATTGGATCAGGCTTTCAGTCAAGGGTCATACAAGGCAGCCTTTCCAGGAGTGTAGGGAAATGATAAGAATCTCCCTTATAACATCCTGAGGACAAATGCCTTCCCTCAAATTAATTAACTCCTCATATCTGATGGTGGGGTCCTCAGATAAAAATGTGCTTTTGGGCCAGGCACAGTGGCACTCTATAATCCCAGCACTTTGGGAGGACAAGGAGGGAGGATTACTTGAGCCCAGGAGTTTGAGACCAGTCTGGGCAACATAGTGAGACCCAGTCTCTACAAATAATAAAAAAGAAAATTAGCCAGGCATGGTGGTACACACCTGTGGTCCCAGCGACTTGGAAAGTTGAGGCAGGAGGATCACCTGAACCCAGGAGGTCAAGGCTGCAGTGAGCTCCACCCTGGGTGACAGAGTCAGACGCTGTCTCAAAGAAAAAAAAAAGTGCTCTGAATCACCTGCCCCTCTGCCAGCCTTTAGTGCTGGAGAAAGGGCAACCCTGGCTGGTGGTATGAAATGAATGGAAAGGGAGTTGCTGCAGCTGGGGAGTTGGTGCACAAAGAATAAAATGATTATGTTTTTGAGAACACTTTGGTAGGCTATGTGTAATTAACATGATACTCACGTGGATTTTTTCTTGTTTTTCTTCTTCTTCTTCTTTTTTTAAACTTGGAAGGGACTTCATAAATTTGGTTCAGTCCCTTGCCCTATTTTCCAGCTGAGAACTGGGGTTCATGGATGTTTTGATCACCTACCCGGTGTTAGGAAACTCGTTATGACTCCTGTCTTCTTCCTTTGCCCTTGATTGCCAGTTCTTCCCTCTACTCTCTGCCCTACTATCTCCAATTCTACATTTCCTTTATCTTGACATCCTTATCTGATCTCTCAGTTAAACTATGTTGTGGAAAAATAACTCCTAAAGCCCCAAGAACCACTTCTGAGCAGGCCGTAACAAGTATTTCCTTGGAATTTCCCTCAGGTTAAAAAGCAGACTTGAGTTTCTCAAGCTTAGTAGCTCAGCAACTAAAAAGTAATGTTAATACCACCAAAGGGCTTAAAAGTAAATTGCAGAAAAAGAATAAATATTGTTTGATGACAGCTGATAAATGTAATTCTAGTGTGATAGGGAAGTCTTAGTACATTCCTTCCCAAGTTCTAGCTTGATCTCAACTTCATCTGTGTAGAATTCGTGGCTTGTATAGTTATCCAGTAACATCTAATATTTGCCATGGCCTTGACTAATATTTAAAGAAATGTGGGCAATGTTGCCTGCTATTCTTTTAAAAATAACCATAACAGAGTTGAAATGGGTCAGCTTTTTCTCCAAAGAACTTGCATCCTCTTACATACTATAAATAATAATATCTAACATGTATTGAGCACTTACTATGTGCCAGGTTCTACTCTCTGTTACATCTCCTTTCTAACACTCAAAGCAACCTAAGAGATGTACATACTTTCCTCATTTTACTGGTGTAGAAGAAGTGAAGGCTTAGGGAGACTGTGACTTGCCCTGGATCCAGCAGATGATAAAAGACAGAGTGAGGATTCAAATTTAGGTCTTTATGTCCCTTAAAAAAGGTTTCTTTTATCATACTAATAAGATGCCTGTTTCAGAATATGCATGTAGAACCAGCATAATTTGTGCTTTGTAGCTTCCAGTCAGAAAGCACGGGTTCAACATTTATCCTTCAAAAATTTTCCAGATAGGAAATAAGATTCTAGGCATTAAAAAAAAATTTTTTTCCCCAAGCCTGCCACCTCCCATCCCATATAATACAAGTAATTTAAAAGCTGGTCGGATCAAATAGTGAAATGGTCTCAGTATATGGGGATATTTATTTGGAAAATAAAGTCAAAAGGCAAGAGGAATAAAAAAATTATTTGTTTAGAATCTCAGTTATTATTAAAGAACAAGCCTTTTATCAGTAAAATTCCAGCCTCTCCCACCAGAGGGCAGTTATCAGATAAACCAGAAAACCCCTCTTGGCTTCACTTTCAGACGCCACATCACACCACATCTGGAATTAGGTTTTCAGCTCAGTACAGATCCTGAGAACATCTCTGCTTCTTTCAAGTCTGAACCTAACATGTCATGCCTTTCTTTTTTGCCTAGCAACTTAAAGGAGCTTTTGATATCATAGACCATCTCTTCCTAAAGGAATGTTAAAATGGGCCAAAGACAGATGCTTGTATTGGTCCTATTTTGAGAGGTGGAAACCCTGTACCAAAAACTCAGTGATAGAGTAAAAAACATTTTTCTGTGTCTAAAACTTTACGTTTTATTTCATTTATATACCGTCTGGGTTTCAGTAACCTGTATTTCCCCAGAAAAGTGACTTTATATGCTTTTTCATGAAAATTCTAAAGATTAGCTGAGAAAAAGGATTATAGTTTTTGTTTCGTTTTTGAGACAGGGTCTCACTCTGTCACCCAGGCTGGAGTGCAGTGGTGCAAACTTGGCTCACTGCAACCTTTGACTCCTTGACTCAAGTGATCCTCTCACCTTAGCCCCCCAGGTAGCTGGGACTGCAGATGCATGCACCACACCTAGCTAATTTTTTTGTTTGTTTTTTGTAGAGATGGGGTTTCGCCATGTTGCCCAGGCTGGTCTCAAACTCCTAGGCTCAACCGATCCACACATCTGGGCCTCCCAAAGTGGGATCACAGTTTTTGATAGACAACAAATTACTTTTCAGGTGTCCAGCCTGCTTATGTTTTGGAGAGACCAACAGAAACATTATATATATTGATCACTTAGCACAGTGCCTCACAGAGAACATACTTTATGGCCAGAATCAAATTCAATCTTTCCAACATCTCTGGATGGTATATTCTGTATTTATACCCATTTTAGAGAAGTTGAAACATTCTCAGGTGAAGTAACACGTTGAAGGAGACACCCTTAGTCCATGTTCTTAACCACCATGAAGTAGTGGATCTGTCAGAGATGAGATGGGCCTAGGTATAGAGACTTGGCAGGTTGAGGAGGGAGGCACACTGGTGCTCAGAAGTCAATGTCAGGAAAAGGAGGCTGAGGCAGGGTGGGTAACTGTTGAAGCTACCCAGTTGCTCTCACTGGCTGCACTACAGTCTCCCCTACTTAGTCAAAGGGCATGGCTGCTCAAGTGATGTTTACAAACTATTACTCCTTGAAGCAGGAAGCATGGATGGCTAGAATCCCTAAGTCCAAAAGTCAGACAGTCTGGCAGGACCCTTGTGTGATACTTGTATGTGTCAACTGACTGGGCTAAGGGATGCTTAGATAGCTGGTCAGACATTCTTTTTGGGTATGTGTGTGAGGTATCTCCAGAGGGATGAGCCTTTGACTCCATAGACTGAAGAAAGATCAACCTCACCAGTGTTGGTGGCAATCAGTCAATCCCTTGAGGGCCTGAATAGAACAAAAAGCAGGAGGAAGGGTGGATTTGTTCTTTCTCTGTGTGAGCTGTGACATCCATCTTCTGCCCTCAGACATAAGAGCTGGTTCTTGGACCTTCAGACTCCTTGGAATGGAAGTTATAGCGTCAGTTCCCCTGTCTCAGGCCTTTGGACTTGAACTGAATTTCCTAGCTCTTCAGCTTGCAGATGGCAGATTATGGGATGCCTTGGCCTCCATAATCACCTGAGCCAATTCCAACAATAAATCTCCGCTTATAGATCTCTATATTAGCAGCTTATTTGTTCTGTTTCTCTGGAGAACCCTGACTAACACACATGGCTAGCAGATTGAAGGCACAGAACTAGGATCTATCTCTGTAGAAAGAACAAATGCACTGTAGAGGAAATACCACTGCCCTAGCCACCAGCAAAGTCTCAGTTCAGGGCAGGATCCAGGCCTTTAGAGGGACTGTGGAATTTGGCTGGGAGGAAAGCAAAAAGAGAAGAAAATCTTGGCCAAATGTTCAGCTTTATGAATTGCACCAACTCCAAGAGTAGGAGTGGCTGTGGTCTGGAATCTGGTTGGAGATTTGAGAGGGCAGGCAGATGCTCAGCTGTTGAAGCTATGCCACAGAGTCTGGCAGGCTAGATTCATTTCCAGTCCTAGTGAGACTGAGCTGAGGCTGTTGATGATTTGTTTGCTTTGGTTACAATCAACTCAGTAGCAGGAGCAGAGCTGAGCCTGAGTATGGGTGCACTGGGGAGCCCAGCAGTCGGGACTCAGGGGAGGCAAAGTGAGCACAGTGGGGCTTGCTCCACCTGCTAACTCCTGGTTGCTGACATTCCAGTCCCTTAGCAGTGCCTGATGAACCTGACTCCATCATGACAGTCCCAGCAGGAAAAATCTTATAAATAGTCCCTTCAGAGTTTATGGCCCTGAAGTTTCATGAGCACATTAGATACCAGTTCAACTAGTAGAATCTTCCCAAGCTTTTTTCTTTTGCTCGTTCTTGAACACCAACTCTCTCTCTCATGTTTCCTAGCCTAGTGTCTCGCTTAACAATGCATAAAAGAGATCCACAAGTTTATGACTATGGTGCCAGGTGGGCCTCATACCAGCAAGTATAGCAAAACTGCGTCCAGCTGAAGCCATATGGGAACTCTACAGGGAGGAGGAGTGTGTGGGTCAAGGCTTACAGGAAAAACACATATTGAGCATCAGAGGTAACATCTGTGTCAGAGGGTAAGGGTATCTGTATTCATATCCTGTGGCTCTGGTAACAACCATAAACCTGATGGCTTAACCAACAGAAATGGACTTTTTCACAGGTCTGGAGGCCAGGAGTCCAAAAGCAGGGAACTGACAGGGCTGTGCTTTCTCTGGAGGCTCTGGAGGATAGTCTCTTCCTTGCCTCTTCTAGCTTCTAATGGCTGCTGGGATTCCTGGGCTTGTAATTGCATTGCTTTCATCTTCAAGGCCTGCATCTTCCAATCCTCTCTGCTCTGTCTTCACATCGCCTTTTCCTCTGTGTTTCGCTGTCTCTCTCTTATGGGGACATTTGTGATGGCATCTGGCACCTAGCCAGATCATCCAGGCTAACCTCCTCATCTCACATCTTTATTAATCGCGACTGTAAAATCTTTGCCATATAAGGTAGCAGATTCTAAGGATTTACAGATTCCAAGGATTAAGATGTAGATATCTTTTGGGGGGGCATTATCAAGCTACCATAGCAGCCCTGCTGAAAGAAATATGTGAAGAAAAAAAGACAGAGAAGCAGAAAAATGTTCAGACAGCAACCAGCAGTTGGTTAGACAGTTGGGATGGTACAGAACAATCCTATAAGGTATGGCTTCTTACAAACACCTATTTGGTGGTCTTGGTGGGCTCCTTGAATTCCAGACCAAAGAGTTTGGAGCATACGATGGAGGAAATCCTAAAAATACAGATTTGGAAAGAAAGTTAAGATCAGATTGTACAATCACAACAGTTATGTGAGAAAGCCAAGAACCACTGCAAGTATTTGATCAGGGGAAAGATGATGTGATCAAAGAAGGAAGACTGGAAATCTTAGGAAGATTACTTTCTTCATCCTTCAACTCTCTTTGTATTTGTGTTTATTATGGCTCCTATGGAAGGACAAAGTCCTTAACATTCCAGGCTAACATTCCAGAGTTGACTTCAGCCTTCAAGAGGGTCCAGGGTCCAATCAAACCTCCTGTCATTAACTTTTTGGATGCCCTTGGGTATGTGTAGATGTTAACTGGGTTGCCAGTTTTATCTCTTTCCAAACAGCTATTTTCATCTGTTGTCTCATTACTGCTTCTCTGGGTAGCTGAGGCCGTTTGCTCTAATGTATATAATATATAGTACAGTCCCTTCCTTAATTTCCCAAAGCCTAGTTGACATTAGGCTGTAGGGCTGAACAAAACCTTACCAATGACTTGAGGATGACATAAGAAAATTACTTTGTTTAAAATAAATATTCCAAATGGGATATTGTTCATCTAGGTCTCAGACTCAAACAAGCACAGCCTGTCAGGGTTTCTTGCTAACCACTTCTTTCCTATCCGTCAGTCTAATGGTCAATTATCTTTTGTTTTTGTTTTGTTTTTTGAGACAGTCTCACTCTGTCACCCAGGCTGGATTGCAGTAGCACGATCTTGGCTCACTGCAACCTCCGCCTCCCAGGTTCAAACAATTTTCGTGCCTCAGCCTCCTGAGTAGCTGGAATTACAGGTGTGCACCACTACGCCAGGCTAATTTTTGTATTTTTAGTAGACATGGGGTTTCGCCATGTTGGCCAGGCTGGTCTCGAACTCCTGACCTCAGGGGATCCACCCGCCTCAGCCTCCCAAAGTGCTGAGATTACAGGCATGAGCCACCATGCCCGGCTAGTCAATTTTCTTAAAAGCATCTTATTAGACAAAACAAACCTGGAATTTATGTTAATTTTTTCATCCCCTCATATGCTTAAAATTGTAGTTTATATGTAATATTCACTCCCTGACCAACTGCAGTTTAACTTCTGTCCCTACCTTGCCATGGACTCTCCTCTTAGTTAAGTCAAAGAAACCCTCACTGCTAAATCTAGGATTCCATTCATACCTTCCTTAACCTCTTCAACATTTGACATAAGCCATGCTGCCTGCTCCCACTGTACTCCTTCCTTCCCTACCTGCTCAATGCCTCACCACAGCCACAGAAGAACAATCAGTTAAGACCACCACAGTCACCCTGCAGAGACATAATTCACCCCACAAACATGATAAACTTTAATAATGTAAAAACTTAAGTAACTTTCCAAACTATCGATTTTAACCAATTTTGGGGTCATGAAATCAATTTAGAGAGTTTCAAGGATGACTTTTCTTAAGCTACATAGAACTGAATAGAGACCATCAGAGTGTATTCATGTAGGAAAGCTAAGTGTTTTGTACCCAGTGTGTGTATATGTATATCCACTGGGTCGTGATAGTAAATATATTTCTTACTGTGGGTATGGTCAGAGAAGTTTTTAAAAAGGCACTGATTTGAGTTTTCCTGAAGTTAACTCTATTATTCCAAAATACAGTCCAAACTCTAATTTGGAAAACAAACAAACAAACAAACCTCAATAGGAATTTTGATTATGAGGAGATGAAGAATCATCTTTAAGATTTCTGCTGTCACAGCTTAAATAACTGGTGAAAGTTCAGGCAACTTTAAAAATGTTATTTTGTCTCAAGAAAGATGACAAGGCTTTTCATGGCTGGTCCCTGCCTCTCCAGCCTCATTTTCCCTGTTTCCTACTTTGCAGTGTGCATCATGGCCATGCTGAGGTTCTTGTGTCTTCTCTTGGCATGATGTTTTGTTTTGGCTCCAGGACCTTGAACATGCCATCCTGTTACCTGGAACACTCAGATGACCTCCCTCTCCTTCCCTGCTCAAAGCTTCCTGTGGCCCACTCTGTCAGCCTTCTTATTCCAGCTGAGTCATGGCTCTTTTTGGAAAACCTTCTCAGACTTCAAGCCAAGCTGTTATTGGAATTTGCCGCCTGTGTTCAATGGGCAATGATCTCCAAGTCACTGAAATTTAACATTCACCCTACTGGTGCCTCTGACCTTGGTTTGGTCAAGGACAGCCTTGCTGCATCTATACTGTCATCCTTATCCACCTAACCTCTTCAGCGTTTGGCATAAGCCATGGGGGTCTTCATGGGTGACTAATGAAGCAGACTACATAGCATTTCTCACCTGTTTTATTACTGTATCATTTATCCCCTCCCAGATATCTTTAGACACTTTCCACCTAATTTCTCCTCCATCTCCCCATTGAAATTCTAATAACCCAGATACATGTCCATTTATGCACTGTGGCCTTTTGGAGGATCACAAACCATTACATAATATCTCAGATTTTATATAATCTTAGATTATGTGATTTTTTGTTTTTTGGTTTTTTTTTTTTAAAGAATGTAGGTTATTTTCTGTATATTATGATGTTTTGATATGTTAAAAAACCTTTCCATCTGGAAAGAGACTGCCCCTCCCAGGGCTGGCCAATCCTAAGAGACAGCAAAGGGCTCAGCTGGGAGCATGCCTTTGATATGCAAACTGCCCAACCCAGAGCCATCTCTCCTCTATGTGGCCCCTGCCCTCCAGGAAGCAACATTCCTTTGCCTTAGTCAACCAAAGGCCAGGTACCAGGCAGTTGGAGACACCCTGTAGCTTAGGACCTGCTGAAATTATTCAAACTAGCCAGTTCTAAACTGTTCATCCTGCCCTGCCTTGCCCTTCCTGTGGAAACCCCAATAATGGCTCTGGCTAAATGTTCCACTTGCTCCTATCTTCTGCCTCCTGACTGCCCGTGTCTTCCCCACGCCCTCCATGGCCAGTTGTCTCTAGGACCTGTGAGTATAACATACTTTGTTTTCTTGAGCCTCTCTCCTGTATCTCCTCTTGTGACCACACCGCCCTGATCATGGTATAAAAGAATACAAAGCAAAGGTAAAATAGGGTTCTATGATGGACAACAAGAGTACTTTCCCTAGATGGTCACAAACGACTTGGCTGAAGAGGTAACATGTGACCTGGAGCCTGAATGATGAGAAAGAGGCAACCTTAAGACAACTTGAAAGTCAAGTTTTCAGAACAAAAGGACGGAGGACCACCATTTTAGGCATGGTCACCAGCATGCATAAAATGTACAACATGAAGACTGAACCCTAGTGTGAGGAGGAGGGGAGCAGGACAGAGGGGCCAGATTACAGGTTCTCAAAGGCCATGGTAAGGATTTTATATTTCACTCTGGTTGTGATGAGAAGCTTCTGACTTCAAGTTTGAAGCCAGGAAATGACGTCATCTATGTGATGCTCTAGAACAACTGCTCTAGTTACAAAGCGAAGGATGGACAGGAGGGCAGGAGAAGGAGACCAGTGAGGAAGCCTGACAGAGTCTCCAAAAGGACAAAAAGTCAAGGTAGCTGATGATCGTGGTGAGGGCAGTCAGGCTTAGGACTGGAGTCAAAGGGCAGTTTTGGGAAAATGGAAGAAGTAGAAGTCTTGAATGTTGCATCAGAAATGTGATGCTCTTTTTTTTTTTTCTTTTCTTTTAGACAGAGTCTCACTCTGTCATCCAGGCTGGAGTGCAGTGGCACGATCTTGGTTCACTGCAACCTCTGCCTCCTGGGTTCAAGTGATTCTCCTGCCTCAGCTCCCAAGTAGCTGAGATTACAGATGCACACCACCATGCCCTGCTAATTTTTGTATTTTTAGTAGAGATGGGGTTTCACCATGTTGGTCAGGCTGGTCTCGAACTCCTGACCTCAGGTGATCCACCCGCCTCAGCTTCCCAAAGTGCTGGAATTGCTCATTTTTAATCTCAGCAGCTCATTCACAGATCACACATGGAAACTTATCACTCACACCTAAGCCTTCTTTGCCTGTCTTAGAAATCCCTGGTGCAAGAAACTGTAAGATTATTTGACACATTTTCTCTGTCTCACCCTAACAGCCTCTTTCTAGTATTCATTTTAATGGCCTTATTTTTTTTGAGAAGTTTTTTAGAGCAAGGGTTAGGGGAGACAGAGGGATGAATAAGTGGAGCCCAGAGGGTTTTTAGGGCAGTAAAAGTACTCTACATGATACTATAATGGTGGACACACATCTCCACCGTGCATAAAATGTACAACACCAAGACTGAATCTTAGTGTGAAATATGGACTCAGGCTGATAATGATGTGTCAGTGTAGGTTTATCAGCTGTAACAAATGTACCACTTTGAGGCTGGGAGCCATGGCTCCTGCCTGTAATTCCAGTAATTTGGGAGGCTGAGGTGGGCAGATCACCTGAGGTCAGGAGTTCAAGACCAGCCTGGCCAACATTGTGAAACCTCGTCTCTACTAAAACTACAAAAATTAGCTGACCATGGTGGCAGGCGCCTATCATCCCAGCTACTCGGGAGGCTGAGGCAGGAGAATTACTTGAGCCTTGGAGGTTGAGGTTGCAGTGAGCCGAGATGGTGCCACTGCACTACAGCCTGGGCCACAGAGCGAGACTCCATCTCAAAAAAAAAAAAAGTACCACTTTTGGGGGCGGTGTTGATAATGGGGGAGGCTGTACATGTGTAGGGGTAGGGAGCATGTAGGAAATGTCTATAGCTTTCTCTCAATTTTGCTGTAAATCTTACTAGTATTTTAATGCCAAATCCTTGAGATCATATCTATTTCTTGTCACTGGCAGTGGGTTCTGTTCTTGGCTTTCCACTCAGAGCAGTACTGATGACAACATCCCACAGTATTCTATGAGCCAGAGAGCATTAACATATCTAAAAGAGTACATTTTCCCCCGGAGGGCCACCAACCTGTAAACTGCTGGTCAAAAAGCTAAGTGTGAACAGCATTGTTAGGACATGTTTCTAAGTGTATACCCAAATGTCCAGAGAGGTTTTTTAGACTTATAAAGGGAGCTAAAGAAGATTTTTGTTCCATTTTCTGATTTTTAATATTATATAGACATTTTTTCATTTGAAGAAAGTGCATATATTTTTAAAGGAAAGGTAATCTTGAGTCTATCCATTTAAGAAAATATTAATCTCCATGGAGAAGAAAGTTTCCATATTTTAAAATTTATTGTGTGTAGGTATATTCCATATACACTCTATAAATAAAAAATACACTGGCCGAGCGCAGTGGCTCATATCTATAATCCTAACACTTTGGGAGGCTGAGGTGGGCATATCACCTGAGGTCAGGAGTTTGAGACCAGCCTGGCCAACATGGTAAAACTTTGTCTCTACTAAAGATACAAAAATTATCTGGGTGTGATGTCAGGCTCTTGTAGTCCTAGCTACTTGAGAGGCTGAGGCAAGAGAATCACTTGAACCTGGGAGGTGGAGGTTGCAGTGAGCCAAGATGGCACCATTGCACTCCAGCCTGGGCAACAGAGCGAGACTCCATCTCAAAAAAATAAAAATTAATTAATTAATTAATTAATTAAATAAAATAAAAAGCACACAGTATCACAAAGAAGATGGTGGCAAAAATAATAATTAAAAAAAGTAAATACATAAATAGCACAAAAGTAGTTATAGTAAAAATTAAGTCTTCCTCCAGCCCCCACCTGCCAATCACTCACAGGAGGCACTCACTGTCTCCAGCTACAAAGCTTTCAGAGAGATTTTATTAATATAAGCAAATACATACTTTTTAAAAAAGTATAAATAAGGCCTGGTGCAGTGGCTCATGTCTGTAATTCTAGCACTTTAGGAGGATGAGGTGGAAAGATCTTGTTTCATGTGTTCGTGTGAAGAGACCACTAAACAGGCTTTGTGTGAGCAACATGGCTATTTCACCTGGGTGCAGGCGGGCTAAGTCCGAAAAGACAGCCAGCAAGGGGTGGGATTACCATGAATTCTTATAGGTTTTGGGATAGGCGGTGGAGTTAAGAGCAATGTTTTGGGGGCAGGGGATGGATCTCATAAAGTACATTCTCAAGGGTGGGGAGAATTACAAAGAAACGTCTTAAGGGTGGGAAGATTATAAAGAACACTGATCAGTTAGGGTGGGGTAGAAACAAATCACAATGGTGGAATGTCATCAGTGAAGCTATTTTCACTTCTGTGGCTTTTCAGTTGCTTCGGGCCATCTGGATATATACGTGCAGGTCACTGGGGATATGATGGCTTAGCTTGGGCTCAGAGGCCTGACAGATCCCTTCAGGCCAGGAGTTAGAGACCAGCCTGGGCAACATAACAAGACCCCTATCTCTACAAAAACAATCAAAAAAACTAACTGGGCATGGTGGCATGGTTCTATAGTCCCAACTACTCAGGCAGCTGAGAGTGAGGGATTTCTTGAGCTCAGGACTTTGAGGCTGTCACCCACTCCAGCCTGGGTGACAGAGCAAGACTCTGTCTCAAAAAAAAAAAAAAAGTACAAATACTAGCATATTATATACTGCTCTGGACTTTTCTTTTTGATTTAAT
This sequence comes from Colobus angolensis palliatus, assembly GCF_000951035.1. Classification (NCBI taxonomy): domain Eukaryota; kingdom Metazoa; phylum Chordata; class Mammalia; order Primates; family Cercopithecidae; genus Colobus; species Colobus angolensis. Next base: position 4,499,652 of record NW_012114933.1, read on the forward strand.
ATATCTTGGAGATTCTTCCATAGCTGTGGATGAGGAGTTGCCTCATTCTTTTTCAGGGTAAGTTTAGTATTAAGGGGGAAATTATGTGTAATTTATTTTTGCCAACTCAGTAGCAGAACTGTGACAAGATTAATCCTTAGATTTTTGGACATTCATATCAAATCGTTCAAAGCTTTGACATTTTTCTCTTCTTTGTGGCACTATTTTCGTCACTAAGATTCCCCATCCTATGCCCCTCCAGCCCCCAACTGACATTTGTCACTTCTCTAGCTTAGTCATCTGATCTAATTTTGATGAGTCAGATGTAAATAAACCCAGATAATGTGTCTCACATGTTCCTTAAGCCCAAAAGACTAAAAGATAAAATAAAAGGAAATGCGTAGGACAGAGGGCAGTTTGTTGAATGTTTGAGATTTGAATACATGTGTGTTAATTCTTTCTGAATTACAGCGAGATTCTGCCCTCCCCAGCTTTGTATCTGGAGACTAGGGAAAATGTGATCCCAGCTCATACTATGAATGCACATCTCTGACTGTTCTAAGAAGTCCTATTCCCTTAGATCACTGAAGTTCACAGGGAGAAAGCACCCATCCATATATTTTTGGTTTTTGTTTGTTTGTTTGTTGAGATGGAGTCTCACTCTATTGCCTAGGCTAGAGTGCAATGGTGTGGTCTTGGCTCACTGCAAACTTTGCCTCCTGGTTCAAGCGATTCTCCTACCTCAACCTCCCAAGTAGCTGGGATCACAGGCATGAGCCACCATGCCCAGCTAATTTTTGTGTTTTTAGTACAGGTGGGGTTTCACCACGTTGATCAGGCTGATCTTAAACTCTTGACCTCAGGTGATCCACCGGCCTCAGCCTCCCAAAGTGCTGGGATTACAGGCGTGAGCCACTGCCCCCACCCTCACCCAGATATTTTTCAAATACCATTTTCGATTCCCACTCTCTTTTTCTCTTGAAGTAAGCAAGGCAGACACCTTTGCCAAGGATAACTGAGAATGTAAGGGCAATCCATGACTGGGCAGCCTGTGCAGGCTGTGTGCTAAATGCAACTGGGAAACATGCCCTATAAATAGCCGTTCATTGTCAGCGTGCATGAAAAGACAAGAGAGCATGCCGTGCTGTGATTCAGTCCTAATTAAGTGATTGCGTCTGGGCACAGCTATAAACCACTAGCTGCTTCGACTGGTAATCCAGTCAGTAGGCAACTGCAGGGGCTCGCCACTGACTAAAGGTTGGCTGAAGGAGGCTGTTCAAGGCTGTTTTTGCCTTCACTATGGCAAAAATCATTTTGAGGCACCTCATAGAGATTCCAGTGCGTTACCAGGAAGAGTTTGAAACTCGAGGTCTAGAAGACTGCAGGCTGGATCACGCTTTATATGCACTGCCTGGGCCAACCATCGTGGACCTGAGGAAAACCAGGGCAGCGCAGTCTCCTCCAGTGAACTCAGCAGCAGAGACGCCACCCCGAGAAGGCAAATCCCATTTTCAGATCCTGCTGGACGTGGTCCAGTTCCTCCCCGAAGACATCATCATTCAGACCTTCGAAGGCTGGCTGCTGATAAAAGCGCAACACGGAATCAGAATGGACGAGCACGGTTTTGTCTCAAGAAGCTTCACCCGACAGTACAAACTACCAGATGGCGTGGAAACCAAAGATTTGTCTGCAGTCCTCTGTCATGATGGAATTTTGGTGGTGGAAGTAAAGGATCCAGCTGGGACTAAGTGACATCATATTGGTTCCTGTTCAGATGACACGGGGAAGACGATCATTCAGCCACTGGTACCACGAGAACGTTTGTATTACCCACATTTGAAATGATTTACTATGATTTTTATGAAGATTAAAAATATATACACAGTTCCTGGTATGTTGAGGTTGTCTTTATTATTCTTACTCAGAAAGGAAAATTTATAAATATGTTTGTGTGGCTCAAACTGATACTATTACAACTGAAACATTGAAAATATACGCAGCTGTATTTGGATATTAGAGAGGACTCAGAATTGTTTCTTATTATTCCAACAATGCCCCCTGCATTTGTAATCACTGATGGCAAAAGAGCCATACTCATTTAAGGAATTCCTATCCATTTTATGAAAATCTTTTATTTTGCCAAAAAGAGTTGTGATTCCCTTCGCTTGATAAGCTTTTCTTTTTAGTCTATTTTAATTAAAATGAGGTTTTGTAAATATGGAGTTCAAAAATTAAAATACAGTATTTGGAAATTGGGTCTGAAATCTTATTTATGATTCAGTATAGTTGTTACTGCCTTAAACGTCAGTGAGAATTTTCAGATATAAATCTTATTTTTTAAAAATTCAAATATGTACCTCATTTATCTTTTTAAAACTATACTGAATCCTGTCTGAAGTGTTTTGACTTTTTAAAAATAGTATAAGTTCTATGGACAACTATGAGATGTTCATGAGATATGCATAACATATCCTCTTATAAATTAATATGAAGTTTTAGGACACCACTTTTAAAAGTTTGACTACTGAATTCAGTGAGTTTTCATCTGTGCTTTTTCGATGCTCCATAAACTTAGTTGGCAAAATGTAACTATCTGCTATCTCTGCATAATCCTCAGCTTTAAATAGCCTGGCAGCCAGTGGAAGTTCAACACCTGAGCTTACACTGCATGTCTGAGTTTACACAGCACATCTGAGGACTGGTGCTTATTGTACTCTCCCAAACTGCTGCCTTGGCTCAAGGTGGAGATGTTGGTAGAGGTTAAGGACTAGTGCTTTCAGCAGCTGCTCTGGGACATTCCAAAGGTTTGCTATCGCATTCTGTATATACTAAGTATTTCTTCAGAGGCAGTGGCTGCCTGCCTTTTACCCCTCACTGAATGTGAGCTGATAAGGAGCCTGAGGACAGTGCTAAGAATAGACAGGGAATGCAGGGTGTGGAAAACACCAGGGCAACTGCAGATTGCTGACAGTATCCCAGTGCTCCTCCACATTGTTTTACCGTAGTTCAAGTTAAAATGTAAAAGACATGAAGCAATAGAAAAATGAATCAAACAGTTCTAAAAGTTATTTTGAAAACAAACGTAATCTGAGAAGGATGGTTACTGTCTAATTAAATTGAAAAGATTTTGCAGTTATATGCATATCTGAGGTTTATGCTTATACACGGAGGTTTGTGTGCCCAACCCAGATATGAAAAATTTTGTATGACTGAGTGACTATCACAGATCAGCTTGGCTGCATAACAAAGTTAATAGCAGTAGTTGAGATTCCAGATCTGCTAATATGATCAGAACTGGGATACCGTTTGTCTCACACTGGATTATCGTTCTTTCCCTTTGATTGGCAGAAGAGTGTGAAAAGAAACGAATATGGTGAGAAACAAAAAAACCCTGTCTTTTGGCCTTGATCTCACTCTAGATGAGACCTTCCTCCCGGGAAAATTCAGGAGGTGAAATTTCTACCATGAGGAGCTGCTGATAGAAAATATTTTCTGTAAAAATAAGATTAAACACATTTCTAATGAGCTATTATTTTTTCCCAAAGATAAATGTTAAAGTCTTATATCCATTTTTTTTATTTGGGAGATATACCAAACACTATAAATAATAAAAATCATCTATGCTACCATGAGGTAGCTATTTTAAATATCTTGTTCAACAACAGGACTACATAAATGCATGTATCCCTTTTCACAAAATTAGGATTATATCTGCATGGAGTTTGATATCCTGATTGTACTGGCTATTGTCTGTTGGCCTCCCCACTCCCACCAACTCAAATCATTCTCTGCCCTTCTCAGCCCCACTCTGAGCCCAAGCAGGCTGACCCTGATGGGCCACATCATTCTAGTTTCTGGTTGGGCTCAGCCAGTAAGAGGCACTGACTGGAGACCAGAGATTGCAGAGAGATTAGTGGGCAAGAGGGGAGAAAAGTCGGGGAATTTTTCTGTCACTCCTAACCTGCTGCAGACTGAGGCCCTGTCAGGGCTGCATCCTTCATGACTGAGTTCCTCCAGGGCTGCCACTCTCACAGGGCTCAGGGTTGTAACACTGTCTCTTTTGTCTGTTCAAAAGGAGGAGGAGGGGTGACTCTCTGCTCTTTCTTGTACCTAGTGTGAATCCCTTATTGATTCTCCTTACTTTGCCCACTCTCTCATAAATGGTCCTTTAGGCAATGGAATTGTTTTCTGCCAAAACTCTGATTGTTTGACCTTTGAATCGATTGCAGGGTAAATGCATCTGATAACAATCATTTAAACACAACTTTAGAAAGACCCAGTATGGTAGATGTACCCGAATGTGTGTTTCAAGCCAGGGAATCTGTGCATGGCCAACATGGAGATGCATTTTTTATCTGTGGTAAACATCTGAGCCCCCACCCAGCCTGTTCCATGGAATACGGGCCATACAGGAGACTGAGGCCTTGAGTTTTGAGTTAAATGATGGTTGGCAGGTGGAGTTCTTTAGATGGAGGGTGAAAATGCTGTAGAAACTGCATAATGTTTGCAAGCGGTTGTGTTCTCCTGGCCAGCCTGCCACTACTGGACTCTCTCTCCTGTATTAATCCCCTAATAAAACACCACGTTTCATCTGCTGGCTCTGGGTCTCTTCTTTGGCCTCTTTATCCTGGGGCTTTCCCTACTGGGATTGATAGGGGTTCACTGCAACAGTGACTTTTTAAAAATTAGTGCATCGCTTTCTTTTTCTGCCAGTCAAGAACTGATTTGTAATGGCTATTCACTATTCCAACAAAGCTCAATTGTGTTAGCATTTAACTATTTCTTTTTATTCTTGGTTCCAGTAGGAAACAGTTGGACACTCTCAAACAGGAAAAATTCAAGAAGGGTTTATTTATAAAGAGACATTACAGGCTGGGCATTGTGGCTCACACCTGTAATCCCATCACTTTGGGAGGCCAAGATGGGTGGATCACTTCAGGTCAGGAGTTCAAAACCAGCTTGACCAACATGGTGAAACCCAGTCTCTGCTAAAAATATAAAAATTAGCTGGGCGTGGTGGTGCGTGCCTGTAGTCCCAGCTACTAGGGAGGCTGAGGCAGGAGAATTGCTTGAACCTTGGAGGCGGAGGTTGCAGTGAGCCGAGATGGCACCACTGCACTCCAGCCTGGGTGACAGAGTGAGACTGTCTCAAAAAACAAAACAAAACAAAACAAAAAGAGAGAGAGAGAAACATTACAAAGGAGTGGGGAGGGCGTAGAGGCACCGCAAAGGAAAGTGCAGTAATCTGAAGTGCAGTGTGGAGTTGTTAAGTCCCCCAGGTCCAAAGGGATGGGAGGAGGAAGCAGGTCTCAGAAATCAAAAGGAAAGTCTCATAGAGGAGACTACCAGTTGTGACTTTCATCTGAGGGCACGACCAGTCCAAGGAGACCTCTTACAGGGAGGGAGCCAGGAGAACAAATACTTCCTCCTTCCCATCTCCTGCTAGGGTCCCCCATTGGTTGCATCTGACTGGAGGCCAGAGGGCATGAGAGTCCTGTCAATCTAGTTCAACAGCCTCCCAGGGCAAAGGGCAGGATGGAGAAAAGTGAGGGTGACCCTCAGGGGCAGGAGGATAATATCCAGTACTTCAATCAAATAAGTCCTGTTGTCAGAGTTCTCTGTTAGAAAGTCTCTTTCTACAAAGTAAAGCCTGGGACGAGGATTGAAGAGCTGACACTTTATTTGGAAAGTATAAGCCCAGCATGGTAAAGATGAGGAAATAGGAGAAATGAGACAAGGAAAAACTGGTAAGCCAAGATGATGTGATGAGGGGACGTGTTACCGTGCTGACCACCACGCCACAGGGAGCTGTGAAGAGGCTTAGCATGTCCGTGGGCAGGATGTTGGCTCAGCACATGGAACCACTCCATGGAGAAGTTCTCTTCAGGGAGAAACAAATTATAAAGAAGTCCCCAGGAAAATCAAGGGGAGAGAGTGAATTTGCTCACCTTGCTCTCTACAATATCCCATCTCCTATTAGTCAAGGTTCAGCTCACAGGGAATAGACTTTCCTGTACTTCTGGGTTCTGTCGTTCAACGCCTTGTTGGAAACCAGACCCTGACGGTGTGACATTTCATCCAAGCTCCGAGCAGAAGAATGACTTCGCATGGTTAGGAGCAGAAGAATGACTCAGCATGGGTGGGGCTCAGGGCTTCAATTGGTGGACTCTTGCTACCTTGGAAGCCTGGCAAAGGTGCCGGCAAAAGTGGCAGCAGCATGGTCTGGGAGGCAGGTGATGCCTTCAGAAACAAGGTGGCAGTCAAAAAGATATGCAAGTTTTCTATCCAGTAAACCTTAAATCCAAAACAGCAGGAAGAGAATGCCAGGCAGATCAGGCAGTCTTATATCGTCTACTGCTCTGCAACCTACACTACCTTCAGATTTTATGGACCCTAATGTCACTTTATATTTTGATCTAATTTTTAATCCACTTGGGTGTAGAGTCAATCCTCTTAAATGTCTCCAGGATTTTTCTTTTTCTGTAAATCCGTGGACCAAGGTTGTGTGTTTGTTATTTAAAGCTGTCTGCCAGAAAGCTAGAAGTCAGTGAAGATTTTCAAGATTTTTGTTCCCATTCATCTCCCCAAGTTCAAACTGCACTGAGGCCCCCAGCTTGTCCTTGGCCTATTTTTCTCACCTACTTGTCCTTCAAGGTAGAGACACAGTCCTGGAAATCTTATTTGGAAAACAAAACATCAAAAACAAAAGCAACAACATGCATTCCAGCTAGCTCTCCTCATTATCCTTTCTGCCGTCACAGCATCCTGTGCCCCACACTATGAGAAGCATGCCAAAAGCGCCTGGTTCCTACCCAAAATCATTCCTGAAAGATGTCCAGTTAGTCCAAGGTTACTGTTAGCCATCAGCGCACTGACTGCATTTGGCAATTGCATGCACTTACCAGGCACGCGGGCCCTTCTCAAAGAGCCACCTTGAAGGGTTTTGTTTGTTTGTTGTTTTGTTTTTGTGCCTGGGTGTCTCCTGTTTGCCCACTGTGTGCAACTGTGTTTGGACCATGTCTTTCAGCATTTTCTGATATTGGGAAGACAGTACAGCGTTATGAAAGACTGAGAACTTCAACTGAAGCTCCACAGGTTTTTCTTTCATGAAACATTGCTTTAACACAGTCCTATTCAATTTGCATACTTACCATGAAACCCCAAACAAGAAAAATGTATGGAGGTCTTGCTTTACAGTAGGGTGTTACTTAGTAAGTTACAAACCACATCCTAGCTGTGACCCTTTGCTGGGAGGTGATGAGGCTCTGGATACAAGGAAGGAAAATGGCCAGTATCAGGATATGGACAATGCTTTCTTCCTTAATTCCTGATTCTCCCAAGCCTTTGCTACTGGCATAGCCTCTTGTCCCTGGAATGGATTACCTAAGTGTACAAAGTGTACACTTGTCACTGTTGAAAATGTTCTATGGATGGGGACAGAAGGTGCGGTTGGAAGCATCATATATGGAAGCTCTATGCTTAAAAATATGTAATTGGATCATGTATGGTCAGTCTATGAAGTTGAGATTGCTAACAAGTGATCAAAAAAATCAGTGGATTGGGTCTTGTGGTTGTCCCTATTGATGTGATTATCTGAAAGTTTATCTGTTAAGGACCTTAGCAAGTCAAAACGTTATTTTCTTTCTTTCTTTTTTTTTTGAGATGGAGTCTCACTCTGTCACCCAGGCTGGAGTGCAGTGGCATGATGTCAGCTCACTGCAAGCTCTGCCTCCTGGATTCAAGTGATTCTCCTGCCTTAGCCTCCCGAGTGGCTGGGACTACAGGCGCAGGCCGCCACTCCTGGCTAATTTTGTGTGTGTGTATTTTTAATAGAGACGGCGTTTCACCATATTAGCCAGGATGGTCTTGATCTCCTGACCTCGTAATCCGCCCGGCTCGGCCTCGCAAAGTGCTGGGATTACAGGCGTGAACCACCGCGCCCAGCCAAAAAGTTATTTTAGAAAACATATGAGGCAAGGAAAATAAAATGAGAAAAAACTGGGAAGCCAACACGGTGTGATGATGGGATGTGTACTGTGCTGGTTACCATGTCACAGGGGGCTGTGAAGAGGCTCAGCAGGTCTGTGGGCAGGGATGCTGGCTTAGCACATGGAACCGCTCCATGGAGAAGTTCTTTTCAGGGAGAAACAAATCTTAAAGAAGTCCTAGTCATCTGCGGTGGCTCATGCCTATAATCCAAGCACTTTGGGAGGCTGAGGTGGGAGGATCATTTGAGCTCAGGAGTTCCAGACGAGCTTGGGCAACATGACGAGTCCCCATCTCTACAAAAAAAACAAAAATTAGCCGTGAGTGGTGGCGCATACCTGTAGTCGCAGCTACTCTGCAGGCTGAGGCGGGAGGATAGCTTGAGCCTGGGAGGTTGAGGCTGCAGTACAGTCTAGGCAACAGAGCAAGACCTTGTCTCAAAACAACAACAACAAAGAAAACCCAAGAAAATAAAACACGAAAACAAAAAAGTCCCCCAGGAAAATTAAGGAAATAGAGGGAATTTAGCATACAATCTCAAATTTAAAAACCCACGATTTCCACTAGTTTAACAAAAATACTTTTTACTAATGACTATTGTTCTCTTCAGAGCCTGTCAAATAATTAGTCACAAAGAAGAATTGAAAATTAAAATGTTAGTTTGGTATAGCTCTTATATTACATTTTGAAAACAACTTTGTTTAGTGGTTGAGTTGGCCAGATCCCACATCCACCCCCAAACCCCCAGCAAAATAAGAGAGAGAGTATTTTTAGTCTGAAAAGTAAATGATTCAAACTGCTGTTTACATTTCCTGTGTTGTTTAATTAAACACAAGTGTGTGTGTATATATATAAATACAATCCTGTTTATTAATGTTTTCTAACCTCAAGGAAATACAAAGAACGTGCAATGTGGTAAGATCAAATGGTCTACATGATACCATTCTTTGTAATGTGTTGTTCAAATAGTCTATGTTCTTCCCTTTTTTCCCCTGATACTAGAAAACATATAGATTGGTGTGTTCAAATCTCTCAATATAAAAAGGCAGTTTTCCGTTTTTAAAAAAAGTTCTGGCCCATTTTTCCCTTTGTGTATTTTTCAATTGTGTTGTTATACTTTTAAGTTTGTTGTATAAATTTATATAACTTACCTAATTGTAGGTTTAAAATTGTAATTTCTTTCTATCGAATTGTTTGTTATATTATTATGTAGGCCCACTTTTTATCCCTATTTAGTGCTTTTAGCCTTAAATTCTGTTTTGCCTGAAAAATACTGCTTTTTTATTATTTACATGGCAACTCGTTCTTTTATATTCAATATATTGAATATACTACAGTATTTAAATGTGTCTTTTAAAAGCAGTAGCATATAGTTGAATTTTTAAAAATGCAGTCTGATCTTCTGCCTTTTAGTAGGTAAGTTTAATCCATTTACTTATTGGAATTAAATATTTGAATTTATTTCTTATTTCATGTTTCTGTTTATCATGCTTTTCTTTACTTTTTTCCCTTTCAGATTTTAGATTTACTTCTTTGTTTTTTCTACTGATCTTTAAGATGTTAAAACTTAAACACTGACTGAAAATTTATAGGCCAATATAAATTTTTGAAGGAAAATAATACAAGTATAAAAATTTAAACATTTTCTTTTTCTTCTTTTTGAGACAGAGTCTCACCAAGGTGAAGTACAGTGGTGCAATCCCGGCTCACTGCAACCTCCGCCTCCCAGGTTCAAACAATTCTCTTGCCTCAGCCTCCCTAGTAACTGGAACTGCAGGCATGCACCACCACGCCTGGCTAATTTTTTGTATTTTGAGTAGAGACAGCGTTTCACCATGTTGGCCAGGCTAGTCTCAAACTCCTGACCCCAGGTGATCTGCCCGCCTCAGCCTCCCAAAGTGCTGGGATTACAGGTGTGAGCCGCCGCACCCTGCCAAAAAATCTTGTCAATATCCTTCTGATTGTGACTAGGTCATTTGTGTCCTTACTACCCACTGAACGCTGTCTTCCACCTTCTTGCTATTCTTAATTTTACTTTTAGACTGGGCTCGATGGCTCACGCCTGCAATCCTACCACTTTGGGAGGCCAAGGTGGGAAGACAGCTTGAGCCCAGGAGTTCAAGACCAACCTGGCCAAAAATAGTGAGACCCCACCTCTTATTTATTTAAAACATTTTAAAAATTAAATTTAGTTTTGGGCTGGGCATGGTGTCTCATGCCTGTAAACCCAGCACTTTGGGAGACTGAGTGGGGAAGATTGCTTGAGGCCAGAAGTTCAAGACCAGCTTGGGCAACAAAATGAGAACCCTGTCTCTACAAAAAAAGAAAAAAAAAAATCAAAAATGAGATGGGAGGATCGCTTGAGCCACAAGGTCAAGACTGCAGTGAACTGTGATCACGCCACTGCACTCCCACCTGGGTGACAAGCCAAGACCCTGCCACAAAAGTTTTACCTTTAAATATTGACTATTAAAATCCTGCTATTGGCCGGCCATGGTGGCTCACGCCTGTAATCCCAGCACTTTGGGAGACCAAGGCGGGCAGATCACCTGAGGTCAGGAGTTCGAGACCAGCATGGCCAACATGGTGAAACCTCGTATCTACTAAAAATACAAAAAATTATCCAGGCATGGTGGTGTGCGCCTATAGTCTTGCCTACTAGGGAGGCTGAGGCAGGAGAATCGCTTGAACCCAGGAGGAGGAGGTTTCAGTAAGCCAAAGTCATGCCATTATACAAAATTAGCCGGGCACATGCCTATAGTCCCAGCTACTCAGGAGACACAAGAATTGCTTGAGCTTGGGAGGCAGAGGTTGTAGTGAGCCAAGATTGCACCACTGCACTCCAGCCTGAGTAACAGACAAAAAAAAAAAAAAGAAAAAAGACGGGATCTTGCTCTGTTGCTCAGGCTTGGGTGCAGTGTTGTGATCATAGCTCACTGCAGCCTTGAACTCATGGGCTCAACTGATCCTCCCATCTCAGCTTCCTGAGTAGCTAGGACTACAGATACATGCCACAATACCCAGCTAATTTTTTAAATTTTTTGTAGAGACAGAGTCTTCCTTTGCTGCCCAGTCTGGTCTCAAACTCCTGGCTTCAAACGATCCTCCTGCCTCAGCCTCCCAAATAGACATGAGCTTTCATGCCCAAACAATTATAGACATTCTTAATTAATTTAGGGCTATATGAACAATATCACTATGAATATTTTTGTACATGTCTATTGACTTCCAGATGCAAGAATTTCTTTTTTTCTTTTCTCTTTTTTTTTAAGAAGCAAAGTCAATGTTGCCCAGGCTGGTTTCAAACTCCTTGGCTCAAGTGATCCTCCAACCTCAGCCTCCCTAGTAGCTGGGATTAGACATGTGCCACTTCACCTGGCTAATGTGTAGGAATTTCTTTAATGTGTATACCTAAGAATAAACTGATGAGGTATTGAGTATGGCCACCTTCCATTTAATAGATCATACCAGCGTTTTCCAATGTGATTTAACAACTTATGTTACCGTTAGAATTATATGAGGGTTTGAAATTATCCTAAATCCTAATCAAACCTTAGCATACTCAGGCTTAAAATTTTGCCAGTCTAATTGTCTTCATTGGTATATACTGCTATAATGGAACACTTGAGACTGGCTGATTTATGAAACACAGAAATTTATTGTTTTTAATTCTGGAGGCTAGGAAGTCCAAGATCAAGGAACTGGCATCTGGTGAGGGCCTTCTTACTGTTTCCTCACATAGTGAAAGGCAGATATGCAAGAGATAATAAACAACACTCTCTGTCAAGTTCTTATATAAGGACCCCTAATTCCATTCATGAGGGAGGTGCCCTCATGGTCTAATCACCCCTTAAAGGCCCATCTCTTAGTACGGTAAGATTGGCAACACCTGAATTTTGGAGAGGACCCATTCAAACCATAGCACTGTATAATGTAAAGCACAGAGAGATAGGAAGTCTCATTTTTACCGTGTTACTGCATTTATCTCATGTATTACATGTGTGTTCTCAATGGCTATGGTTTTAATTACATTCTTTATCAAAGTATTCCTTTTGCTTTTGAAATGGAGTTTCGCTCTTGTCACCCAGACTGGATTGCAATGGCATGATCTCGGCTCACTGCAGCCTCCGCCTCCTGGGTTGAAGCGATTATCCTGCCTCAGCTTCCCAAGTAGCTGAGATTACAGATGCCCCACCACCACGCCCAGCTAATTTTCATATTTTTAGTAGAGACAGGGTTTCACCATGTTTACCAGACTGGTCGCGAGCTCCTGACCTCAGGTGATCCACCCACCTTGGCCTCCCAAAATGCTGGGATTATAGGCATAAGCTACCACACCCAGCCTATCAAACTATTCTATTCTGTCAGCCATTTCTTTCATAATTTCTTACTCTTTTTAAATGGACATAATTCTTTTGGAGCATCTAAAACATAATTATTTTCAGTCTTTGTTGGATTTTTCTATATATTAATTTTATCTGGAGAGAATTCAGATTCAAAATATGGACTTGCTTGATTTTTCTTAGCATTAAGTTTTTTGAAGTACTTGGGAATTTTGGTTTTCAGGCTTGTTTTGTGTGAAACAGTAGTTGTTGTTATCTTCCCTCTACCCCATAATCAACCTTCCCTATCTAGAGGATTTGCTGTTAACTTGAGGATTTTAGAAATCTCTGCCTCAAAGTGACCTTGTGAATACTGCAGATTCAGTCATCAAACAAGCATGAGGCTTGGTGATTTTCTTATTTCTTCTTAGAAAGCCTGCAAGTGATTTCAGCTCCCTTTACTGGACGGGAGGGTCTCCACACACCACAGTTCCCAGTCTCACACAGTGAATCTGGTTCCTGTCCTCTGAATTCCTTGATTCTCATTACTTTTCAAGACCCAAAGTTCCCCTGTCACTGCCCATTTCTGCCTGAAAGCCAGCAGGCACACGGTGGCAATCCACTGCTTTCTGTTTCTGTTTTGTTTGAGTCTACAGAGCTGTTTATCTTATTTTCGAGACTGGCTATGTCTTTTTGGTTTTCTCTCTGTTTTGTTTATAATCGCCAAGGATTACAGCAGTACAGTATTCTACTAGATTCTAAATTTTCTCATGAAATACATCAAGTGATGGGATGGAAAGTACAAATTAGATATCTAGTAAAGAAAACAGTAAGTTCAAGTGTTGATGAACCCCTCCTTTCTCGTTGCAAATTGTCTCCCATCCATGGCAGCTGTGGCTAAAATTAGCTATTTTCTCTCCCCCCTCCCTCATTTTCCAACACTTTAAAAATAGAGTAATGCAGCTGCTTTTAAGATGCTTAAGACTTAACTTAGTTTTTCAGAACTCATTTCAAACTTTTCTCATTACTGGAGCAGATCATCTGGACAAAATAATATCTCATTTTTGTTTTAATTCTTTTGCAATTACATGCATATTTGAACTAAGTTCATAGTTCACATGATTCACAATGCAAATGCAAACCACATTTAGAATCAAGAGACAGAAGATAAAAGGTCTTTGGAAATGTTGATAGAACTCTTTTCTTTAATATTTCCAAATAAATATAGAGGGGTGGTGGAATAAAGATGGCCAAATGTTTTTAGACTCCACCTCTGATGACAGGAGTAGCAATTTGCTCTCCCGTGGGGTGTAGACTGGCTCTGTATCCCTCTTTGACCAGCAAAATAAGAAGAAAGTGGCACCATGTAACTTTTGAGGCTGGGTCTGAAGAAAGCTAAACCTTTCCTATTCACACTCTTCCAAACACTCAATCCAAGCCACATGGTGAGATCCTTGGAGAAGAACCAAAGCTCTCTGGTTGACAGCCCCAGCTAAGCTCCTATCCAACAAGCAGTCCTAGCAATTAGCTGTATAAATACCCCTCCTTGACATTTCAGCCCAGATGAGCCTCCAGATGAGATCATATGGGGCAGAAGGAATGCCCAGCTGAGCCCATTAACACACAGAATTGTAAGAAAATACAGATTGTGGTTGTTTCAAGCCACTGAATTTTGAGTTGTTTGCATCAAAACAAGAGGAAAATGAATTCTAGTTACTTTGGTATCTTGCCAAAGCAAAATTATGTGGCTAATTGTCAGATATTCCTATGTTTATCTTTCAGAAGAGCTCCACCTCTTGTACAATCTAGTAATACGTATTGAGTTTCTATGTAAGGGAACTAATTAGAATTTGTACATATATCTTAATTGTATATATCACTTCAAAATGTGTCTGAGTAAGAAAACTTTTTGTATTTGACAGCTCCCCCCAGTTTTCAAAGCTATTCATTCCCTATTATTTTTTCACCAGAACTTTAGAATACGTGGGAACTGCTCTACTAAATGTTAAAACGTAATGTTACAGTAATTAAAATACTGTTAAAGTAAGAGGAAATCAATAGAACTGAGTAGGAGACACTGATCAGAACCCCATTACATCCTAGAGTTTAGTTTGATAATAGTAGTAGTTGTAATACATGGTAACATGATTCTGAGAGAGGAGAAAGGAAGAAACTGGTTAGGCAAGCAGTTAGGGTGGGTCTTCTGTTGATTTCTTTCAAACAAAAGAACACCCCAAAAAATCAAGCGACTGGCACAGATAAGGGAACTTGCGTGGGGGACTTGCCTGAGACAGGCCCACAGCCGCACAGGTAAGAAAGGCTACACAGGCGAGTTTTCCAGACATGCCCTCAATGAAAAGTTTTGTCCCCTGACACATGTACAGTAAGGGGAACAAAGCAATATGGAGTAACTGAAGATAAGGGCCCACGTGTGCACTAGGAGGATGGGGTGGAGCTACCACAAATTCGCACCTTACGCAAACAAGATGGCCAGCTCTCATCAGTTTCCTATAAAAGCCTTTGCATTCAACTGTAAAAACAGTAACCCTCTTCTGGGTCCACCCTGCACGGCAGAGAGCTTTCTTCTTTCACTTATGAAACTTTTGCTCCAGTGTTACCCTTGGCGTCTGCGCTCCTTAACTTTCTTGGTCGCGAGACAAAGAACTTTGGGTGGTACGTCAGGCTATGAGAGACTGCTACGTTGTGGTGCATTGGTGAGACATAGCAATTCAATATATGTACCTAAGGTAACTGTAGACCTGTCTAGAAAAATGAAATTAAAAGCTCATCCCTATTATATATATCTCAAAAAGGAAAGTTCCAAATGGATTAAAAAGTAAATGTAAAAACAAACAAACAAAAAAGCCCTGCATGTCTGCTGCACTGGTTGTTCCCATTCTTCCAACCCCACCCCTGATCTCTGATCTTCTCTGCCCTGTTCTGTGTTCTGGGGGTGTGTCCTCTGGCTTCAGGTTGGATTCACTCAATGGAAGGCACCAGCAAGACAGCAGAGGGTGGAAGGAAAGCGGGGTTTAGGAAATCCCTACTCCAACTCTCATTGCTTCAGGTCCAGGTTCTGGCAGGGGCTGCCTCCCGCAGTGACTGCCTCTCTGATGAGACTTTCCTCTCTTTCCTGGCTCCAGCCCACACTGGGCAAGTAGTTCCATTTTCTTTCCCTTATTCCTTCATGCTCTTGGGGGTAATGGCATCCCCCCTATTACGGGTCTCTGGGTGTCTCACCATTTTTGTTCATCCTTCAGTCCTGCCCACATCTCTAAAAATAATCACTTTATTATATCTTTTTAAAATCCAAGATAAGTATGCATTTTGTTTCCCTTTGGTACTCAGGGTGATGTATCTACCTCTATGTTCTTCTAGGGAAGACCTTTAAAACAAACAAAAAGACAACAACAAAAAAATAGCAAAACATCAAGGAAAACTTTTTTTTTTTTGAGACAGAGTCTTGCTCTGTTGCCCAGGTTGGAGTGCAGTGGTGCAATCTCAATTCACTGCAGCCTCGCCTCCTGGGTTCAAGTGATTCTCCTGCCTCAACCTCTGAAGTAGCTGGAATTACAGGAACACACCGCTATGCCCAGCTAAATTTTTTATTTTTAGTAGAGACGGGCTTTCGCCTTGTTGGCCAGGGTGGTCTCGAACTCCTGACCTCAAGTGATCTGCCACCTCAGCCTCCCAAAGTGCTGGGATTGCAGGCATGAGCCACCACGCCTTGCCATGTCTGGTACTTGGTCAGTTTGCTTAACCCCTCTATGCCTCAGTTTCCTCATCTGTAGAATGGGGGTAATTATGGTCATCACATACAGTTGTTTGGAAGACCAAATAAGATGAAGATGTAGAGTGAGCAACAAGCCTGGTTTGTGCAGGCCTGAGCAGTTTCTCAAGACACAAGACTTACAGTGCTAAAATTGGGACATCCCAGGCAACCTAGGAGAGTTGCTCACTCCTTAAGATGTCAAGTACTCAGTACAATGTGTGGTACAGAGTATGAGTTCAATACATGTTAGTCATTATTTTATATATTTCAAATATGTATTTGAGCAAATTCCCAGTCATGTTTTTTATGTAGCTTAATTAGACACATCTCTACCTTATTTAAAGACTAAAACATAATTTTAGAAAATTAAATGCTGCATTAGTGAATCAGTATCGCTGTTCATTTCTAATGTCTATTTGATTATTTCTAAAATTCTATGTTTCTGTCCTTTTTGGTTTTGTTTTGTTTGTTTTTCAGACAGAGTCTCGCTCTATTGCCCAGGCTTGAGTGTAGCGGTGCGATCTCGGCTCACTGCAATCTCCACCTCCCAGGTTCAAGTGATTCTCCTGCCTCAGCCTCCCGAGTAGCTGGGATTACAGGCACCCACCACCATGCCCAGATAATTTTTGTATTTTCAGTAGAGATGGGGTTTCGTCGTGTTAGCCAGGCTGGTCTCAAACTCCTGACTTCAAGTGATCTGCCCACCTCATCCTCCCAAAGGGCTGGGATTACAGGCATGAGCCACTGTGCCCAGCCAATTCTGTCTTTTTGTTGATTGCACTTCTCTGTCTTTGCACGGCCACCTTCTCCCTGTCTGTCCCTGTGTCTTCATGAAGTGTTCTCTCCCTGTGTCTCTGTTTTCTTATTAGGATGCCAGTCACATTGGATTAGGGCCTACCTTAATTGGGTGACCTCATCTTAACTTGATTACATCTACAAAGGCCCTATTTTCAAACAAAGTCATATTCAGAGGTACTCAGGATTAGGATTTCCAACATACCTTTTTAGGGGACATAATTCAACCTATAACACTGTGAAAGACCAGCTCGGTTTCTTAACAAAATAATTGGGTTAGCATTCTTTACCTCTAAGGTCCTGCCCAAGCAGCCTGAACTTCTCCGGAAGCTTAATCTCATGCTTAGCATGTCTTGTCTCATATGCTATATATCTCTAAAGATTTCCTCCAAACCAGTATAAACTCGTGAAGACAGGCAGACAATGAGCCTCAAGTTAGTCTTTTTTTAAAATAATAGCTTTATCAAGATATAATTTACATACCATAATTTACCCATTTGAAGTTCGCAATTTGATGGGTTTTATTTAGTGTATCTACAGAGGTGTACAATATCACCACAATCAATTTCTGAACATTTCTGTTGAATCAAAAGAAACCCTGGACCTACTAGCCATCACTCCATTTCTCTTCAACATCCCCTGTCTCCCCTACCCCTCAGCCATGGGCAACCACCAATCTATTTTCTGTCTCTCTGAATTTCCCTATTTTGGTCGTTTCGTGTAAATGGATTCATATAATATATGGCCTTGTATGTTTGGCTCAGGTCAAATTATTCTTCGATTTTAAATGGGTGAAAGTCTGACATGTTGGTTGGATGAATGAGTAGGAACCTTTGCCGTGAAAATCACTTGCACCTTGTAATTATTGCAACATGGTCTCACAAAGAGTTATCACAATGTTCCTGCATCACCTGGGCTTCAACAACTGCTGATGATTGGGTTCTGCATGTGTAGATCAGATCCTATAATTACATCCAATGCTGTAGAACATGGGTGCTCTTTACCCCAAGGACCAGCTGGTCCACTCTGTCGTGGCTCCTCATTGGCCAGGGCCCTGCCTGACCTCCACCTCTCTTAAGGGAGGATGTGTCCACTTAGTGTTCAGCCTGGCCGAAGGTGCTCTGTAATGTGCACTCCCATCCTGCATCCCCCCTGAAGGCCCGTTTCTTGTGCAGGTGGATCCACATTCTTCCACCAATGAAGTGGTGTATTCATTTTGATTTTTGTTTTTGTATTTTTTTCTTCCACAAATGCCTACTTACCCTCAAGCTGTAAAAACTGAAAAGGCCACTCAGATGATCTTCTATAGGGCAAAGAAAATCAAATTCTATCCCTTCTTAGTGGTAAATAGAAAAGCATGTGAGGCTACAAAACCAAACACTGGAAATAGGACAATTGCTGAATTAAACAAAATTCCATATATCATTTATACACTTAGTTAACATTTGTTAACTATAGGACTTAACAAAATTACAGATATCCCAAAGGAGTCAGACTAAATATAGGCTGACCTGGTAATTTTCCAGCAGATGATAGTATCACTGTCTTTGAGAGACAAGGGAAAACTACATTTATATAAGTAATAATCATTTTTACCTGATTTATTCCATTCTTTTCTCCAAACATTATACAATGCTATGTTTTATACATAACATAAAGAAAAAGATGTACTGTTTGTTTTAGAAGGGACATTCTGAAAGAAAAGAAATCACCATGTGTAGAAGGATATATTTTAACAGGCCTTCTTTATTCCTTTTCTACTCACTGCTCATCACCATGGCATATATACTCCTATTTATATTTTTATTCCCTCTAGGATTGTTCCTAGATATTTGTACCTAGTTCTCTATACCTGTAAGTTTTCATTTGCCGAGCATTATGTCTTCTTTTATTTTGAATTTTCTTCTTGTATTTTCCTCTTCCACAAGTGTGCTTTCACTCCTCCCTCCCCACACCATGCTTACTTTCTGTCAGCCTACTTCTCTTTCCTTCATTTTCTCTCAAGCCTTTTCTTCCTTCCAGTTTTCTGATCTAGAGTCTTCAGTGCTTGTGTTATTTCTTGGCTGTATGGTCTAGGATCTGTTATAGGGTGACCAACCATCTGGTGAGCCCTATGCTAAAACCCCTCAGTCCTAGGCCAACTAGGATAGTTGATCACTCTATTTAACAAGTTACCTGGGGAAATAATATATTGACACTAACGTAGAGAGGATGAATAACTGGAATCAGTAGCATCCTACTGTGTTGCTATTGCTTTTCAGTGAATAATTGTTGGAAGAGAATGCAAATACAAATAAAATGAATAGCAGTTATAACCAGTTATTAGCAAGATTCTAATGACCTGAGGGACCAGAGAAACCAAGTGTGTGAGTAAAACAGAATTTGAAGATGAGTGTGAGAGACTGAGTGTGTCATTAGAGCCATCGTCTGTAAAGTTTGTGTGCAGCCTGAACCACTGTGTGCTGCTCTCCAGGAGCAAATAGTAAAAACCATTGTACTGACAATGTAGTCTACTCCAGAGTAACTGACAAAACAGGGAGGGACATTGATGACGTAATAACATGGTTCTTCCTTCTCATGAGAAGCATTGTCAAAGCTGAGTAGTTGCACCAGTTTGAGTTACAGCATTGGGGAATTCCCCCCTGGAAGCTGAGTGGGAGCTCTACCAGGGGCCCAGACTGTGGCTGTCACTTGTCTTCCTGCCCAGAGCTTATTAGAGAAGTAGGGGCTGTAATCCTTGGCCTAAAACACAGGCTTCACTACCCCTTTCATTCTACTATTAAAAGGGCCATTCCTCTTTCATCTTCAGATTGTCTTTGGACTGCCAATCTCCTTGGTAAGAGGTGATGCTATAATGTAAGTAATCCCTGCTAAGATGTTGTTGGGCCAGACGCCTATTGACTGCAATAGAGATAACACCATGTCCTAGAGACCAAAAAAAGAGACCAAGAGACAGCGAATGAGAGATGGTGCTTATGTAGGGGACTTGCATACAGGGATGGTCCAGTTGTGCTGGGCTGGAGAGGAAAACTACTACCATTTGTAAAAAGCATGCAGCTTCTATGGCATTTTCACTTAGCACCCTCTACCTAGCAACCTCCACTTAGCAACCTCCAGGTAACCCAAAACAAAGGGCCTCCATCCCCTGTATGGTCTGCATTCCAAGGGAAGGGCCAGGGGTTCAGATGTCCTTCATAGGTAAGGAGTGAATCTTCAGGTTGGCTGCTGCCAGTTTCCTTAGCCTGGAACTCTGAACACACATTCTTCTTAGACCATAAGGCCATTCTCAGGGTATTCTCAAGTTAAGTTACTGCTGTCAGGTGTGTCTGCCATACAGCTGATAACTGATGACTTAAGCTATTTTTAGAAGTCATATGAAGAAAGGATCAGTTATCCCTTCACTGTGAGATAGTATGTCCTGCTTTCAGAGACACACAATGATCATTTGAAAAATTTACTAAGACCATTCTGAATACATGATAAATTATTTCATGATACACCTATTCTAGTGGAAAGCATGGAACTGTGAGATTATCGATGGATAAAGGAAATAGAATTTACAATTCCCAAGTAGTTATGTGGAAAGTCAGACTGAGCCATTCTTCCTTGCCTTTTTCATTTGGCAAACTTCCCTGAGCATTCACTATGTCCTGAGCACCCTGCTTGGTATTGCAGATGAAAAAGATGGAAACAGTGTGATTCTTGACCTCAAGGCATTTATGCTAAGATTTCTAGAACAGAACATACATATAATCAAAGAACTGTAATGAGGGTTACAGGTGCTATTGTATAATCATATTCAGATCACAATGTAGGTACTAAGAAAGGTGTGGTCTGCTGAGAATGATGGTTTCCAGCTTCATCCATGTCCCTGCAAAGGACGTGAACTCATTCTTTTTTATGGCTGCATAGTATTCCATGATGTATATTTGCCACATTTTCTTTATCCAGTCTATCACTGATGGTCCTTTGGGTTGGTTCCAAGTCTTTGCTATTATAAATAGTACTGCAATATATATACATGTGCATGTGTCTTTATAGTAGAATGATTTATAATCCTTGGGTATATACCCAGTGAGGGGATGGCTGGGTCAAATGGTATTTCTGGTCATAGATCCCTGAGGAATCACCACACTGTCTTCCACAATGATTACTTCTCTCTGAGCCAGGGGAGGGTGGCTGTGGTCTCTTTAATGGTCTAGCCTACTACCTCTGGAGGGTAAGGTCTATGACTGTGGTCACTTTATTCATCATAGTATCTCTACCATCTTGCACACAATAGGTGCTCAGTGAGTAGTATTTAAATGAGCAAAAGCTGATGTTCTTGGGGGGCATGGTAGACATGAAGCAATGTAAACAGTTTAGCCCAAGAGTCAAGGTCCTGCATGATCAGGCCCCGATTCCCTCACCAGCTTCATCTCCCAAGCACTGTTCCCCTTCTGCCATGATGAACAGTTTGTGCTTTATCCTGGCTCAGTGGGGACCCATAGAAGAAGTTTAAGCAGGGCCATGATGTGATAAGCTTTGTGTTTTAGAAAGCTCTGGCTGCGGGGTGCAGGATGGACTACAGAGGGCACCTCTGGAGCTGAGAAGATCATTCAGCTCTGTAGTAGGTCAGGTGGGAGAATGCACCTAAGAATCCCCTGGTGTTTGTCCAGGACCCATCCCAGGCCATTTAAATCAGAATCTCTGGTGATGGGATCCAGGCATCAGTAGTTTCTAAATCCTTCCAGATGATTCCAGTGAGAAACCAAGGCTGATAATCACTAGTGTGAATTAAGACAGTTGCAGAATGAAAAGGGGGTTATAGATGCAAAGGCTGATAGAGGTAAGGGGACAGCATGCCTAGCTAACAGAGTAGGGCCAATGAAGAAAGGGGAGGAATTGAATTATTCACAAATTCTGATTGGAGTCATTGAAAATGGGAAGTAGGGTGATCAACCTTCCCATTTTGCCAGGGACTATCATAGTTCTCTTACTGAAGATCTCTCATTCTGCAATAGTTCATTACTGACATGGCTTGGATCTGTAACCTCACCCAAATCTCACGTCGAATTGTAACCCCAGTGTTGCAGGCAGGGCCTGGGGAGAAGTGATTGGATCATGGGGACAGAATCCTCATGAGTGGTTTAGCACCATCCCCCCTTGGTACTGTATAGTGAGTGAATTTTCATGAGATCTGATCTCCCTCCTCTCTCTCTTCCTCCTGCTCTGGTCATGTAAGACATGCCTGCTTCCCCTTTCCCTTTCCCTTCCCCTTCCACCATGATTGTTAAGTTTCCTGAGACCTCCCCAGAAACAAATGCCAGCATCATGCTTCCTGTACATCATGTGGAACCATAAGCCAAGTAACCCTCTTTTCTTTATAAATTACCCACTCTCAGGTATTTCTTTATAGCAATGCGAAACAGACTAATGCAACAGGGAGGATGTTAGTACCATTCACCCAGCTAGGCAATACAGGATCAGAGTGTAGTTGGGGGAAAGGTGACTAATTTTAAACAATGGTAACAGCTGCTAAGTATTGGTGACTAAGGCCATTCTAAGCTCACAGCTGAGGATCAAATAAATTAAATCCCCCACATTCTAAATTCCTAGAACCACAGCTGTTGGAGTGGGTCGGCCACACCCTGACAAGGCTTGCTAAGAGAAACCAGGAGGCAGAACCAGCACCAACATCTCTCATCCTAATATAAAGTGAGGCTGAAAGGCAGAAGGCAACAGAAGTACAGTGCTCATTTAGGATGATTTATTCCCCAGAACAAGGATAGGGGGTGGGTTGCCTCCCATCCTCAAAGCCAAGGGTAAGAGCTGTCAAGAGAACCACTCACAGGTTTGTAAGTATCTGATATGTGGTACCTGTCTGAACAGTGGAAGGATGCTAGTCTCACTGTCCAGCCCCTGTGCCACCACAGTAGAGGAAAAATACATTGGGAAAAGATGGCATAATGGGGGACTGCCAGGCAGGGCAGGGGTCAAAGCTGTCTTCACTTGAAGTCCTGGTGTCCTGGAGGCTTGAAAGGTCGATTCCACAAAAGCCTGAAGACCCAGGAGTTGGCTGTGGTAAGTAGACCATATTTGGAGTCTTGGTCTTGTCTGGCTATGCTGCAATATTGGGCAAAGAGGGGCACACATCAGAGGAATGGGACATAAGGCCACCAGCTCAAGGGCTGCCTTGAAGTTGAGAATGAATCTCTTATAAGGATCCCCTAGCATCTAGAGTAACTGGTTGGGAGCAAATCGCTTGTCTGATGATGTTGTCTTCCTTTATCTGTCCACACTGACACAAGGGCAATAAGCTGGGTCTTACGGGGCACTTCTTCCTTCGGTTTTTCTCCTCCCTGGTCATTAC
This sequence comes from Colobus angolensis palliatus, assembly GCF_000951035.1. Taxonomy (NCBI): domain Eukaryota; kingdom Metazoa; phylum Chordata; class Mammalia; order Primates; family Cercopithecidae; genus Colobus; species Colobus angolensis. Next base: position 4,522,858 of record NW_012114933.1, read on the forward strand.
CAGCAGGAGGTATGGTAGACTTACAAGTTGTGTGTGACCCAGGCCACATCTCTATTCTGCAGGGGATAGGAGAGGAGGAGAGAGCCATGCATTAAATATGAAACTAAAACTTTACAATAAAATCATACATTGGATATGAAACTAAAGCTTTAAAATAAAATCATTGGATCTTAACGATAGGGAGTCTTTTTTTTTTTTTTTTTTTTTTTTGACAGAGGCTCAGTCTTGCTCTGTCAACCAGGCTGGAGTGCAGCGGTATGATCTCAGCTCATTGCAACCTCCGCCTCCCAGATTCAAGCAATTCTCCTGTCTCAGCCTCCAAAGTAGCTAGGACTACCCACCACCAGGCCCAGCTAATATTTTTTGTATTTTTAGTAGAGACGGAGTTTCACCATGTTGGCCAGGCTGGTCTTGAACTCCTGACCTCAGATGATCCACCTACCTCAGCTTCCCAAAGTGCAGGAGCCACTGCACACTGGCTTTTTTTTTTTTTTTAACAGCTGGTAGTAACTATTATAATGACTAAAAGTGACCAAGACATGATATGGGGCTGAAATTATTAAGGAAGTCTGCTTTCCATAGAAAACAGGATTTTGACCCAGCAGTTACTGCCATGGTGTGGGCAACTTTATAGAGAGGCCAAGGTAATGAGAAACTGAAGCCTGCTACCAACAGCAAAGTAGACCCCCAGCCCCTTCACATGTGACAGCTTGACTGCAACAGCATAAGAAACCCTGAGATGAAACCTGAAGCTAAGATACTCCTGGATTCCCGACCCCCCACACATTGAGAGATAATAGATGTTGTTTTAAGTTGCTAGTTTTGGGGTCATTTGTTACGCAACAATAGATAACCAGTAATTGTCCTGAATTGGGCCAAGGGGACCAGACCTTTACATCAGACTCGTTGATTAGTCATTGGATGCAGGCTGTGCTGGAAGGAAGCGTGACTCTGGACGAGGCCGTTTTCTTCAGCCAAGGCAGCCCCCACAACGCGGTCAGCTGAAGGCTGTATTTGGGCAACATTCACAGCAGCCAGGTGACCAAGTCCTTTATTGCTAAAGAGGGGGGATCTGGGCAGTTCAACAAGTGGTTAGTAGGAGGCTCCTGTGGGTCTCCTGAAAGACGTTTCTCTACCCAATTAATCACTCTAGCCCAAAATGTCACCTGCCAAGGGAGAAACTGGAGTTTGAGGAGCTTGGGAGCCCTGCTTCGTCTTCTAGTTTCCTCTTGACCACTGGTCTCCTTTTAAATGGTGGTGTTTCCCTGGGCTTTATCCTTAACTCCCTCCTACATCTGTAGGAGGAGATGTAGGGAGAGCAGTGTCCATCAAGTCGAGGAAGAGGAGGGCATTAGGAAGACAGTCGTGGTCAGTGAGTGTTCGCTGAATGTATTGGTTGGGGTCTAAGGTGAAACCAGACAGCACACACAAGGGGAGTTGTGGAAAGAAGCTTAACAAAGGAACTCCTTACAGAATTGAGTTCAGGGATGAGGGGCCCCAGTAGGGACCATACGACTCTTCCCAACCCTAGGCCTGAGGGTGTGAGAGCATGGAGTGTGTGCCGGCACTTGGAGAGGGCCATCTTCATGGAGAAATCTGACTGTTGGATGAAGCCATGGCCTTCAGAGAGGAACACAGGCAATCGAAGGCTGGTACTGCCCATAAGTCAACCTTGCAGGGCACACGGCAGGGTGAAGGAGGGCAGAAAGCTCATCTGCAAGGGAAATAATGAAAGGGGGTCAGCAGACAAGAGTTAGGAATGTTTGGTCGGGCACGGTGGCTCACGCCTATAATACCAGCACTTTGGGAGGCCAAGGTGGGCGGATCATCCGAGGTTGGGAGTTCAAGACCAGTCTGGCCAAGATGGTGAAACCCCATCTCTACTAAAAGCACAAAAATTAGCCGGGCATGGTGGTGGGCGTCTGTAATCCGCAGGTATTCAGGAGGTTGAGGCAGAGAATTGCTTGAAACAAGGAGGCAGAGATTACAGTGGGCTGAGATCATGCCGCTACACTCCAGCCTGGGCAACAGAGCGAGACTCCATCTCAAAAAAAAAAAAAAAAAGAAATGTTCATGACTGATCACCCTTTTAGTAGCAATTTAAAATGTGAATGTTTAGGTACACTACTAAACTTTAAGGATGATATCAGAGAAGCTAGTACTCTTTTTCTGTAAGTATTCCTGGTGCCACTGACAGATCCTAGGTAAACAGACCACTGGTCTGATTTGGTGGACTATTAATTTCCTAGGAAATTATAAAGTTCTCTAGGACACTGTAATTGGCTGTGTCAGTGCTGATATGCCAGCTGTGATAGTGTACTACAGTTTTGCAAGATGTCACCATTAGGAATAACCAGCTAAAGGACACAAGCTATCTCTACATTATTTCTTACGACTGCATGTGAATCTACAATCATCTCAAGATTAAAAATGTAATTAAAAATTCACTTATTCTACTTGAAGGAATTAAGAACATTCTATCCCAAAATATGCTGCTTTGGTATATTGGCTATTTTGAGTTTAGGGACTGAAAAAACAGCAGGACAAGAGGATCACTCGGCCCTTCCTTTTGTTTTTTTGAAAGCAAGAGATGAAATTCCCATGTGAAAGATGCCCTCCTTATACCAGAAAGAAGGTATTATTCTTATCATCAAGAACAGGAGATCTGTGCTAATGAAACTTGTTAAACGAATCCTCATTTTCCTAGTCATTTCCCTACCCAATTAACTACCCTAGCCCAAGTTCCTTTACCTTGTCACATTTTAATAATTTGTGACTCTTTGTCTAATTCAGTATAAACGTTCAATTCTGCATCTTTGAATCTTCATTTCCTTAGCCACGTAACATGTGTATTACATTTGTGTGCTTTTCTCCTATAGATCTGTCTTCTGTCAATTTAATTCCTAGGCCCAACCGAAAAACCCTAAAAATGCAGAAGTCAAGTTTTACTCTCCCTACATGCTTATGAGAATTAAACGTGAGGCTTTAAACATCGATATAGAGTTCTCCAGTAACTATTTAGTATTCTAATTTTACCAGAATGAAATCTTTGAGTTACTTGATCTGCTATGACTTGAATTTTATTTCTGTCAAACCCGGCTGTCATTGCTTTGAATAGGAAGAATAAATCCAAGGCCTGGGACAGAGGCCTGAGACCTTGCAAAGCCAGTAAACAAAATCATAAGTGGATCTGCCTCATGTGCACACAGGCTTTTATGTCTCCTGTTGATCTTGTGATAGAACTCCCCTGCATGGCGGGCTGTTCTCCTACAGACAGATTTGGAGATCTTACATGCTGTTGTTCTTGAACAGGCTTTTCAGTTCATAGAATTAACCAGGTCGTTTATCATCAGGACAAAGTAGTAATTTAAAAAATAAATCTACATTAATGGACTGTTTGGGGGGAACAACAGCTGCTCCAAGATCACAGAGGAGAAGGGGGTGTTAAAACACCCAATCCCAAAGATATTTCTAGATCAGAAGCTTGATGACTAATTCAACTAAAATAAGTGTGTTGGCTGCATAAATGTCTTCTTTTGAGAAGTGTCTGTTCATATCATTTGCCCGCTTTTTGATTGGGTTGTTTGATTTTTTCTTGTAAATTTAAGTTATTTGTAGATTCTGGATATTAGCCCTTTGTCAGATGGGAAGATTGTAAAAATTTTCTCCCATTCTGTAGGTTGCCTGTTCATTCTGATGTCGTTTCTTTTGCTGTGCAGAAGCTCTTTAGCTTAATTAGATCCCATTTGTCAATTTTGGCTTTTGTTGCCATTGCTTTTGGTGTTTTAGACATGAAGT
>NW_012114933.1:4527829-4530494 GCF_000951035.1 Colobus angolensis palliatus
GTATTTTATTGAGGATTTTTGCATCGACGTTCATCAGGTTATTGGTCTAAAATTCTCTTTTTTTGTTGTGTCTCTGCCAGGCTTTGGTATCAGGATGATGCTGTCTTCATAAAATGAGTTAGGGAGAATTCCCTCTTTTTCTATTGATTGGAATAGTTTCAAAAGGAATAGTACCAGCTCCTCTTTGTACCTCTGGTAGAATTCGGCTCATCATCACTGACCATCAGAGAAATGCAAATCAAAACCACAATGAGATATCATCTCACACCAGTTAGAATGGTGATAATTAAAAAGGCAGGAAACACAGGTGCTGGAGAGGATGTAGAGAAATAGGAACACTTTTACACTGTTGGTGGGACTGTAAACTAGTTCAACCATTGTGGAAGACAGTGTGGTGATTCCTCAAGGATCTAGAACTAGAAATACCCTTTGACCCAGCCATTCCATTACTGGGTATATACCCAAAGGATTATAAATCATGCTGCTATAAAGACACATGCACACATATGTTTATTGCAGCACTATTCACAATAGCAAAGACTTGGAACCAACCCAATTGTCCATCAATAATAGACTGGATTAAGAAAATGTGGCACATATACACCATGGAATACTATGCAGCCATAGAAAAGGATGAGTTCATGTCCTTTGTAGGGACATGGATGAAGCTGGAAACCATCATTCTGAGCAAACTATCACAACGACAGAAAACCAAACACCGCATGTTCCCACTCATAGATGGGAATTGAACAATGAGAACACTTGGACACAGGGTGGGGAACATCACACACTGGGGCCTATTGTGGGGTGTGGGGATGGGGGATTGACAGCATTAGGAGACATAACTAATGTAAATAATGAGTTAATACCAACATGGCACATGTATACATATATAACACACCTGCACATTGTGCACATGTACCCTAGAACTTAAAGTATAATTAAAAAATTGAAATTATAAAACTATATATAAGTAAAATAAAATAAAATGAGTGTGTGGAATATGTAAAATCTCCAGGTATGTTTTTACCCCCAGATTTTTTTTTTTTTTCCCACAAACTTAATACATGGGACTGGGAGTGGTGGCTCGTGCCTGTAATCCCAGCACTTTGGCAGCTGAGGTGGGAGGATTGCTTGAGCTCAGGAGTCAAGACCAGCTTGGTCAATATGATGAGACCCCATCTCTTTAAAAACAATAATAATAATAATAATAATAATAATAATAATAATAGATTGGTAGGCTAAAGTTACAGAACAAATATAATTCTTGGTCCTATATACAAAACAACCCTCAGTGATAGTATGTTCTTTATTCATATTCTTGAAGATCAAAGTTTAAGTAGTTTTATTTTAGGGTAGGATGTGTTTCATGCAGCGTTAATTTGAATGTCTTTTTTTAAAAAAAAAACATATAACTGATGTAGTCAGGACTGAAATTTTATTCGTCTCCTCATATGAAAGTAGTATCAGTAGCTTATTAGACAGCACTAGACCAGGAAATACAAGGGCATTATAATGAATAATTCTAAGCTCATTATGATCTCAGTGAACAGGTTCAGATTCAGCACAATATTAGAACCGACGTTTATTAACATTGATGGCACAAAGTATATGTCTAATCCATTCTAATGGAGTCATTATTTAGTGTGGCACTGCACTGCCAAATGCAGCCATGTTGGTGGAAAGACAGGAAGTTGTTACAGGGCCAGGAGCAGTGGCTCACATCTGTAATCTCAACACTTTGGGAGGCCAAGGTGGGAGGATCGCTTGAGCACAGGAGTTTGAGACCAGCTTGGGCAACATAGTGAGACCTCATATCTCTAACAACAACAAAAAAAAATACAAAAAATAAAAAATAGGAAGTCATTACAACATAATTTTACACCAGAAAATGTACTATCAAGACCCATAGACATATGTAAACATGGTCCCTTTTCTAGGCATGGACACTTACACCTTTGGCATCTAAGAAAGATGAAGGTCTAAGGCAGAAACACACCTCCTTTATTAACTAAAATGTCTTATTACATCAGATCCCTTAAATTATCCCACTAATTACATTTAAATAAAAAATGTGGGGATAAATTAGATTTAATCGAATTAAAACAAAGTTTCTAATACAGCTAGATGGCTGTTTTGTTAGAATCTGTTTAGCTGTAAATTCCATTTAGAGTTGTTAATAGTATTTCTCTTTAACTCTTTAACCTGCCCATCATTATGATGAATTGTCAAATGTCCTACAAGGTAGAAAACATTCTTGGACCTCTTTTCCGGTCAGTCATTATTGGAAATTTCCCCTTTTCATTTTACTATTATTTTTAAGCCAGTCTCACTCTTTCACCCAGGCTGGAGTGCAGTGGTGCAATCTCGGCTCACTACAACCTCTGCCTCCCAGGTTCAGGCGACCCTCCCACCTCAGACTCTCGAGTAGCGGGGATTACAAGTGTGCGCCACTATGCCTGGCTAGTTCTTTTTATCTCTTTCCTTTTTTTTTTTTTTTTTAGGGACAGGGTCTTGCTCTGTTGCCCAGGCTGGAGTGCAGTGGTGCAATCTCGGGTCACTGCAACCTCTACCTCCCAGGTTCAGGCGACCCTCCTGCCTCAGCCTCCTGAGTAGCTGGGATTACAGGCATGCACCACCATGCCTGGCTAACTTTTTGTATTTT
>NW_012114933.1:4530544-4550790 GCF_000951035.1 Colobus angolensis palliatus
TGAGGCAGGGTCTCACTCTGTTACCCAGGCTGGAGTGCAGTGGTGCGATCTCGGCCCACTGCAACCTCCACCTCCCAATTTCAAGTGATTCTTCTACCTCAGCCTCCCAAGTAGCTAGGACTACAGGCGCCCAGCACCACGCCCAGCTGATTTTTTTTTTTTTTTGTATTTTTAGTAGAGACGGAGTTTCGCTATATTGGCCAGGCTTCATGTGATCCGCCCGCCTCAGTCTCCCAAAGTGCTGGGATTACAGGCATGAACCACTGTGCCCAGCCTAAGTTTCCCTTTTTTATTTACCAGTCCTGAGCTGGGTTCACAACCTGAAGTAAGTCCTTGCTGTGCAATTGTGTCACGTTGATGAAATCATATAACTTTGCCAAGCTTCAATTTCCTCATCTGTAAAATGAGGATAATGTTGCCGAATTCAGAGGTAACATATAAGGCACCTAGCACAGAACCTGCCCACAGTGGGCCCTAAATCAGTGGTAGTCGACATCAAATAAAGCTGATTAACCAGCTTGATTTGAAACTTATTTCTACTTTAGATAATTTCACAATAAGTCTGAGACATGCTGTAACAGATTTTCTTGCCTCTCCGTGATAAACGCAAATGAAGCAAAACGAACGCTGGTGGCTTTTCAGATAAAAGACTAGGTAGTGACCTCTAGTGGTAAACAGACAAAATGCCTAAAGGCGATTGATATATTTTCTCCCCTACTTAGGATTCAGCCTGAAATTGGTCACAGAAGTACAATGTAAAGCTATGAGATCAAATGGAATTAATACTTGGATAAGAATTTAGCCTTCATGCCATCCTGTAAAACAATGAAATAAAGGAAAATGTCCTTGCCTTCTATTATGCCAAAATTGCAGTTTAATCATATGAGCAACAAAAGAATCAGGGCCAGACAAAGTAGCTCATGCCTGTAATCCCAGCATTTTGGGAGGCCAAGGCAGGCAAATCACTTGAGCCCAGGAGTTTGAGACCAGCCTGGGCAACAGGTGAAACCCCGTTTCTACTAAAAATGCAAAAATTAGCCTAGCCAGGCATGGTGGCATGTACCTGTGGTCTCAGCTACTTGGGGGGTTGAGGTAGGAGGATAGCTTGAGCCTGGGAGGTTGAGGCTGCAGTTAGCCATGATCACACCCCTGCACTCTAACCTGGGTGACAGAGCAAGACCCTGTTTCAAAAAAAAAAATCAGAGCCAGAAAAAATCATATTTGATTTTTTGACAAATATGAACCATTTTGATTCATTTTTGCACAAATGACCAGATGTTACATCAAAATTTACTTCAGTAATACCTTCAGCGGAATTAAAAACTTCTTTCCAAGTATATAGAGTTGTTTATAATGGATCATTTTACAGAACTTCTGATGCTGTAGTAAAAAGAAAATGTGCTGTCGGATCTTCTCTGATGACATTCTCTAAGCACTAGTTATTACTTATAGAGCTTGCCTTCACTGGACATTAGCAGGGCTGGTTCCCATCCAGCTTCTGAACTCCTACAATCTCCATTTCTACCAACATTACTACTCCTGAAATTCAGCCAGTGCAGTACAGGATGGTGGTTAAGAGCGTGAACTCTGATCCCAGCTTTACCATTTGTTGACTATGTGAGCTTGATGTCTCAGTTTCTTCATCTATAAAACATCAGTGTTAATACCAGCTACCTCATAGGTGGTTCTCATGGTGGATTAAGCTAATATATAGACAGTGATTAAAACAGAGCCTGGAATTATTATTGAGCAGCTGTTACACACCTATACCATGATAGAGACTATGGAGAATGCATCAGAAGCTTAAAATCTAGGCCCTGTCCTCAAGAGTTTATAGTTTACATGGAAAAATTTTGTTAGAGGAGTAGGTCTTTATTCCACTTGTTGGTTTGCAGGAGGGGGACTTTTTTTTTTTTTAACATACCCCTAGCTTCTTATGCCCCTAATCTTGTTCTCCTGCAAGACGTGGGGCAAATTTCTTGGAGTGAAGTGGCATTGGATGCAATCCCACACGGAAAAGGACACATATTTTGAATGCAGTTAGGAAGTATGTTTGGCCTTTACTCTATAGTATATCCTTCAATCTGCCTCCATCAATAATAAAGGTAATAACCTGGGTTCTGGGTGTCAACTACCTGTTATGGTTCATTTTTTTCAGAACTCAGAAGTGGTGAACTATTTACTGAGGAGACACTTAGAGACCCCCACAGAACACAAGAGCCATTCAGTGCCAACTTCTACGGTGTGAACCTACTATAAAAACATTTCCAGAAATGAGAATTTGGTGTAGACTGAAGCAACAGGAATCAATTTCATGGAAGTGGGACTTAAGCTGGTTCTTGAAGAATGAGATAGAATTTGGATGGGGAGAAGGAGGAAAAACAAGAGCCCTTCTGCAAGCAAGCAATTTTTTTGAAGTTTGTACTTCTATATAATTGAAATATATAAAATATTGATTAAAATTAGTTATATTCCTGTTTGACACACGGTGACTTAGCCAGGCTATGGCAGAGAAATAGGTGACATAGGTCCTCGCTGCCTGATTTTTTAGTATTATGTGACCCAATTGCCAGGAATGTTCTAAGCACTTTGCACATACTGAGTCACTTACTCCTTACAACTGTATGACATAGACATCATCTCCCACTTTGCAGCTGACGTTACTGAAGTATAGAGAGTAGCAGCCTAATGTCACAATGCCAGTAAGAGACAGAACTGGGGTTTGAACCCAGGTAGGTTGACCCTGCATCCCATTCTCTCGCATCATTCAGCTTTATGATTTCTCAGTCCAAGGGAAGAGGTTGGGTGGTCTCTCTTGTGAAGGAAACCAGTGAAAAGATCAGAGTGATGGCTTGGACTTTGGAGGCTGCCACGTGAAGCCGGGAGGTAGCGGGGGCACATCAATGGAGGAGGGGGCTCATCAGTGGAGGAGTTGGAAAGCCAAGCACAGGAACTTGGCTGTGGAGAAAGAAAAAGAAGATTCGTCTTTCCATGTTCCTGATGGAGAACAATTCCATACTGTTCATTGCATTAATTCCAAAGATTTCTAGGGTTCCAGTTTGGTAGACTGGACATTAAGTACATATGAGAAGAGGGTAAAACAAAAACAGAACTGGACCCTCTACGCATCCTCTGAGTTGCTGCTGGGAAAGCACGTAGCCCAAAGTGGAAACATGTTCTCGTGTCCTTTTTTTCCAAGCACCTGCCTAGAAGACAAGCAAGGCCGGAGGTGTGAATTTGAGGTTTCACCTATATTTGAGAGCTGAAACTACAAAATGTAAAACTCCCTGGGAAAAAAAGTCACTAAAGAAGCAGAAGAGAAACACTGACAGAGGAGGGCATATGGGCAGCACAGTGCTGTGGAAGTTACTCTCTGCATAATTTAAGAAATTCCCAGTCAGCTACTTCAAAGAGGTGGTAGAAGATGAGAACTGGGATGAAGCCAGGAAATTTAACAATGAGCCTAAGAATGTTGAAGAGAGGAAATTAAACTTGGCTCTGCCCTTATGATGCTATTGCACAGGGTCAAAAAAAGCATGTCTGGTTTACGTGAGCCTCCTCACTGATTCCCACCCTCCTGGGACGTAGGGCCTCTTTCAAGTTGGCTGGGATGGGCATGGGGGTGAGGACCTGAGTCCTCAAATTACAAAATTGAATTCCTTTTTATGCATTAGGCTTTGCTCCTTGGCACCACACCTTATCCCTCTCCCATGGGCTCTTTGCATCCCTCCTACTCTCCTGATCTTTGATATTCCCTCTGCTGTCAGCTGGATTTGCCCATGTCACAGGCAGTTCAGTTCCTGGTGCCCACCCCTGTCCAGCTGTGAACTTCAAGAAAGGCCCTGACCCGTGTCTCTCTCAGCTCCTGCCTGACCCCAGTTTGGATTGTCCCACTCCTTCCAGGAAGTATTAGCCTCTCCTCCTTGCCTCTTCTGGCTCCTTAGAGCTACTCTGCCACCCCCAAATTACCTTGGAAAAGGCTAGCTCTGCCCGCAGTCTTGTTACTTTGTGCATCTGCTGGCCTTCTGCTCACCCCGCAGGCAGGGTGGTAGACACACAGCAAGGTGACCCCCAGGGAGTCCTGCCCTCGTGTAGTCCCTTCCCCTGAGTGCTGGTAGAATCTGTGATTTGCTTCTAACCATAAGAATGTGGCAAAGTTGATCAGATGCGCAATATGATTTTATATATATATGTGTGTGTGTGTGTGTATATATATGTAAAGCATGAAAGTCATAGTTCCTGGCTCATAACTCCCACAGCCCTCTTGTTATAACCCTTTTGTTACAAGGTTGGAGCATTTTAGGCCTCAGGAACAGGCCTCAGGAAACAATCTCTCTCTCTCTGAACTTCTTTCCTCCTTTTACCTGTCCAAAGCAAGTCAAAAGACCCTCATTCCAGAAAGAATCCTGCCCCATACTCTGAAGGAAGGAATGCTGCACAGAGAGGCCAACAAGAATCTGAGCAGGTGGGTCTTACTGGGTGTCCCCACTCAGCCTATTTGTATGAAATCATACCCTTTTTGTCCAATCACATTTCTGCACCATTGTCAATCATGCCTATGTAATGAAGTCTCCTTTAAAACACAAGAGGACCGGGCATGGTGGCTCATGCCTGCAATCCCAGCATTTTGGGAGGCCAAGGCAGGTGAATCCCTTAAGCCCAGGAGTTCAAGACTAGCCTGGGCAACAGGTGGAACCTGGTCCTACAAAAATTACCAAAAATAGCCCGGTGTGATGGTGGGCTCCTGTAAGTCCTAACTACCTGGGAGGCTGAGGTGGGAGGATTGCTTAAGCCCAGGAGATTGAGGTTGCAGTGAGCTACAATTGCACCACTGCACTCTAGCCTGGGTGACAGAATGAGACCCTGTCTCAAAAAACAACCCCACAACTGATCCCCCACAACAACTCCACCACACACAAGAGGACAGGGTTCAGAGAACTTCTGAATAGATGACCACGAGGAGGTTCCTGGAGAGTGGTATACCTGGAGAGGGCCTGCAAGCTTTGTACCCCTTTCCCTTTACCTTGCCCTACACACTTCTTCATCTATATTTTTTGTAATACCCTTTATAATAAATGAGTAAATGCAAGTAAGTGTTTCCCTGAGTTCTGTGAGCCACTCTAGAAAATCAATTGAATCCTGCTGGACACAGTGGCTCATGCCTGTAATCCCAACACTTTGGGAGGCCAAGGTGGGTAGACCACCTGAAGTTAGGCATTAGGGACCAGCCTGGCCAACATTGTGCAACCCCTCTCTAATAAAAATATAAAAACTTGCTGGATGTGGTGGTACACCCTTGCAGTCCCAGTTACTTGGGAGGCTGAGGCAGGAGAATCGCTTGAACCTGGGAGGCGGAGGTTGCAGTGAGCTGAGATCTGGCCACCGCACTCCAGCCTAGGAGACAGTGCGAGACTTCATCTCAAACAAATGAAATGAAATGAAATAAAATAAAATGAAAATTAATTGAAAGCAAAGAGGGGGTTGTGGGAACCCCAACTTAAATCTGGTCAGCCAGAAGTTCCAGATGCTTGGACTGGTGATTGGTGAGACTGAGCCCTCAACCTGTGGGATATGACAAAATCTCCAGGTAGACAATGTCAGAATTGAACTGGAGGACACTCAACTGGTGTCCACTGCAGGATCTATTGTTTACTTGCTGGTGGAGAGAAATCCCCACATATTTTGGGGTCATAGAAGTCTTCTGTGTTTATCGTGTTGATATGAGTAGAGGAGTTTGACTTGAGAGTTTTTTCCAAACAGGATATCATCCCCTTGATCACATTTCATTATACAAGACTGTCTAAGCTAACTAGAGAGACTTTCTCGCTGGCTCTGAAGATAGGAACTGCCATGTTGTAAGAGGGTCATGTGACAAGGAACTGTGGGTGGCTTCCAGGAGCTGATGGCAACCCCAAACAACAGCCAGCAAGCGCGGGGCACAGTAGCTCATGCCTATAAGCCCAGCACTTTGGGAGGCTGAGGTGGGAGGATCACTCAAGACCAGGAGCCAGCCTGGGCAACATAGTGAGACCTGTCTCTACAAAAAGTACAAAAATTAGCAGGATGCAGTAGCCTGTGGGTATGGTCCAAGCTACCTAGGAGGCTGAGGCAGAAGGACCTCTTGAGCCCAGGAGGTTGAGGCTGCAGTGAGCCAAGGTCACACCAATGTACTCTAGCTTGGGCAACAGAGTGAGATTTTGTCTCTCAAAAAAAACAAAACAACCAGCGAGGAAATGGAGACCTTTGTTTTATGATGCAAGAAATCCATGCCTGGACTCCTGACCCACTATAAGAAAGTGTGAGATAATAGATGTGTGTATATTTTAAGCTGCTAAGTTTGAAGTAAAACGTTGCACAGCAATAGACAACAATAAAGGCAGGCAGAACGGATGCACTTGTGAGAGGCTTGGCAATGCAAAGAAATCCAGAAAAGAGTAGCATTTTTCAAAGATCTTTTAAGATAGGACTTTATAGACTGTCCCAGCCCATGTTACCATATGTATATAATCTTCCTATATAAATATCATGATTATGTTTCAGAGAAGATATTTGTGTCAGGCTCCCACCAAGAACGCAGAAACCATAATGATTACTAGAAATAGGAGGATGTGATATACATAACTCATTATATAGGTGACAGAAACGGATGAAAAACCAAACAGAGGACAGTGAGGCAAACCAGAGATTAGCAGCAACAGGAAGCCACTTTTACTCAATTCTAGCACGCTAGAGGGAAGAGACACTGTTAGCACAACTCAGAGGCAAGGTTTGCCCAGCAGAAGCTGGTAACGGTGGGCTCCATGTCCAGGGAAGACTGGACAGTGAAGAGACGCTGCTGCTAGAGTCTGAATGGGGTGGGGAGATACTCTCACTTTTCCCTTCCTCCCAGTCTACAATGTCCCTGCAGAACCTACCAGTGGCCAAGCCCAGCTGAACATTAGCTGGCAGGGGAGCCTGCAAAATACAGCCAACAGGGGTCAGGCCCTGCATGAGCTGAGTTTTGTCCCCCAAAATTCACATGTTGAAGCTCTAATCTCCAGTAGCTCAGAGTGTGACTGTACTTGGAGATAAGGTTCCAGGGTCTGAATGTTTGTGTCCCCCTCCTAGAATTCATATATTGAACCTAATCCCCAGTAGGATGGCGTTGGGAGGTGGAGTGGAGCCTTTAGGGGGTGATTAGATTGCAAAGGCGCCATACTTGAACGGGATTAGTGCCTTTATGAAAGGAGCCCCAGAAAGCTGCCTTGTCCCTTCCACCATGTGAGGACACAGCAAGAGGGCACCATCTATGAACCAGGAATTGGGCTCTCACCAGACCAGATCTGCCAGTGACTTGATCATGGACTTCTCATTCTCCAGAACTGTGAGAAATAAATTTCTATTGCTGATGGTTAACCAGTCTATGGTATATTTTTATAGCAGTGTGAACAGACTAAGAAATTTGGCCTTTAAAGAGGTGATTAAGTTAAATTGAGGCTGTTAGGATGGGTCTTAATTTGATATAACTGGTGTCCTTATCAGAAGAAGAAATCTGGGCTGGACTTGGTGGCTGATGCCTGTAATCCCAGCACTTTGGGAGGCTGAGGCGGGTGGATTACCTGAGGTTAGGAGTTCGAGACCAGCCTGTGCAACATGGTGAAAACCCGTCTCTACTAAAAATACAAAAATTAGGTGGGCGTGGTGGTGCATGCATCAGTCCCACCTACCTGGGAGACTGAGACAGGAGAATTGCTTGGACCCGGGAGGTGGAGGTTGCAAGCCAAGATTGTCCCATTTTACTCTAGCCTGGGTGACAGAGCAAGACTCTATCTTTCTAAAAAAAAGAAAGAAAGAAATCTGACATAGACAACAGGGACACACATGCACAGAGGAAAGATCAAATGAGGACACAGTGAAAAGGCAGCCATCTGCAAGCTAAGGAGAGAGGCCTCAGGAAATCAGCCCTGCCAACATCTTGACATGGGATTTCTAGCCTCCAGAATTGTAAGAAGATAGATTTCTGTTGTTAGCCACCCAGTCTATGGTATTTTGTTACGGCAGCCCAGGCAGACTCCCATAGGCTTCATGATACAGAGGAGAGCAGGGGACTGGCCAGGGGGCACCTGAGGGCAAACATGTCCTGGATCTGAACAGTGCTGTAATAACATTTGACTTATTTGTTGGAGGTGATCTCTTCCTGTCACAGAGGAGCAAAGACTCACCTAAGGGTGGGATTATTCCTGTGGACAGTCACCACAGTCCTGTTAACTGATTTTTCCTACTGGAAACCAATTAGATTAATTGGAATGACTCCTGAAGAATCAAAGTGTCTAATGGTAGCTCTCAGGTAGTATGCCATCTAGTATCTTATACATGGAAGGGAGGACAACTGAGAGTTAGAGGTGAAGAGGCAAGGAGAGGAGCCCATGTGTCCCAGCTCCAGCCTTTGGAAACTGTGAGAGAGGTTCTTTGTACTGAGACAGGGAGCAGAATGGGACACAGACTGTGAGAGTGGGAGGCTAAGGCTGGGTGACTCACACCTGTAATCCCAGCATTTTGGGAGGCTGAGGCAGGAGGATTACTTGGGTTTAGGAGTTTAAGAACAGCCTGGGCAACATGGTAAAACCGTATCTCTAGCAAAAATGCAAAAAATTAACTGGGCATGGTTGTGCACACCTGTGATCCCAGCTACTTGGGAGGCTGAGGTGGGAGGATCTCTTGAGCCTGAGAGGCAGAGGTTGCAGTGAGCCTAGATTGCACCACTGCACTCCAACCTGGGTGACAGAGTGAGACCTCATTTCAAAAAATTAAAATTAAAAAAGAGTGGGAGGCTAAGGAGTTGTAGTAGGAATAGAGACCTGTGCCTCGTGAGCCAGTGGGTTTGTGTTTTATATGCTATGGTTTTGATGTGTCCCCCTGAAATTTATATGTCAAAAATTTAATCCCTATGCTCACTTAAATGGAATCATAGATTACTGAGGGTTCTGCTCTCATGATTGGCCATGCTCTTGGACTTTGCAGCCTCCAGAACCATGAGCTAAATAAACTTCTATTCTCTAGAAATTTTCCAATCTGTGGCATTTAGTTATAGCAACAGAAAATGGAGTAAGACAGCATACTTTCTCTCTTATTTTTTCTCAGTATTTTTGTAAATTTCAAAACATTTTTGAAAAGCCCTACATATTGCTGTAGTGTTAAGAAGATTGGTGAGGTCGGCAGATTTTTGTCCAAGCTCATGCCATAGCCTTAGAGTGTCAATAGATCTCTAGACAAATGGTAAGGGGAGAGATTGACTTGAAAGAAGCCCGAGAAGAAAATAAAACCCAGAACAGAAGTTCCAGGCAGAGAGATGCAGCTGGTTATGTGCCCTAACTACATAATGTTAACACTAAAGCTTGGTGGTTTGAAGTTTCAATAGCTAATGGTTATTGAGCACTATCTAATGCCAATCACTGTTATAAGCACTTTGCCTATCTTAATTTAACCCTGATAACAACTCTATGAGGAAGGTAGATATTATAGATGTAGAAATTGAGGCTTAAAGGTTAATTTGCCTTGGGTAAATTATGGAGCCCGGATTCAAATCCTGGCAGGCTGTCTCCAGAGTTGATGTGTTTAACCACTATTAGGAAATCTGGGCAACTTGCAAACCAGAAGAGAAAATGTCTGTGGAAAAAGAGAAAATATTCTTGAAAGTGTAAAATGGGGGAGACCTCAGAAGGTGGGAAAACCAGGAAAGGAGAGGACAAGTGGTTAGTTATGTAAGAGTTTATGCTGTATTCAAGATTACATCAACCAAGCTTAAAAGTTTCTACAGGAGAATGGAGAACACTGTTGCTTTACAGCCTTATCTAACAATTCCAGTATGTAGATTCCCTGTGGATCTATTTTTGTTGTCTGTTGTTTCTGTTCTTTTTTTTTTTTTTTTTTGAGACGGAGTCTCGCTCTGTCACCCAGGCTGGAGTGCAGTGGCTGGATCTTAGCTCACTGCAAGCTCCGCCTCCCAGGTTTACGCCATTGTCCTGCCTCAGCCTCCCGAGTAGCTGGGACTACAGGCGCCTGCCACCATGCCCGGCTAGTTTTTTTGTATTTTTTTTAGTAGAGACGGGGTTTCACCGTGTTAGCCAGGATGGTCTCGATCTCCTGACCTCGTGATCCGCCCATCTCGGCCTCCCAAAGTGCTGGGATTACAGGCTTGAGCCACCGCGCCCACCTGTTGTTTCTGTTCTTATTTGTGGTCTAAACTCCTCATATATCTGACCATCACTGAGTGCTGGTGTTGTGTTTGAAAAATTATAGAAATATTTTGAAGCCTAGAATTATATAACCATCCTCTAAATAAGACTTGTTTGATCTAGGCTTGTGCTAGATATCTGGGAACAACTTAATTCAAGTTCCAGGCTTGAGGTTTTCAGAACCAAGTAAGCCAAGCCTTGCATGAGCTGGTTTATTTCAGATTTACCCTTTCTCCTGAGGAAGGACTCTGGGTCTCAGGCCAGAGCAAAATACTATTTACCATGAGGAAAGTGTTATAAAAACAATGAGAAAGCAATGAACAGATTGCTACACATTAAAAAAAAAAGTTGGTTTTGCATTTCCTATCTCAGACCTCTCCTTTCTTTGTCCCTATCAAGTAATGGTGATTTTGGACTATTGATTGCCACAGGTGGCATAGTGAAAGATCAGGGTGGGGAGCACCATCAATCAGTAACCTAGAAGGAGAGAAAGAGGTACAAAAATGGTTGAGTCTAAGTTAGATGCTGAGCTTTTAGGAAAACCCTCAATGACCTGACCTCACTCACTCTGCTTAAGAGAACCGAAATTACTAATGAGACTGCTACAAGCTGCTTGCTGGAGTCATCCTCTCATATCATGAAGACACAATGAGAATGGAGGGAGGAGGCTAAGAGGGGCCTGCTCAAGCACAAAGGGGCCTAGGCCAATGGGCTCCTTGACATTGTTATTCTGTCCCTACTTATCTCTTGGCTGCCATGGGGGCTCCAAGGAGCTGCTAAGAGGAAAACTGAACACCGTGACTCACAATTGACAGAGCAGGGAAGGTCATGATCTGGGACTTGATTTTATCGTATTTTTAGGCAAATACATCAATCTGTTATTGTTTCATGAGTGTTGGCAGAAGACATCTGACTCATGGATCAGAGAGAAAGGACTTTAATACTCGTGGCACGGAATGTATGACCACCAGCATGTTTGTGTTGGTTCTTCTTGCCTCCCTCTGCCAAGTCCCATGGAGGTAACACAGAGTGTCTCAGATGGATGCCTACACATGCAATGAGTTGCATTACAGGAAAAGACATTGAACTCGAGGAACCCACTGCTTTATAGCAAGCAATAAACAACTTCCCCTTGTCCCAGAGAAAGATATTGCCTTATTTCTCAAGGGTTCTCTTTGTGAGCATAACCCTGAGAAATAGCCTAGAAAAAGACTGGCCAGGGCTTTGTTTCTCAGTGTTGAGGCTCAGAACACAATACCCCAAAATGTAGCACATTGGCAATTAAAGCTACAGAAGCAACAAGGTGACTCTGACCTCCCACTACCTGCCTGTGTGTGAGTTGGCCATAAAGGAATTCTTTGACTGATCTTGCCTAGAAGTAGGTTACTAGGCCTTCATTCAAGGGGGCCCTGCCCTATATCAGAGGAAAGAAGTGCTATACAGTCCAATGAGAATCTGAACAAACAGGCATTGCTGAGTTCCCTGTAGTTTATTACCATTAGGTCATATGCCTTTTTGTCCAATCACATTTCTACACAACTGTCCCCTCTTCATATAACCTAGGCATAAACATAAAATTTTCCATGGATCTTTGGGTCTTCATTTCTGAAGTCTCCTGTGCTACATAAAACATAGTTAAATAAATTTGTTATTCTTTTCTCTTGTGAATCTGTCTTTTGTTACAAGGGTGTCAGTCATGATCCTTGCAACAGGTGAGGAAAAGGTATTACTTTTACTTTCCACATTGGCATACCCAGCTAGAATGTATAGGGCTGTTCAGGGTTCACAGTAGATTGCATTTCTCAACAGACGGAGTAGGGCGTGACTTAAAATGTGCATTATCTTTAAAAATTATAATTTTCCATTTGTATTCTCTAAATTTGGGTTAGCTGGATCCAAGCCCCATGATTCTGCTACATATGGGATCCCAGTCCACCTATCTCTAGCATACTTCCTCCATTATTCTCTTTTGACCCTTGCCACCTCATTTTAGCCAGCTGTGCTTGTTTTCACTTATGTGATTTTATGAGCACTGCTTATTTTGACAGGAGCACACATAGTGGAATGATGGCTGGTTCTGGCATTTAAAAAGTTGGATTCACATTCAAGCTCTACCATTTGCCAAACAAGAAACCAATACTCCCATGAGTCAACTCAAGTAGTAAAGTTGGAAAAACATAGTGCCTTTTATTTTTTCCCTTACAGGAGTGTAGTAGTGAAGGGTATGTACCTCAAAATAATCTTGTTGAAAGTCAAGCTTCTCCTCCTTTCCCCAAAACTTGTTCCTCCACCTGAATTCTCTACCTTGTTACAGTCACCATCCATCCATCCCAACCTCCTCCTCTTCATACCTTTGCATCAAGGCTTACCAGTTTTACCTTCTCAGCATTGTTCTTCTACCCTTCTCTTGACCTCCTGACTGCCATTGTCTATCTTTATCATGTATCAATTCAGTAGTTCCCTGAGGGAGCTTCTGGCACCATGCTGGCCACCATTCTATGATGTCTTTCTACTGTCTGAGTTTGTCATTTCTCTCATTGCAAACACCTTTCATCCTCATACAGTCCCGTTTCCTTACACATGTTTTTGCCTTAATTCCTTCTACATCTCACCTGCTGTTGTTTTACACTGTAGTATTAATATATCAATTATTTCTTGTATTTCCTAATATCCACCATAGCGTTTAACATTTTTTGTGTCGTTGATGTTCTTCCTACCTGGAATACCAATCCTGTCTTTGACTAATTCCAACTTCCTTAAAAATTTAGATCAGCATGGGGCATGGTGGCTTGTGCCTGTAATCCCAGCACTCTGGAATGCTGAGGCAGGAAGATCAACTGGAGACCAGTCTGGCAACATGGCATGACCCCCATCTCTACACACAATTCTTTTTCTTTCTTTCTTTTTTTTTTTTGAGACAGAGTCTTGCTGTGTTGCCCAGGCTGGAGTGCAGTGGTAAGATCTCAATTTACTGCAACCTCCACCTCCTGGGTTCAAGCGATTCTCCTGCTTCAGCCTCCCAAGTAGCTGGGATTACAGGCATGTGTTACCATGCCCAGCTAAGTTTTCTATTTTTAGTAGGGATGATGTTTCACCATGTTGACCAGGCTGGTCTCGAACTCCTGACCTCAAGTGATCCACCTGCCTTGGCCTCCCAAAGTGCTGGGATTACAGGCGTGAGCCACCATACCCAGCCACAATTTTTTTTTTAATTAGCCAGGCATGGTGGTGCACGCCTGTAGTCCAAGCCAGTTGGGAGGCTGAGGTGGGAGTGTGACCAGGATATGTGGAGTCCTCTGTTCTTAGTCTTCTTAGGAGAAGAAATTTGGCCAAGAGACCAATTAGAAAAGTAAGCAAAGACATATTAAGGAAGTAAGAATATGCTCCAAGAGAGAAGTGGGCTGACCCTGCTGGGAGTGATAGTAGCAGCAGTCTATTTAAAGAGATAGTATGCTCTGAAAGACAGGTCAGAGTGGGTTGCTGGAAAGAGAATGAGCCAGCAGCCCCTAGGGTTCTGTGTTGAGATTTTTATTATGTTGGGACTGTTTCTTTAAGTTCCTGCCTCTGTCTCAAGTCTCCACTTTTATCTTTATCTAGCTTCCCCCTTCTGCATTAAGTCCCTGCTTTCTTCCTGCCTGGTTCCTGCTCTAGGTTTGTGGGATTCTGCTTTACTGGTAGTTAAGGCACATGCAAGGACTGGTGTTGGCCTACCTAATGGCAATGTTGCTTATTACTGCCACTCTAGGAATGTCATATAGCAGTTATATGTGTACATATTGCCCCTGTGTGTCTCTCAGAGTCTTAGAAATTTCCCCTTTGCCCCCCACCTTTTTTTTTTTTTTTTTTTTTTTTTTGCGACAGAGTCTTACTTAATTGTCCAGGCTGGAGTGCAGTGGTGTGATCTCAGCTCACTGCAACCTCTGCCCCCAGGCTCAAGCCATTGTCCCACCTCAACCTCCCAAGTAGCTGGGATTACAGACACCCACCACCACACCTAACTAATTTTTATATTTTTAGTAGAGACGGGGTTTCACCATGTTACCCAGGCTGGTCTCGAACTCCTGAACTCAGGTGATCCATCCACCTTAGCCTCCCAAAGTTCTGGGATTACAGGCATGAGCCACTGCACCCAACCACCCCCTTTGCCCTCTTTCCCTCCTTATCAGCACGTGGATAGTTCCATTCTGACAGATTAACTGCAGAGTTAGTCATCACTGGGCATCTTAAGAGTTGTTCTGAGGTATTTCTTCATACATAGGTATTTTCCCTCCTTTCTGGTCATATCTAGCATGCAGGTTTCCAGTGGTCTCTGAGGTGTGAGATTTTCCAGACCTCCCTTTCTCCAGGCTCCCCCTCCTGCTCATGTCTAGGTATCTGCCGAGTTCGGGCTGCAGTGAGCCATATTTTGGGGTGAAATTCCCTGTGCTCCCTCAGTATGTCCACATAATTGGATATTATGTTGCTATAAAAAATGAGAACACTCTATTAATGGGGTCCCGCACAAGTCAACCCAAAATACGACTTTAGAAGACCAGAATATGCCAGACCAAAATACGACTCTAGCATAAGAATTATTTTCAGCTGATATTTTGAGAAATTGTAGACACAGGAGAGGCTCTGAAAAGTTATCCTATGTGAGATAAATTTACATCTATCAAAGAAATCTCCATTTGTGAGAGTGTCTCCCTGGCTACACCAGGAAGAGAAGGATACTAGATCACCAGACTCTTAATCAATGGAGAAGGCATTGACTTAAATCTGCATAGCAGAACTTATCTTTGTTTATGGTGCTTTTCCTGGTCATCTTGTCATACTGAAACTACCATTGCAAAATCATAACTGAGATAGTGAAAGAGATCTGACCTGACTAACTCCATCTTGCTTCTAACCTCCAAGCTGTCCTTGTTTATTCCTGGGTGTAGGCCGAACTAACTTTGGGAGGAACTTAGTTTATAGTTTAAAACAAAGACAATAACAGCCCTTTCCCAAAACAGACTCCCTTCTTGACTGGGAACTAGATTGCCTTTGTAAGACTCACAAATTAGCCAAAAGATATGAAATTATGGTTTAGGAGTCATGCAGCTGGAGGCTGCAAGATTCTGATCCTCTTCAAGTTGTTACTGGAGATAACATCAGTATTGTAAGGCCTAAGATCAGTACTTGAGATATTTTGCAGAGCCATATTTTGAGGTATCACTTCTGTAGGGGTGAAAGTGTAACTGCCCAACAAGTTCATTTTGCCCACTGCCCAGATAGAGTCAATTTATCAAGACAGGGGAATTACAATAGAGAGTTTAATTCATGCAGAGCCAGCTGATACTGGAGTTTTGTTATTCAAATCTGTCTCTGAAAATTCAGAGGCTAGGGTTTTTTAAGGATAATTTGTTGGGTGGGGGCTAGGGAATGGGTGCTGCTGATTGGTTTGGTGAGTGCAATCATAGGGGTTTGGAAAATGTGCCCGGAGTCTGTTTGTGGGTGGAGCCACAGGACAGGTTGGTGGGTCTGAACAGTCATCAGAAACACAAAAATCTGAAAATACATCTCAAAAGGCCTGATCAGTCTGATCAGTCATCAGAAACGCAAAAATCTGAAAATACATCTCAAAAGGCTAATCTTCAGCTCAACAATAGTGATGTTCTCTGCAAGAGTAATTGGGGAAGTTGCAACTCGTGCAGCTAGTTTGTTAGTCCTGCAAAGGCAGGCTGGTCCCCAGGCAAGAAGGGAGTTTGTTTTTGGAAAAAGCTCCAACTTCTGCCTCCTGGGTTCAAGTGATTCCCCTGCTTCAGCCTCCTGAATAGCTGGAGCTACAGGCACGCACCACCATGCCCAGCTAATTTTTGTATTTTTAGTAGAGATGGGTTTTCACCACATTGGCCAGGCTGGTCTCAAACTCCTGACCTCAGGTGACCCACCTGCCTCGGCCTCCCAAAGTGCTAGGATTACAGGCATGAGCCACCGTACCCAGCTGATAAAATGTCTTTTAAAAGATTTCTTTAAAAAGGAAACTGCCCATGTTCACTTAAAATGTTTTATTTCCTGAATTTTAATTTTACATGGGTCTTTGGGTCTTCATTTCTGAAATCTCCTGTGCTACATAAAACATAGTTAAATAAATTTGTTATTCTTTTCTCTTGTGAATCTGTCTTTTTTTGTGTGTTTTTTGTAGAGATGGGGTTTCACCATGGTGCCCAGGCTGGTCTCGAACTCCTAACCTCAGGTGATCCACCTGCCTCAGCCTTCCAAAGTGCTGGGATTACAAGCATGAGCCACTGTACCTGGCCTTCTCTAGGTATATTTTCGAGTTGGTTTGGAAAATTGTGACAATGATGCCTGGTGCATCATTTATGTGAAATTTGTTGACATCAGTGCTATCTATGCCATTGAAAGGTCATCTGATCCATTTCTCCACTGCTCCTCTAATTTTTATAAAAATATTCTCTTAGTTTGGCTAATTTACATATAATGAGATGGGGAAAATGTTCAAGCACAAGGAACCCATCTTTTCCTGTTATGAAAAGGAACATTTGAATTCATGTTAGAGAGCAGAGATTTTCTCTAAAGGAGGGGTTTGTTCAAAGCTGCTCTGGGGAAAATCTATCCAAGTGTTTGCCACACTTATGGCCTGAACTCCTGAAATATATTTTGAAACATCCAAGAGAGGCGGGGCGCAGTGGCTCACTCCTATAATCCCAGCACTTTGGGAGGCTGAGGTGGTCAGGTCACTTTAGGTTAGGAGCTCAAGACCAGCCTGGCCAACATGGTGAAACCTCATCTCTACTAAAAATACAAAAATTAGCTGGGCATGGTGGCATGTACCTGTAGTCCCAACCACTTGGGAGGCTGAGGCATGAGAATTGTTCGAACCCAGGAGGCAGAGGTTGCAGTAAGCTGAGATGGCACCAGTGCACTCCAGCTTGGGTGACAGAGTGAGACTCTGTCTCAATAATAAAGAAAAGGTAATCTCCAAGAGAGTTATAGTGCATGCTACACAGACAGCATCACCTCCCAGATATCAGGTATTTTTTTTCTACAATCATGATTAAGACGGGTAAGAAATAACTTGGTCTTTCAAAAACAGCCGTGGCATGCTGGAGGCCAGGAGGGCAAATCTTGCCATTAGATACGTGTTGGCTGGTGCACATAATGTTTTTAAAATTACTACTTTTTAATATGCAAATCAGAATTTCTGGCTTCTTAGGAAAATCAAGCTATATGACAATACAAGGTCCATATTCCTGCATAAAACCATAGGGGTGGGGGTTCAGTCCAAGTGTCCCCTTTAGATGGGCAAGTGCTCCTCAGTTCACCAAAGGCCTGCACCTCCCTACCACTCCCTACTCCTCCACCAGGCCCACATGTTAGTTAACTGTCAATGAAAAGAGTCGAATTCTGCAACACATTTGAAGAGATTTATTTTGCGCCAAATATGAGTGACCATGGCCCATGACACAGCCCTCAGGAGGGCCTGAAAACGTGTGTCCAAAGTGGTTGGGGCGCAACCTGGTTTTGTACATTTTAGAGAGGCATGAGACATCAATCATTTAAGAAATACATTGGTTTGTTCCAGAAAGGCGGGACAACACAAAGTCGAGGCTTCCAGGATATAGGTGAATTTAAACATTTTCTGATTGACAATTGATTGAGTTTGTCTAAAGACCTGGGATTGATAGAAAGGGAATGTTCAGGTTAAGATAAAGACTGTGGAGACCAAAGTTCTTTTGAAATCTTATAGCGGCTGCCCTAAGAGATGACAGATAACAAATGTTTCCTATTCAGATCTTAGTCTCTTCAGGATTGGGAGGATCTGGAGTGAAAAAGATCTCGCCATGTTAAGAGATTCTTTACAGATTCAAAGTTTTCCCCACAAAGAACAACTTTGCAGGACCATTTCAAAATATGGCAAAGAAATATGTTTTAGGGTAAAATATTTTGATTTTCTTCCTTGTCTCAAAATGTTATGATGCCAGAGTCTATTTGAAAAGTATGTCATGATATATAGAGTTAAATAAAACCCATCTGATGAGAATTTATGATTTGTAGGGCATGATTCCCCAGACCCCCTAGGTAAGAATTTGGGCAAGATAAAAAATCGGAGTTTGGTCCTTATATCCAATGAGGGCATTTGAATTAATGGCTTCTGTTTGCTTTGTTTTGTTTTGTTTTGAGTCAGGGTGTTGCTCTGCTGTCCAGGAAAGTGCAGTGGCACAAACATGGCTCACTGCAGCCTTGACCTCCCAGGTGTATCTGGGGTTACAGGTGTGTGCCACCACACTTGGCTAATTTTTGTATTTTTAGTGGAGACAGGGTTTCACTGTGTTGGCCAGGCTGGTCTTGAACTCCTGACCTCAAGTGATCTGCACCTCAGCTTCCCAAAGTGCTGGGATTACAGGCATGAGCCACTGTGTCTGGCCTGGATTCCTTTTTTTTTGAGACGGAGTCTCGTTCTGTCTCCCAGGCTGGAGTGCAGTGGTGCAATCTCGACTCACTGCAAGCTCCGCCTCCTGGGTTCACGCCATTCTCCTGCCTCAGCCTCCCGAGTATCTTGGACTACAGGAGCCTGCCGCCATGCCCGGATAATTTTTGTATTTTTAGTATAGACGGGGTTTCACCGTGTTGGCCAGGATGGTCTCAATCTCCTGACCTCGTGATCCGCCTGCATCAGCCTCCCAAAGTGCTGGGATTACAGGCGTGAGCCACCATACCCAGCCCTGGCCTGGATTCTTTTTTGACAGTTTTTTAAAAAAAATTGATCATTATTTTAATCAGTTAATTGTAATTTTTCCTGCAAAGATGTCAGAATCAATATTTTAGAATGAGAAATCTCCTACATTTTAAATATTAGTCACATTAAACATTAGGCTAGATTCTGATCTTGGTTTGACAATTTGTGATTTCTGGTACAAAACGTTGAGGAATGTTGATTTGTAAACTATAAAAATGTTAGCCAGATGCATTGGCTCATGCCTGTAATCCTAACACTTTGGGAGGCCAAGGCAGGTGGATTGCTTGACACCAGGAGTTAGAGACCAGCCTGGGCAACAGGTCGAAGCCCTGTCTCTACAAAAAATACAAAAATTAGCTGGGCATGGTGGCGTGTGCCTATAGTCCCAGCTACTGGGGAGGCTGAGGTGGGAGGACTGCTTAAGCCTGGGAGGTAGAGGGTGCAGTGAGCCGTGTTCATGCCACTGCACTGTAGCTCCTGGCTTGGGCTACAAAGTGAGACCCTGTCTCAAAAAAAGAAAACAAAACAAAATGGGACAGTTACAGAGCAAATGGGGAAACATATCTACAAGAACACACTCATCAATCAAAAGCTGAGTTAATTTAGTGAAATACACGTGGGAGAAAAGAGGAAAATTTAGTAAGGGAAGTGTCAGGTAATAAATATTGAATCAGGTCCTTGATTTGATTTTCAAGCAGAAATGAGCTATGTATGAAGGAGGTCCAGTAATTATAAACAATGGAAGATTTCTTCAATAGAGGTGAATAATTTTCTAGGTATTTGTACATTCTCAGCTGTAAATACCACTGTAGAAGCAGCTAACATCATAAAATCCAAATATGAAAATTTATCCATGCTTAGTATTCACTGCAAGAATCAATTGCGTAAGTTGGGAATCTGATTTTAATAACTGGACTATATTTTTAATTATATTAAAATTACTTTTGATCTTGAGCACTGTAAAATACCATACAAACTTATTACTTCATTAAGTCCTGATATGACCCAATGAAGTAGATTATTTGTATTCCCACATTTGCTAAGAAATTAAGGTTTGGAAATGTTTCCTTCACTCATTTGACAATCATTTAATTTAGTATGCAGTAGTGAACAAAGCAAACCAAACCTCTTGCCTTCATGGAGTTTAAACACCAGATGAAACCAAGTAAACAGATACAGTAAATAGCCTTCCTTTCAGACACAGCACTGTTTTTTAATTCAGGCTTTCTTTCTTTCTTTTTTGTTTTTTGAGGCTGGAGTGCAGTGGCATGATCTCAGCTCACTGCAACCTCTGACTCCCGGGTTCAAGC
>NW_012114933.1:4551422-4554753 GCF_000951035.1 Colobus angolensis palliatus
TATATGTTTATATATAATATATAAATTTAGATGTTATATGTAAAACATATATAGGTAGGTATGAGCCACTGTGCTGGGCCTGGATGCTGTTTAATAACAGTAGTAGTTTTGAGGCGCCAGCAGAGTGCAGACCTGTGACCCAGTGAACGGAAGTTCTCAGGACAGCTGAGTAGCTGCTGGTTCCCTCCCCAGCCACCTGACCTCAGCAGACAACCCTCTCTGCAGTTGGCTGTCCTGATCTGTGATAGTGGGGATGGCAATATCTGCTCCATGCATGGATGAGTTGGTGTGAAAATACAGTAGGAAATAACACAGGAAAGGTGTATGTGCATCTAAAATCACGTGTACGTATTTGTGCAATGCTTGATGCATTACAAGAGTGTTATCAAGTAAAATATAAATCTAGTGTTAATAATCATCACCCACTCCGCAATGGTGAAATTTCCAGCAATCTGAAAATTTGTAGTGGTGTTCTGGGTGGTTGCGTTACCTTTAACGTTGTTGATTTAAAGAGAAGTGTTATGTAGCTGCCTTAGAAACATTTAATTGCAGCTGGGTGGCAGAGGGGACCAGGCAAGCTGACTCAGACACAGTAAGAGCTACTGGAGAGAGCTGACTTCATCTAAGGAGGACGTAAGTGGACATTCTTTCATTCATGTAACAAATATTAACTGGTTGCCTACCACGTCTGTTTTGTTCATTGCTATATCCTCAGTGCTCAGAAAAACTCATTGCCCTGAAAAGGTTTGCGTTGTAATAGGGGAGGCAGTTAATGTATTGCCGTGTTTATCTTAGGTCATAGGTGCTACAAAGAATAGTGAGACTGTGGGATGGACAGGGGATGGGAGGGAGGGAGGGAGATTAGGATAATTAATACCAGCTGCCTCAGCAAACCCTGCAATTTCAGTGGCTTAGTCGGATAAAGGATTTTTCTCTCACAAAGTGTGATTGGGGTCGGTGACTCAGGGACCTAGGCTCCCTCTGTCTTCCTGGATTTCCAAGGCAGGAGAAGAAAGGAGGGATGGAAAGCCCCATAGTTCTGACCAAGTGAAGCGATGATGTGGTATGGTGGATCTCCCGGGGAAGAGGGCTCCAGGGAGAGAGAACAGCAAAGGCAAAATCTTCAGTGAGAAACGTGCTTGGCTTGTCCCAGAAATAGCAAAGCAACCACTGTGGCTTCTTTCAGTGGACAAGGCGTTGGAAAGACAGCCAAGGGCCAGGCCATCTAAGGCCTCTCAGGCCAAGGGAGGAAGTAAGAAAATACAATTGTTTGGGGTCATTTAGTGTCCCATAAAAACTTTACAGAAGCATTATGGGGGGTTATAATGATTTTGTAAACTAAACTGTGAATAACATGCTCCATTTTCTAGAGAAATCTTTACAAAATATGTTACTGTATCTATTTCCCTGAGTGAACGGTTATAGGTTGTTAATACTTCAGCACAATTTTCTACATATCTAAGACCCTCTAGAGGTAGGGATTTTCCTGCCACTAGTGGCCATAGGCCCAAACATCATGACAGCCTGTCCTCATCCTTCTGGAAGCCCAATGCGTGGCAAGCACAGAGGCCTCCCACTGGACTCCTACAAACTAAGCACCTGCAGATGCCCATGCCTCAGTGCTGCAAACAACCTCGGACACCCAATAATTCCTCAACCACTGTTTCTACAGAGTAGCTCAACCAGTCTGTAAAAAACCATCACCTTAAACTACTGGAATTTTCACACCTGAAATAAGCCCAAAGTTACTGTACTTTAATCTAAAAAGTAACTACTAAACCAATAGAAGGGGTGAAACTATTTATCTTACATATTCTAGCTTTTCAGAAGTAAAATGAGTTGTATTCTAGAGGTTTAGTTAATGCGGACTTCATGTTTCTGACCACATGAAATGTTGGCATTGAAATTCAATGACCCCTGTTGCTTACTGTGAGAACAGTCAAAATCCCGAATTTTCAGCTAAAAATGTAATTTAGAATATGCTTACTGAATTGAATTAAGGTTTTGCATTAGGATAAACACTGTGGGAGTGATTCTGGTATAGTGGGTTGGTGGTTTTGTGCAAGATGCTTACAATACCACAGCCCTTAGAATAATTGTACACTCTTCTGGCCCGTTTCCCAGATTTCCTTGAAAAGGGTCAGAGGACAGGACGAAATTAACGACACATGAATGCGGAACCCCAATTAGAAGTGTCTTCAAGGGAATAATTAGCCTAGACTTAATAAGAGGGGATTATGAGAAGAAAAAGCTTTGGGCAAATTATACACCGAAGGAAAAGAAGATAGGAAACAAGGCAACGATAGATTGGAACTGATTATTTCAGGAAGTCATTTTTGTTCTATTTATCTTAAAAATAATATAAATACAGTGAGACATGGAGACAACAGATGGATGGATGGTCACTGACCTCATACTAGGAGTGGCAATGTGAGCATTGGGACGCTTCCTCGTGCATGTACCCTGCAATTGTGAGTTTAGTACCCCTATTCCCTTTGTGAAAGAGGCCAGGGATTTTGCTTCCCCCAAATAACAATAACAGCAGCAAAAGCAGCAGCAAACCCTTCAAATCTGCTTACCCTGCCAGATATTGTTTCACTTTCCTCATCTGTAAAACAGGGATTACTTTATGATGGAATCCCCACAACAACCCCTGAAGGTAGGAACCATATAAGTGACTTGCTCCAGGTCATACAGCTAGTTAGTGTCAGAACACAGATTGAAATTCAGAAGCCTGGCTTCGAAGTTTGAGCTCTTATTCACTGCACTACATATATCTTTGGGAGGAGAGGCGACACATGCATGTAATAAATGTGTGCGCATTTATTGTACTGGAAACTCTCTTTGCTTCTAATTTTGTCAACCACAGCACCTTCCCTGGCCCTTACTTTGTTCTTGTCAATCTCCTCTCCTTGAGCAGAAGAGGGAAGGGAGCCTGCTCCATAGGCGAACAGCCCCTCCGCAGAGGCATCCTGTTTTCTTAGTGTAATCACTTATTCGCAGTGCAAAATATTACATGCGTGGGTTAAGCCATTCTAGAAGCATTCACTGAGCGCTCAGAGTGGGAACGTTTATCATGCATGCAAATACTAACTTACCTTCTAGAGAATGTTTAACTTAAAAGCCTAAAAACATCTCAGATAATTCATTTCGGAATAGAAACCTCCTTCAGCCGCGCTCACTACGGCGCCCGGCTTCGCAGCACCGGCCACGAGGGGGCAGTGGCCGCCGCAAAGCCGAGACGCGCGGTGGACTCGGCGGCTCGGCCATCGCTTGCTCTCGCCTGGCAATGGGCTCTCGGCCGTGGATTAGCGCAGCTGGAGACGTGGGA
>NW_012114933.1:4555513-4595676 GCF_000951035.1 Colobus angolensis palliatus
GACGGCTCGTCCTCGGCGGGTGTGGGCGCAGCCGGCCGCTACCGCCTGTCCACGCGCTCCGACCTGTCCCTGGGCTCCCGCAGCGGCTCGGCGCCTCCGCAGCACCACCCGTCGGGGGCCAAGAGCTCGGCCACAGTGAGCCGCAACCTCAACCGCTTCTCCACCTTCGTCAAGTCCGGCGGGGAGGCTTTCGTGCTGGGGGAGGCGTCAGGCTTCGTGAAGGACGGGGACAAGCTGTGCGTGGTGCTGGGGCCTTATGGCCCCGAGTGGCAGGAGAACCCCTACCCGTTCCAGTGCACCATCGACGACCCCACCAAGCAGACCAAGTTCAAGGGCATGAAGAGCTACATCTCTTACAAGCTGGTGCCCACGCACACGCAGGTGCCGGTGCATCGGCGCTACAAGCACTTCGACTGGCTCTACGCTCGCCTGGCGGAGAAGTTCCCAGTCATCTCCGTGCCCCACCTGCCGGAGAAGCAGGCCACCGGCCGCTTCGAGGAGGACTTCATCTCTAAGCGAAGGAAGGGCCTGATCTGGTGGATGAACCACATGGCCAGCCACCCGGTGCTGGCGCAGTGCGACGTCTTCCAGCACTTCCTGACGTGCCCCAGCAGCACCGACGAGAAAGCCTGGAAGCAGGGCAAGAGGAAAGCCGAGAAGGACGAGATGGTGGGTGCCAACTTCTTCCTGACCCTCAGCACACCCCCTGCCGCTGCCCTTGACCTGCAGGAGGTGGAGAGCAAGATCGACGGCTTCAAGTGCTTCACCAAGAAGATGGACGACAGCGCGCTGCAGCTCAACCACACGGCCAATGAGTTCGCGCGCAAGCAGGTGACCGGCTTCAAAAAGGAGTATCAGAAAGTGGGGCAGTCCTTCCGCGGCCTCAGCCAGGCCTTTGAGCTGGACCAGCAGGCCTTCTCGGTGGGCCTGAACCAGGCCATCGCCTTCACCGGAGATGCCTATGACGCCATTGGCGAGCTCTTCGCGGAGCAGCCCAGGCAGGACCTGGATCCCGTCATGGACCTATTAGCGCTGTATCAGGGGCATCTGGCCAACTTCCCGGACATCATCCACGTTCAGAAAGGTAAAGCCTGGCCCTTAGATCAGGTGATATGGAGTGTATTGTGCAGGCTGAAAGGGGTGACTTCGACAGCAGTACTACTGTGGGTTTCAGACTCATATTCTACCGGTGGGGAAGCGAGCAGAGACGTGGACGCCTGGCTCTTTTCCCGAGTGTAAGGTGGATTGCTCGACAGGCAGCTTCCTCCTCGAGTATCTCCCGGTAGGGAGTGAGTACTCTTTCTCGAAGGTTCAAAGAGTACCTTTGATAAGAGTGCTATCATTTTAGAGTTTGAATAGTTGAGTAATGAGCTGCTCAGATCTGTAATCTTCAGACGAGGGTAGAATTAGAAGGGAACCCAAACCATGTTAGGCATCTGTTTGAACACTGCACTGTCACTTAGTGGTCGGTTTCAAAAAGTGAGGAAATAATGGAGAAGAACGGATGTCTGTAAATAAAGAGAAATCTGCTTTCACCCTTCCACACCTCTCAATCTCTGCTTTGGTAGAGGAATTAAGATCAATTCTCGGAGCTTAAGAACTTCCTGCAAAGAATTCTTGCCTGCAACCTTCGCGAAGTGAAGTAAAAACCCTAATTTACTTTGTGAAGTGAAGTAAAAACCCTAATTTCAGGAAAAGCGTACTCATTTTGAGTTTGAAATCTATTAATGTACTGAAATTGAGAACGTTGCTTAGGAAAATTGTATAGGGAAACGACATAGAGTGAATATAATCTGAGGATTGGATCTGAGAGTGGTGTTACTGGTATCCCTGTGAGTTAGCTGTCCAACTGTCAGAGTTCATGAGTTATTAATAGTTGTTAGTGTCTCTGACCTTTGCTAAAGCACCGGAATTTGCAAATTAAAAAAATATATATATAGCAGTAGTCCTTGTCTTAACATTTCTCACTAATGTGCATTCTGATATAATGCCTTGATTGAGAGAATGGGGAGGTGTGGGAGTTAGTGAGGCAGTCTTGCCTGTGAATGTCCAGTGTAAGGGCGGCTAGGCAGCAGGGAAACTTACTGTCCCTGTTTCCTGAGCAGGTCTGGCCTTTACTGATGAAGTGCTCACTGCCTTTCTTGTGTGCCAGTCCGTTTATGAGCAACCCTAATCTCTGGCATGTCTTTTCTTGCATTGAACTGAAGTTTGCCTCCCTTGATTGTCTTTCTGTTCCCTGGAACCGCCTTCAGACATTTGGAGACAGCAGTCTCGCTTCCTTCCTCTCTGCTTCTCTCCTTCCCCTTCCAAATGTGTGACTGGTCTTCTGACTCTTATGGGGGAAAGGGGCTTGCTGGGAGAATGATCAAATGCTTTCAGTCTTGTTGCTGCTGCTGAAAGGTAGTACCTTGGACATCAGTACTAATTTTAGTAGAGAGCAGTAACTTTCTTGGCAATTTGCAATTTGTAAATGCACTCTAATATTGAATTCGCTTTTTGTGCAACCACATTGCTGTTGACCTATATTAAACCTGTATTTACATTCTCTATGCCTTTTTTTAAAAATATAAATTGTTATGAATCTTTGACTTTTTTGGCTGGTGTTGGTGGAACTTCCTTTGTGAACCTTAATAGAGGGACTTAGCATTTAAATTCCATTGTGTTACATCATTCTGGACCTATGCTGGCTGCCCTTTTACACATTTCTGTGAGTTTGTGCAAATTACCGGTAAATAGTTGAAAGGATGGAACCAAGTACAGACACTTGGACATATGTGCTGGGCCGCCGGTGTCTGTCTACTTTAGGTTGGCATCAGTACATTCACTGTCAATCATACCATGCACTCAGCCTTTGTCAAGTGGCCTGCTTTTGAAATTGTGTATTAGAAAAGGTATGGTGTGTGTTCTAATATCAGTTTTGAGTTTATAGCAATGGTCTACTTAGTCTATTAAACCATCTGGTTATGGCCAGGGTCACGCCTGTAATCCCAGCATTTTGGGAGGTCGAGGCAGGAGGATTGCTTTAAGGCCAGGAGTTTGAGACCAGCCTGGGCAACACAGGGAGACTCCCATGTCTACAAAAAATAAGGAAGTTAGCGTGGCATGGTGGCTCATATCTATAGTCCTAGCTATTAGGGAGGCTGATACTGGAGGATTGCTTGAGGATAGGAGTTTATTTGAGGTTGCAGTGAGCCATAATTGAACCATTGTCCTACAGCTTGGGTGACAGAGCAAGACCCTGTGTCCAAAACAAAAAAACAAAAAATATGTAGTTTATTTACTTATTTATTTATTTTGTAGAGACAAGTGTCTTGCTATGTTGCCCAGGCTTGTCTCTAACTCTTGGGCTCAAGCAATCCTCCCAGCTCAGCCTCCCAAAGTGCTGGGATTACAAACATGAACCACCATGCCCAGCCTAGTTTATCTTTTTTTAATTATAGAACTGGATTTGTCTCCTGTCACTTGGGATTTGAAAAACTTCCTTCATTAAAACCAGTATCATTTTATGTGGCTTAAACAGATCCAAGAGCACTAAACATAATCTTTAGGAACTTTGGAAAGAACAGCAGTTGATGTTCAGTATAGTTTGTTTCTGCTGTAATCTTGGTGTGTAATGTACAGTGAGCCTATGTCCCTAGATGACACATCTTTAGAAAGTACTACCATTTAAAGTGACAGTGTACAGTACATAAGGCTTAAAGCATTTGCTTATAGCCAGTGTTTATCAAGGATGCTAGTGTAGGCCATTTTTAGGAGTATAGATGAGACAAATATCATAAGCCAGGATAAAAGCTTTT
Organism: Colobus angolensis palliatus; assembly: GCF_000951035.1. Lineage (NCBI taxonomy): Eukaryota > Metazoa > Chordata > Mammalia > Primates > Cercopithecidae > Colobus > Colobus angolensis. The sequence goes on from NW_012114933.1 coordinate 4,559,311, forward strand.
TGAGCGTATTCAGGACTTGTGATTGTAAAGAGCACCTCAATTCCATCACCTCCCCCACTCCAACTGTTACACACTTGAAATATGGCTAATGTGACTAAGGAACTCAATATTGATCAACAGAGATGATAGAACTTTTCCATCAGTGCTGAAAGTTCTATCGGGCAGTGCTGTGTTAAACTGCTGGCTGCAGTTTAACTATCAACCCCCTCGTAAGCTTCTCCAGCAAATTATCTTTGAATGTACTTTCCTTATAGCTTTATTTTTGCCTGGTCATCTCATGGCACCTCTTCCTTCCCATATAGGCTTAATTAATAAAAACTGGGAAGGGGAAGCAAGTCTTGCTAGACTCTTCTTTGCTGAACTTCCCAGGCACTCAGCCTGAGTGACATTTCAGTAGTGTGAGCATCTCTTGCAGTGTGCCTTTGTGTCCCATTCAGAAAACACACTGGTTTCGGGACGGATGTCTGAGGCCATCCTGGTGAGAACCCAGCTACAAAATGAGGGTGGAAAACTCAAATACTCTTAAATGTGGTGGGCTGACATTTTCCTGACTGTACTAAATACTGAACCCATTCTTTAGTAATGGTTTTAATGTACACACTTTCTGCAAAAGTGAAGAAAGCGATACAGTTCCTTCAGCCAAAAGAGAATTCTGGAATTTTGATTTTTTTCCATCAATGAATGGAGTCTTAGATAAACAGAACTATTTAGGTTAATGGAGTTGAGCAAAGAAAGATGGTAGTTTGCTGTAGTCTGCGGTACATTAGATGGGAGTTCAGAATCTACTGAAATTTTATTTGTGTTTTGCTTCGACCTAATGGGAGTTCTTTAAGTTCTTTGTTCATAGGCAGCTCATCAATCCCCAACTAGGCACTGTGCACATATTTGTCACCGAAATGTAACCCCTGTGGTCTTGATTTTTTTTTCTTAAGTGATAGCATGTTATGTTCTCCCTCTTTATCATGCCTGTCTGCAGTATACCTTTATGGTGTTGATGTTGGTGAGTTTGGGGTAGTACTGAGGAATATATTTTATTATTACTTTCTTGGCATATTCAGTTTTGTTTCCAAAGAAGTAATTGATCTCTAATATTTAATAAAGCTAAATCTAGGGGCAGCAAGTTGAGGTTTAAAAGCTTTAGGTTTACCTCTTGGGGTTATTGCAAAAAGGAAAGACTGTAAAAGATGATGAGAAATACTGGTTTCATCCTTGTTTAGGAATTTGGACTAAATAAAGATGGCTAAAGGAAGTTCTTTTAAGTGAAATGGCTTTATTCTAGAGAAAAGGTGTATAATAGTGTTAAATTGATTTGTCGGTTTGGGCTGTGTGAAACAGGGAGGCAGGACTAGATAAGTAAATAGGAAGTCCTGTTTTCTGTACTCTTGAATATATAGAATCTACTTCATTGCTCTCTTAAGTGTTCCAGATGGAGCCATTTTTCAATAAAAAATAGCCCCAGGACCTCAGGAATGGTATACCAGTAGTGGGCCTATCAGTCTTGCTGGGTAGAATTTCACCATTGTGCTTCCTTTTACCACTAGTAGAGTTGGCCTCATGTCCTTCCGACATTAATTAAAGATAGCTGGAGTCCCAGCAGGGCACACAAGGTAAGGCTGGGCCACACTGAGACCTTCCCTGTCTGCTCCCCATTCTCCTGTAGCTAAAAATAGCCCTGAAAGGGTGGTGCCAGGAATACAGAAAAAAGCTCTAAGAAGTCAGGGCTGTTTGCAAATTCATCCTTATTTTTGAAACCTCTGGGCTAGAAATTGAGGCTGTTCATTCTTTTTGTTTTCCACTCCATCTTTAGTTGAACCCATTTCTCCTCTCTGCTGCATTTACCCCCAGACGTTCTCTAAGAAGACTTCATATCTCTAAAAAGAAAACAGGTCTGGGGCTTACCCTTTGCCCCAGTTTGTTTTCTTAGGGAAAATAAGATAACCTTTGGTGCTTTTGAAATACATGACTCAGTTCTTTGGTTAAAATATAAATGTGACTGCCCAAGGACAGTCTTGGGCATGAAACTGGGCATGGGCAAGGACAGTCTTGGGCATGGGCACTGCTCATACCACCCTGTCAGGAGTTTCTCAGACTTCTTTTTTGAGCCACATAGCCTTCAGAGTCACACCGATTGCAGTGGGACTGAAGGCAGGCAGAGGACCTGCACTCCCACCCTCCTCCCAGTAACTCAGGGAGCCTATGGGGTTTCCTTGTTCAGAAATGTTGTCCTGTCTGGCCATCTTGGGACTTCCAAGCATGATGCCAGAACCCAAACAAGTGAGAAGTTCTGTGATTCACTTACAAACCCTTCCCTTGAACTATTTAACATGTTCCTTCTCTTCGGGCTGAATAAAAAACTATTATTGTATTGCCTCATGTATTTTTAAATCAAAGTTTAAATATCAAGTTAGATTTAATTTGCCATATAATTTTGAAGCTCCGTATCATTAACTAAAGGATTATAAAGTGGCAGAGTAATGCTGAGCTCTGTTTGACGAGATTATATCCGGAAGGCAGACGTGTATCATATCCCACATTTATACAACACCAACTAGAATCTGGCCGCTCTGCCGGTGTCTGCAGGAGGGCTGGGTAGGCCTCTGGTCTTTAGTGAGTTCTTTGACTAGCTATAAAGACAGGTCAGTCAGCCTCGGCAGGTCCTTGTACCAGATTTCTGAGAGCCTGGTGGATGGGTCAGTCTGCCCCAGAAGTTGCACCAAGGGGATGGCACTAGGCTGGGTCTGCTGAGAGAGCTGTGCCAGTGAAGGGCACAGCCAAGCCAAAAAGCCGTGGGTGCGGAGCCTCATCGCCGTGGGAGCTGGCCTGTTGGGACCAGCATGGGCTCTGGAGAGTCAGTATGTGAGCATGGAGGAGTTTTGAACAAGTTATTTTAACCTGCGTAATGCTCAGTTATCTTTGGCCAAGTGGGGGACCTTCCTCACAAGGTCAGCATAATAATTAAATGTTATGGTTCAGCATAATAATTAATGTTAGTGCTAGTCACTAAATGTTTATTTTTGAAAAATAGGTGAATTTAAAAGGCAATGGCAGCCAGGCATGGTGGCACATGCGTGTAATCGCAGCTACATGAGAGGCTGAGGAAGGAGGGTCACTTGAGCCCAGGAGTTCAAATCCAGCTAGAGCAACACAGTGAGACCTTGTATCTTAAAAAGGAAAAAAAAAAAAAATTAAGAGCACTCTCCTTTGAAGGACAATTTCAGTAATCTTATCATCCTTCCTGGCAAACTATTGCCACCCGAATTGCAGGCAAAAGTACAAAAGCTCAAGGAGTCTTCAGTCTAGCAATTAAATATCTACTTTAATCAGTTTGCCCTGTATTGCACACCGGAAGTAATGGTAACTGGGATAAATGTCGATGTTATTTGGAGTAACTGGTTTGTTGTTGTTCACATTGAAGAGTGTATGTTAACTGTCTCCTGCTGGCTCCCTCCAACCCAAATCACTTGTGTTCTGGTGCAAATCACTTAACTTTCTGAGCTTCAGTTTCCTCATCAATAAAGGGAGGTTCATCATTTCCTAGGTACCATTTTGTTAGTTGACTTTTTAAAAAAATAAGATTAGTCTTACGTATCCAGGAAACTTTTAGACATTGTTTCAGGCTGGTTTTAATAGTGTTCTGTCTGCTTATGTGACTGTTATCTGGGAGCATGAAAAGCCCTTACCAATTGGTATGAAAGAACATTTATGTACGTTTAGTTCATATCAGCAAACATGCATTGCAGGCTTACCTCACTAGGAACTTGGAATGTAAAAGTGATTAATACCTGGCCTGCTGCCGCCTGGTGAGGGTTCCCAGGTATTCTGAAGCTGCAGTGTGATAGACAGCTGGAGCGACTTCTCTCTGACCCAAATTAATAGGACCACCAAAGAGATAAATTATGACAGTTTTTTTAAGATGGAGTGTTGCTCTGTTGCCCAGGCTGGAGTGCAGTGATGCGATCTCGGCTCACTGCAACCTCCGCCTCCCGAGTTCAAAAGATTCTCCTGCCTCAGCCTCCTGAGTAGCTGGGATTACAGGCATGTGCCACCATGCTTGGCTAACTTTTATATTTTTTTAGTAGAGATGGGATTTCACCGTGTTGGCCAGGCTGGTCTTAAACTCCTGCCTCAAGCAATCTACCCACCCACCTTGGCCTTCCAAAGTGCTGGGATTACAGGCATGAGCCACTGTGCCCAGCCTCTGATATTGATCTTATAGCTTGATTAAACTTTAATTTGAACGAGTTTTAGTCCATATGTCATTTCTGTACCTTTTCTTATGACTTATCTCTCACTGTAATTTGACTTTCCTCTTCTGCTAAATAAATTGTTATTTTGCAGGTAAGGGGACAGTGAAGGAAGGGGAGCTAAAATCATTAGATTTATTCATAGAGCGCTCTAAAAGATAAACTAGATTTTATTCAACAAATAGGTACATACCCTTCATTGTCTAGGCACTATTCAAGATGCTAGTGTTGCATCAGTGGCCAAAACAAAGATCCCCACCCTTGTGGAGCTTGCAGTCTAGCAGAGTGGAGACACTCAATGAAAAACAAACACAGGAAGTAAGTTTTAATGTATGTTGGAGTTTGGTATGTGCTAGGAGAAAAAAGTAGAGCAGGGAAAGAGGGCATGGGAGGGAGGATGAAGTACTAGAAAGAGTGCTCAAAGTAGGTCTCATTGAGAAAGTGAGATTTAAGCAGAGACCTGAATCACTCTGGAGTCAGGGGAGTCATCCAAGCAGGTATCTCAGGGGAGAGCTTGTCAGGCAGAGGGTTTAGCTAACGTAAGGCCCTGGAGTGGGCATGTGCCAAGCAGGTTGAGGAACAGCAAGGCCAGGTGGTTGGAGTTAAGAGGATCCTAGGAGATGAGGTCATGGAAAGTGAGATTTGCAAGGCTTTGCAGGTCACTGTTAGGACTTGGGATGAAAGCCCAAGTCAGATGGAAGCAATTAGAGGGTTTTGAGCCAAGGTATGACATCCAACTGGACATATTAACAGACTTAGTCCAGAGCAGTGAGAATAGAATGGCGTGGGGCAGTCAAAGGTGGATCGAAGCAGGGAGCTAGTAGGAAATTCTCAAGTAATCCGGGTGAGAGATGCTGGTGGCCTGAACCAAAGTAGAGACAACAGAGGTGGTAGGGGAGGGGATCCCCCTCCAGATATATTTTGGAGGTAGAATCAACAGGTTTTCCTGAGGGATGGGATTGTGAAGGATGTGACATGCGAGAGAAAGAGGAGTCATCAATGGTGACTCTGCAATTTTGACCTGGCCTACAATAAGAATTGTCAGAACAGCAGTGGGGAGCAGCAATCAGGACCTGAGTTTTCTCCTTTTAGGTAGATCAGGCTCATGCATTCTGTTCCATGTCTCCCCACCCCAACACAAGCACTTTCAAGCTTCAGGTCTAGTCTCCTTCCTTGGAGTATCCCCCTTGGATTGTAGTCGTTTTGTGAATACTTGTCTTATGCGATGCTCAGTTATTAGTGTGTGGGTTTTTTATGTTCCTGTGTTGTGTAGCTGTTAAATACTGTTTTATACATGCATAGCAAGTACTTAATGAATGCTTGTTGAATTAATGAAGTAAGCACTCAGTAGCTACTTGGTTGATCTTGAAATAGATTTATAAGATGTTTTTGTTTTTCCATTTATATGATGATGGATAACAGTTTAAAAGTGTACAGGAAATAAAGATAGAATCTGGATGTATTTTATGGATGAAGTCATTAACAATGTGAGTGATTTAAAAGTCTTAGAGTTATGTGTTTATGAAATGACTTTCCGTAATTCATTGGGGAGGGGAGAGGAAGTTTGAAAATGCTTAAAGTGCCAGAGAATTAATATTGTATACCTCATGATTTCACTTTATATTGATTCTTGGTGTTTAAACTTACGCATGCACACACACACATATACATACACACATTTTCCTCTTTAGTAAGTTTTAGTTATAATATTTTTACTGGGGTCTCATTTGCTTAATTCAGAGCACAAGATCCAGAGAATACATTCACCTTGTTGCTTGACTTGGATGCACATGGAGCACTGAGCTCATGTGTGGAGCAGTAGGTACTTGCCCTCATGGGAGACTCTCTCAATTCCATGAGGGAAGTAGAATGTGTGCACAGAGGACTGAGATAGAAGGTTGATTTAACTTAGTGCTGCGAATAAGACGGTGCATTGAGTCCGGGGGATAGAGAGGAATTGTCAGTTTGTGTTAGAGGCTTGAGTGGGCAGCATTTGGATTCTCCCTTTGAAATATGGTCACAGTGTGACTTTTGGAGGAGCATAGGGGGAAAGCGCACTCCTGATCTTAAAATGCTTTAGCATAGGTTTGATAAGCATACAGTAATTGATAAGCAAGGTACCCAGTGCTCAGGTCAGTGAAGGGAACTGAAGTGAGGAGCTGTCACTGTACGGTGTGAGACACAGTCGTGGACATGCACCATGATGTGAAATAGGACAGAAGGAGGAGTAATTATGGGGAGTGGATGGGAAGGTTCAGGGGTGGCTTCTGCCAGTCTCAGTCTAAGAAGAGTCTTGAAAACAAGTGGAAGTTTGCCCAGCCGGCAGAGTGGGGGAAGGGCATTGTGGGCCGAACCCTATGGGATCAGTCCTGACTGCCTCTCAGAACCAGCTGCTGAGGGGAGACAGCAGAAAATGGGGCCCCACCCTGGATCTGAATCAGAATGTCTGTGCTGCCTAGACATTGGTGTTCTTTGAAAAGCTCCTCACTTGCTTTTGAGGTACTGCTGGGTTTACAGCTGCTGTTGGAGGTTATAGAGGAAACATGGAAGATCATATGGGGTGCTGACATGGTCAGGCCTTCACTTAAGATGGACAGGTCCTGGTGGCAGGTGTAGAACGTGGTTGGGGGTTAAGTGAAACGGAGAGCTCTCACAGGAATTCAGACCAGATGTGATAACATCCTAATGGGGGGGAGTGTCCATGGGGGTGGGAGCAGAACACAGAAGGGGCTGCTTGCCTGCAGAGTGGGGTAAGGGACAGGGAGAAGTACAAAATGACCTGCAGATTAGAGGCTCTGGGTCACCAGTAGAGATGCCTGGAGATGGCCTGGAGCGGGGTCTGCAGACGACAGCCCACGGGCCAGATTCACCCAGGCACCTGTTTGTTACAGTGCTTGAGCTAAGAATGGTTTTTGTATTTTTAAATGATTCTGTGTTTAATGGTTCTATAAGGCCCTACATAATAACCTCAATTTTCCCTCTGGACCTGCAAAACCTAAAATGCTTACTGTCTGGCCCTTAAAGAAAATGTTTGCTGACCCTTGACTTGGAGGACAAGCAGGTTAGGGGGCTGGGAGTGGCTACTCTTTATTGAGCACTTACTATGTGATAAGCAGTATTCCAAACATTTTATATATGTCCTTTTTTTTTTTTTTTTTTCCACTAGAAAATTCAGAAGCGATACCTTGTCTTAATTCCATGCAGGAATGGGTATGACAGCAGTGTGGTTGTTAGCATGGAATAAAACCGGATGGGTTTGAATTCCTGCCAGCTTCACTGTGTAACCTTGGGCCACACACTTCTTAACCTCTGTTTCCTTGTGTGTAACATGGAGTAACTATGTTATTAATACAATACCTGATAATGCTGAAAAATATTTTTCAGCATTAATTATCAGCTATTGTATTAGTTTCCTGTGGCTGCTGTAACAAAGTCCTACAAACTGGGTGATTTACAACAACAGAAATGGATTCTCTGAGAGTTCTAGAGACGAGAAGTCTGGAAGGACAGTGTGGCAGTGCCATGCTCCCTTTAGAGGCTCTAGGGGAGACCCCTCCCTTGCCTCTCCAGCTTCTGGTGGTTGCCAGCAGCCCTTGGTTTTCCTTGCTGTGCAGCTGTATCACCTCAGTCTGTGCCTCCATCCTCACGTGGCATTCTCCCTGTCTCTCTGTCTCTGTCTTCTCTTAAGGACACCCGTTGTCCTAGATTTAGGGCCCACCCTAATCCAGAATGACCTTACCTTAACTAATTACATATTCAGAGACCCTCCTTCCAAAAAAGGTCACAGTCAAAGGTTCCATGTAGATTTTAGGGGTACACTATTTAACTCAGCGCAGTTTTTAACTCCCCCAAAGTGGTGTCATCTCATTTGGTGGCTGTGAAAACTGAGGCTCAGGGAAGTTAAGTGATTTCCAGGCTCACGGAGCTAATGAGGAGAGCTAGGATTCGAGCGCATTATTTTCCTTAAGTTGAGACTGATACTTCTTATGCTACAATACGTAACATGCTTGTTAGAAAATTGACTTATTCTACAGGCAGTCAGCAGCCATAAAGGTTTCAAACTGAAGAGTGACATTTAATCATAATCAAAATAGCTATCATGTTTTGAAGACTTCCTGTGTGCCAAGCATGGTGCTTTGTGTTGTATATTTTTTATATCTATTTAAGCTTCATAGGAGCTTTTGAGATAAATGCTCTTCTTATACCCATTTTGCAGACAGGAGCTGAACCACAGAATTTTTTTTTTTTTTTTTTTGAGACAGACTTTTGCTCTTGTTACCCAGGTTGGAGTGCAGTGGCGCGATCTCGGCTCACCGTAACCTCCACCTCCTGGGTTCAAGTGATTCACCTGCCTCAGCCTCCTGAGTAGCTGGGATTATAGGTGCCTGCCACCACTCCCGGCTAATTTTTTGTATTTTTAGTAGAGACGAGGTTTCACCATGTTGGCCATGCTGGTCTCGAACTCCTGACCTCAGGTGATCTACCTGCCTCGGCCTCCCAAAGTGCTGGAATTACAGGTGTGAGTCACCGCACCCAGCCAAACCACAGAAATTTAAACTGCAAGTTCCCTGAGGCATCCTTCGCTGGTGCACCCTGGCTCCCTGAGGCAGGGCTTTTGGAAGTTACTCCTGTTGGTCGGGCAGAGATGAGAAGGCTTTTAGAGTACTCCAGGGGAAGAGTTGGTTTTGGAAAGGAACAGGTGAATTCGAGACACCTGCTAGGTATCATGGCAGGACCTGGTGAGGCGCTGGCTCTCCTGAGGAATCTAGTGTTACCTTAGAGGTTTTAAGTTTGGGTGGTAGAAAGTAGTGAAACCAGTGATAGAAGAGGTAGGCAGACTGAGAAGAGGAGCAGGACTAAAAGGAAAGACCAGGAATGGGGTTGAAGGGAGTCTTAGAAAATCCTATTTTCCAGGCCTTTTATTGTGTTTAATTATGTTGACATTTGTGATTTTCACCAGAACCACCTATTGTCTGCAGCAAGACGTTTTTAACTAAATACTAATAGATGTTAGTGTGGATAATCTGTACATTTTCACGTTTTATGATTTGTATTTCACGTATATTTTAAAACTTGATACATTTTTAGATGCTTTGTTTTGTGTTTAGTTGGTTATTTATGATTTCATGCAAGGATGTCCAGATGTGGTCAGAGTAAAGACTCCCAGCCACCGGACACCTGGGCCCTGCCAGTGCAAGGCAGCAGGAAAACCACAGGAGTGAGGAGTGTCCTTACGTTTAAAACAGCTGAGGTTAGGAATTATCTCCACAGCTTTGTGATCATGAAGGGATGTGAAGTGGTACTCAGGGTAACGAAGAGTGCTTGTGCTGTTCACCAGGCAGTACCACCATGGCATACGTGGCAATTGGGACAATGGCGTTTACAGTTTCAGATAAAAACTGGAAAATTACCTGAAAACGAGAAATGCATTCTTTGCAAATATTCTGCTAACTCCAGCATGAACCACAGCGCTCTCAGATAGGGTCCCATAAGTGCCCTGGCTCCGCGCGTGTGGCTCGCCTTGCCTTCGCTTCTCTTCTAAAGAGCTGGGCCACTTTACTCTCTTCCTGGCCCCATCTAGTGGGACTTCCGTTTAGATTTATTTTAGCAGCTTCTATTTAGATTTATTTTGGCTTGGGTCTCCCTTTATCTTTCTAGAAAAAAAGAGAATAAGGTTTTACCTTTTCATGAAAGAGTGAACTTTCCCGAGTTCACTCTTTTCTTTGGTACAGATATGCTTGTTGTCATGTGTCAAAAGTGTTGGCAGCTTGCAAACATATCTATTGTTGCTTTTTTTTTTTGGTAGAGACTAGTACCAGTATCTGTGCACATACCTCAGGTAATTAAAGAACTGGGCACTGCAGACTTCAGGCCCCAATTTGTATTCTCTGAATTTGAACCATTATATAAGTTTTACTTTACAAAATCAGTTTTTTAAAAGTTTCATTGTATGGTCAGCATTATCAAGGATAGTATGTCTACATTATTTTATTAAGATTCTATGGGTATCAGATCTTTAAGAAAAGAAACAATACATGGTTTTCTTTCTCATTCTCAGATTTTAAAGTCTTCATCTATATTTGCTTGGCTATAGGCAACATTTTAGCCATCATACCCAAAAACACTTCTCAAATAAAGACACTGTGTTTTCAGAATTCTCCTGAAACTATCACCCTAGTAATTTTATCACATATTTAATATTCATTATAGACTGGAACACCAGAACCTTTATATATATAAAATTACCAGCAAGAAACAGTTTTGCCAGATAAACCACAAGAGGTACAATCATGTGATTTCTCTCTTCATTTTTGGAATGAGGTGAACTGTATGAATACATATGCATAGTAAGTAAAAGTAATCATGTTTTAAGGTATTTATACTCAAGTGAATATTTGTATTCAAACTGAATATCATTCTGCATTTAGACATTAGGTAATTGCTGAATGAAACTATAAGAACTACTTAATTAGAGTATAGCAACACTTTTACCTGAAACAGACTGATGATATCTTCAGGATGAAATCAAGCTTAGAGGCCTGAATTCTTTAAGTGATTTTTTTTTTTTCCATCAAGCAACCAGGTTTTTTTCTTTTTGCAATTGACTATGCTTGTCTTTATCCTCTTCCCTCCTTTTCAAAATGGTTCAAAAGTTCTCTTTGTCATTTATTATATTTATGAATTTAAAAGTGCATTTTAAATTATCTTTGAATTTTGATATCTATTAGCTTTAGGGACCTTTATTAGTCCATTCAGAAAATTGCTTTCCCTGACTTGAGTTCAGTATTAATTTTGTACCCTCCAGGGTTTATTAATGTGGTCCAAATCCTGGAGCCCACTTAGTATGAATCCATGCAGGAATAGTATTTAGGGTCTGGAGGTGGTTTGTGGGTTGCTCATCCCTATGTTGGTGGCATAGGCTCCTAGGAGGCGTGGGGTACTGGTGTAGTGTGCTGTGTTTGAGGCCGGTCTATGGGGCTTTGCGATTGCCATGGGTAGGGCAGTCGGCCACGTACAAGGGAATTGCCTGAGTTGGGCAGACCCAGGTTCACATGCAGCTGGACACTGAGTAAAATTATTTAGTTTCCCGGAGTTTCACTTTCTGCCTCTGAAAATGGTGGCAATGATTACTTTTATTTCAGGGTTAAAGAGAAGAAAATGAGACATGCAAAGTGCAGAGCACAGGTGTGCACAGCGCAGGCACTCCTCTGTGATGGTCCAGTGGCTGGATGGCCGTCCTGCTTCTCTATTTTAAGTGGATGCTGCTGGCCTTTGCTTTTTGAGACGTTTTGCTCAAAACAATATGAAAAAGTAAAAATAAATATTAGAGCAGAGAGGGGGAAGGGTAATCAACAAGTAGGTGGAGACCAACAGGGAGGAAGGAAAGGGGAGGGGAAGAAGTTAATGGGGAGTTAGCAGGGAAGGCCAGGGTGTGGATCCCAGCAATGAGAGGATAAGAACCCAATAGGCCATGTTGACCAAATTAGCATTTTCTTTCAGCATGTTACATGTGCCAGGGAATGAAGAAAAACAGGCCGAGTCCAGTCTTGAGCGACTTCTAAGCAGCTGTCCCTGTTGCCCTTCAGCCTGTCTCCTGTTCTTTCCCATACACCATGGCTTCTGTTTTCTGGGGAAGGGCCCTTGGAAGACAGAAATCGAGTTAATGTTTTTGGCACATTCATGATTTCAAAATTAAATAAGGTGCTTTCTTTTTTCTTTTTTTTTTTAAAGGGAGAAAATGTAGCTTTGGATTCCTGTTGCTTAGTGACTGGGCCTTTTGTATAATTAGTCTTAGAAGAGACAAAACATACTGAGAATAAGAGATTGGATTGAGGAAAAGAAGGCAAAGTTCAGGTACAAGAACTGGATGGGGTTGGGCGGGGACCTCTTGGAGTCATGGCAAGCCCCGTGGGGGCCTGAGTTTGGGGGCAGGCAGAAAGAGGGAAAACAGTAAGGAGGCCAGACAGCTTCTTTAAAGGGAGGGCAGGGCCTTGCCTGGTTAAAATGCCTGAGGCAGTACAGTGTATGAGGGCTTTTTTTTTTTTCTTTTTTTTTCTCCCCCTGTCTCACTTTGATGGGTCAGAAGTTTCTAGGAAAATTCTGATTAAAATGCCTGCGGCAGTACAGTGTATGAGGGTTTGCTTTTGTTTTTTTTCTTTTTTTCCCCCGTCTCACTTTGATGGGTCAGAAATTTCCAGGCAAGTTGTTTCTCCCTGCGAATGAGAAGCAGAGGAACATGAAACAGAAAAGTTTAGTGCAGTGCAAGTGCATCTACTAGTGTGCTCTTGAGTTTCAGCTTGCAGTGCATTCGTAATATGTGCGCATGGGCTACATGACTCAAGAGATTCACTACTCTCGTACTGTCATTCTAGAAAAAAATTGGCATTGAAATCTTAAGTGTTTTTACTGATGGAAACAGTTTAATGATATGCTTTGTAAATAGTGTAATGCTTTTGAAAATGGTGCTGATTTCTAATTCATAATTTTTAAACGATTTTTAAAAATTTGAGCCTTTTAAGGTAATATTAATGAACCTTGTCACATGATTAAAAATTCTTTTGTTTTCATTGTTTTATATTCATTGCAAACATGAGTAATATAATTCCTCTGAAATTGAGAACATATGTATTATAAACAAAAACAGTTATTTCTTGCTTTCCTCTTTTCAGCCTGAGCATCCTTTAGAGCTGCGAGATGGCTTACGTTGGTTAGATACAAAGAAAAAAGGTAGGAGGGGGGATGGAAGTGAATTTAGGACACTTGCTTTCTCTGGAGCTAGGACTGGTGATGGAGAAGTGGGGCAAAGTACCTTTCTCTGAGCTTTGGCAATTGCACTGATATGAAAATGAGCCCTGTTGGGAATTTTACAGGTACAGAATCAGCTTGGGAGTCTAGGAGATTTTGTTAATAACAAATCCTAAACCAAAGTAAAAATATTGGTTTAATTTTCCTTTTAATTCTCAAAATGTAGAAAGGAAAGGATCCTTTTCAACAATGTAGCAGGTTCAAGTCTCCATCTCAGGCCTTAATCCATTCAATCTATGCCCACAAAAAGGGTAGTAGGTCTCCTGAATGAGGATGCCCTGCTTGGAAGGGAGAATGGGACGTGCCGGGGCTGGCAGGCAGGTAGAGGTGGGGTCTTTGCCATGAATTAGCTGTGGGACTTTGAACAAGTGGCTCACCCTCTTCTTTGTAGAATGGAGAGAATTGTATAAAAAATCTTCTAAGACCTTTTTAGCATTAAAAAAAAAAAAAAAAAATCCGAGAGCCAGCTCTGCCTTTCTCACCTGGGAAGCAGCTAAGCCTAGCCTTCCCCAGAGGGCGTCTCCAGGACTGGAGTGTGAGAAGATGCTTTCCGGCTCTTTCCTCTCCTTTAGGAATTAGAACTGAGGGTTTTTAGTTCCTGAGTGCACTTTCTATCCTGTGGAAGAATTCGAGCAATCCACCAAACTAATGCAATAATTAAGTTGAACTCTCTACCAAAATTTGACTCTCAACAGGTAAACCTTCTTAGGAGGAGCTTACTCTAGGATCCTTCCTGCCTCCTTCCCAGAGATACCCTGAGGAAGAAACAGCTGCAGTGTGTTGGAGGCTCAGCCTGGGGGGCACTCTAGGCTCCTTTTGCCTATTCAGGATCACTATCTTGGGATGTAGTTGAAATCTATTGCCTCACTTTAAATAATTATTTTTCCTGTACTTCAGATTCATTTTAAGAATGTATTTTTCAGGCTGGGCGTGGCAGCTTACGCTTTTAATCTCAGGAGTTTGGGAGGCTGAGGCAGGTGGATCGCTTGAGCTCAGGTGTTGGAGACCGACCCGCCTGGGCAACATGGTGAAACCTTGTGTCTACAATTTAAATTAAATAGAGAGAGAAGAAAATTTCTTTTCGGTTTTGTAACTTGGGGAGGCTGCACTACTTCATGTGTAAATAGTGTTTTCTTCTGAATTGGAAAAGTTACTACTTCATTGGTAGGTTTTTTAAAGAGTATATTCACACTGGTCTGTATTGTCAGCCTCTTATTTAATCTCTAATGTGCACCTGCACTTTCTTTTCATAATAAAATCGTAATATGTTCATGCTATTTCAGATGCAGCTAACTAATGTCTGTTACTTTAGCCCAAGAAGCAGTTTCAGTTTACAGTGACATTGTCGTTGGAAAATGTTTTTCCCTCTGATTACACCTGTTTATTATTTTCTTTCATCTTAGAGCTGTTCCCCTAACTATGAGCACTGTGGGATCTTTCGTTTGTTCTAACAGTGATGCTTTTGACCTTAGACTTCATTGTATAATTGCTCCCCCATTCTTTCATTTCCCTCTTCTGTTTTGAAAGCAGCGTGGTGGCAATATGATGTTTATGAGGGGAGGGGGCTGGCAAGGGGGCATGTTCCTCCTAAATTAGCCTCTTAAAAAGTAGAGCCTTTGATGCTATTGCCTGTTTTCATGTTGGTTCCGTGATAAAAATGTGTAGTCCTTGTGTTATTTAGATTCTGGGCAACATTTTTAGTTTTCATTTACACTCCTCCGGTTTGGTTAAAAAACAATGCAGAATAGCCCTGAGAATGCTTGAAAAATGCTCTCCTGCTTTATTACAGCTCTGCAGAGAATGCTTAAAAAACTCTGTCATACTTTGTTACAGCTCTGCAGCTGATTGTATTGTACCTCTGCAGTTGTTTCTTAGGCAGCTACAAATTACTTAATTTCTAAAGCTATCCTAGAAGTAGCAAGTCTATGATGATCTAACTCTGCTCCAATAGTTTCTGCCTCCAACGTGCTAGAACTGAAAATTTTGCTCTCTGCCTTTCTTGTGATATTTACAATTTTGAATATGAAGATAATTGTGAAGCCTAAAAATATGTACACATAATTCCCAGTTTGAGCAGTTAGATCAACTGTAAGAACCCAACCATTTGTAACAAAACCAAATTCTACTTCTAATAATAATACTATTTCACTCACATCTAGCCAACGCTTGTAATACTGTTTCTATTGGAAAAATATGTTTCCACTTTCTTTTTGACTGAACTCAGAGTTAGGAGCTAGGCAGAGTTAGGCAGAGGTGGGTAGAGGGAAGCTTCCTGGGAACCCCAGAAAGTGGTTCTGTGTGTTAGTCCGCAAGTGTTAAACACTCATGCTGTCTGTCTGTGGATCACTTGAGCTGTTTAAAAGATGTCATTTTTTTTTTTTTTTTCTGTTTACTTCTAGTCAGAACTAGTCAATTGACTTCCATAATTAGCTTACCATTTTCATAGGGAGGAGAGCACTGATACCTTTACTGTTTGTTAAAAGGTGTACAGAAAAAAACTAATTGGAAAGTTATGAGATTAGTTTTTAAAAAAAGAAACTATTTTCTTGGGAAAAGATGTATATATTGTAAAACTTTGCAAAGTATTTTATAAGAGTTAACTTTTTTCATTTGGCTTCAGATGTTGGAAGGCCCTCGGTGTTGTCATTCTGAACATTAACAGCTCTTATCTTCAATTCAGGATATATTCAGGAACTCTCGATTTTTAATTTGTTCCAAGTATATTACTGTCAACTTGTTTTATTGCTAATCATCTTTTAACTTTCTTTTGAAGGTGTATCTGGGAGAAAATCAATTTAGTTACATCTCAGTTAAAGGAAGTTATTTTTGTTTTTAAAAACTTGTTCTACATTTGTGGCTACAATTTTATGGAGACATAATCTTCCTTGATTACACGTAGCTCTCCTTATTCTACAAATTTGTACTTTTAAAGTATGCTATTTAATACCTTAATTTACCATTTTATGTCGTTTTTATTTTTTAATTCTTTAGACAGGGTCTTGTTTTATTACTCAGGCTGGAGTGCAGTGGCATGATCACAGGTCACTGCAGCCTGGAATTCCTGGACTCTCCTGCCTCAGCCTCCTGAGTGGCTGGGAGTACAGGTGTGCGTCACCACACCTGGCTAGCACTTTCTCTTCTAAATAGTTGTAGTGCTTGCTTTGAAGTCAGTTATGCAGTCAGATCCCATCTCAGCCTCCTGCTGGGTTATGTGGATGACGGTCAGACTCAAAGATGTTGCATAACTTCCTCAATTTCCTTGTAGCAAAACTAGGAGTAATGTCTGTTGTAAAGTTGTAGTGAAAGTTAGAATGTAGTGAAAGTTAGATGGAAAATGTCTAGCATATGTTGTTACTATTTCTAGCAGCTACCATTTACTGTTCAGATATTCTATTCTCTACCCTCCACCCTGCCACCATCCATAGTGCAGTGCGCATGTAGCAGGCCCTCTGAGCATTTTCCGTTGTCACATTGGTCACATGTTATCTTGGAGAAAGCCGTATTCAACTCCCATGCAGAATTGTGTGCTTCGTGGACCTATCTCACTTTGCGTCAGGGTAGTTTGCCTGCCCTGACGGTGCTTTGCGGTGTGGCTCCTGTTGGAATCTCCCTGTTCTATCAGTGTGCCCTATACATGCCAGGCTTTCCATAAATGTTCACATTAAAATTATCACCCCGGAGCCCAACCTTTTGGGGACTTTTAAAAACAGCAACATTTTGTGTTATTCACTTAATAAATTCATACTTGGGGAAAAAATGAGCCTTTGGTTTTTTTTGCTTTGTTTTGTTGTTTTCTTGGTTTTTTTAAGATGGAGTTTCACAATCGTTGCCCAGCCTGGAGTGCAATGGTGCAATCTTGGCTCACTGCAACCTCCGCCTCCTGGGTTCAAGCGATTCTCCTGCCTCAGCTTCCCGGGTACCTGGGATTACAGGCGCCTGCCACCATGCCTGACTGAAAATGAGTCCCAAATTCCTCTTGGCTTCTCTAGTATGTATGCTTAGGAAGCTTGAAGGTATTACATGCTGGCAAGATCCTGGGGCCTCAAAGAGATGTTAATACTCATTGCTGTATCCGAGACTTTGGAAAATGTATGCTGATATAAGTTGTAAAAACTTTAGACTTGTTTTTTTTTTCTTTTTGAGATAGGGTTTTACTCTGTCACCCAGCAGGCTGGAGGTACAGTACTGTGATCACAGCTCATTGCAGCCTCAGCCTCCCGGAATCAGATGATCCTCCCACCTCAGCCTCTGGAGTAGCTGAGACTATAGACGTGCACTGCCAGGACTGGCTAAATTTTTGTATTTTTCATAGGAATGGGGTTTCGCCATGTTGCCCAGGCTGGTTTCAAACTCCTGGCTTCGCCCATGCCCGTGCCTCAGCCTCCCAGATTGCCGGGATTTTAGGCACGAGCCACCGTGGCAAGCCCTAGACTTGTTGATTTTTAAATTGGTTGTTACGGATGCACGTCTGTAATTCTGTATAACGCAATGCAGTTTCTCAAAATATGGTGAACTAATTTGGAGTTTGACAAGCTGCAACTTAGTTGACATTCACCCAATTCAAGGCCAGGTTTCAGAGCTTCTCTATCCTGGACTCTATTCTCTATGGTGAAAAGCTAGTAGTTAGAGCAAGTAATACTTGCAGAATATTACCAATACAGGCAATAGCTGTTACGTAGGTCAAGCTCTGAGCAGGGCAGGATCCTGCATTCTGGTCCTTAGCATTTGAACATAGGACTGTGGCTTCCTCGGGTACCTTGGATTGAAATCAGATGAAAATATAGTCAAATCATTTGAGATTTTTCTCTTTTAATTTCCTATTCCCTTTATCATTATAAAACATGTATTTTTCCACTACACATTCTCAGTCTTTTTGAATTTTTTTTCCTTTAGTTTTACCTGTTATACTTTTCTTTTCTTTTTTTTCTCTTTTTTTGAGACAGAGTTTCGCTCTTGTTGCCCAGGGTGGAGTGCAGTGTTGTGATCTCAGCTCACTGCACCCTCTGCCTTCTGGCTTCAAGCGATTTTCCTGCCTCAGCCTCCCGAGTAGCTGGGATTACAGGTGCCTGCCACCACGCCCAGCTGATTTTTGTATTTTCAGTAGAGATGGAGTTTCACCATGTTGGCCAGGCTGGTCTCGATTTCCTGACCTCAGGTGTTCCACCCACCTCAGCCTCCCAAAGTGTTAGGATTGCAAGCATGAGCCACTGCGCCCGGCCCCTCCTGTCTTTTCAACTTCAATTTCTGTATATGAAATGTGAAACTTGTACAAATATAACAAAGATAAATGTTTTACAATAAATTATTACTAATTTTTTATGTTGGGGAGATGTCTTTCTCTTCAAGCAGGCAAATTTTAGTGCTTTGCTGATACTGTCAGCCATAGTAGAAATGTTTAAAAGGCCTTACTTTCAGAGTGATGGCTTCTTAGTAGAACTGGGGTGGGGTCTTCCTCTGTCTAGCAGAGCATGCTTCTCTGCCATGGCTTAGGTGGAAGTGGTGTGGGCATGTGTGCTCCTTGCAGCTGCAGTACCCATGTGTTCTTGTTTCAGGGCTTTGCTGCTTTTCACTTAAAGGGCTCATTTAGAATAAATCAATGAAAATAAATGTGTACATATGTACACACCTGCACATACATTTCTATGGATGAAATTTGCTGTTGGTGCTTTTTCATTTCTCAGGTCTTTGAACTATGCCAAAAAAGCATACTGCTTTACCTTTAAGGGTTTTGTTTAATATTATATTTTATATTATTCTGTAGGAGATTTGAAGAAATTTAGAAATAGGGCATCTTGCCTCGTATATTTCACCATTGGGTAAAACAACATTTCCGAAACAAAGTCTCTCAGTTTCTGTACCTCCTTCTACTCAAGGTTCCTGGTTCCCTCCTCAGTAGTGCTGTGTTCTCAGACTGCCAAGCCAGGCACTCTAGCTGCTTCTCTCTGTGTTCTGTCTTGTCTTTCAGTATGGTTTGGTGGAATGAGTGCTAGGCACAGCAGGGAAATCTGAATTCTTAAGCTGGCTTTGTTCAAGTGGTTTGAGCTTTATCATTACTCATTCCCAAGAACTCAGGAATAGCCTATTTCCTACCCCTAAACATCCTCAATCTTTTGGGTCTTTGTATGACTGTGCTTCCAGGGGAGGGCCTGCCTTCATATGGCACCTGCCGGAGTGGCCAATCCTTCACCCCCACCCCTGCAACACCCTCTGTTGATACTTCTAGGCATGAGATTATGGAACCACTGGCATCATTCCTAAGTCATCATCAGGGCAGAGTTAACACTGAACAATCCTTATAGTCCCAAAAAAGGGGCAAATTCTTATTAAAGCCCTTGTACTCCAGGTGTGGGTCTCCCGATGCAACGTGAAGTCAAAATCAGACATGTGTTCGCAATTCACCCCTTCACCAGGCACTTTCTGTGTGTTGAGCACTTCAGCTAGGTGTTTACTCTGGATGACAAGATATGGGCTTGGCCAACCCTGATGAGGGTGACCTCCAGTTGTAGACTGGCAGCATTGCCAAGCACCCTCCACCACTGTGACATGATTCCAAAACACAACGTGTGTTGGTATTAACTTGTTTCAGAGACTGGTTCTAGAGTCTTAATTATTTAGTGAGACTTTCTGAGGAAGTGGGTTTGGATCCTTTACGGGATGTTTTTATAAACAGTGTAATTCTCTTAATATATGTGGAAATAATGATGTCACACCTTTTAAGCGTGTGAAAACTGCATTTTCTTGTTGTGTCTTTTAAAGGACATTTCCTTTCAGTTTATTATCAATTATGTATAGCATCTCTACCTGGAGGAGATGAGATACTACAGGTTGTTGGTCAGAATGGCAAACAATAGTTTTTGAAGAGAAATTTTAACAAAGGGAGTGTTTTCAGAAACTTTACTGGATTCCTTCTTTTTTTAAAATGAGTAGTTATGGTCCTTACTTTAAATTTCAAAGGTATTGAAAGTAGTTTGGGCAACTATTTATAATGCCCAAGATTCTGTTTAATATGTAGTTATGTCATTGGGATTTGTGGATATATAGGATTTTAATTAATTGTTATTTTTAACTACAGGAGCTCTTACCAAAGTCAAGGAGAGTAGGCGACACGTGGAGGAAGGGAAGATGGAGGTGCAGAAGGCTGACGGCATTCAGGATCGCTGTAACACTATTTCTTTTGCCACTTTGGCTGAAATTCACCACTTCCATCAGATTCGAGTAAGAGACTTTAAATCACAGATGCAGCATTTCTTACAACAACAAATAATATTTTTCCAAAAAGTTACCCAGAAGTTGGAAGAAGCTCTTCACAAATATGATAGTGTTTAATGACTGGACATTGGATTGTGGACTTTTTCAGTTCAAGGATAATTTCTACAGCAGAATAAAAACTGCTGTCAAAGAGCTATTGCCAACTATCGGTGGTGGTACAAGGACGGTTTTGTGTTCAACTGAAACCCAGCTGAATTTATAATTATGTAGGAAATAAACAGTTAATATGGTTATATAATAGAAACAGTACCACACATTGTAACTAAATTATACTATGTATGCCTACACTACCATTGTAACTTTTGGAATAATGATTATACTATTTGCCTTATTGCTTTTTGAAGTATGGGTATTTTAGTGCATACTTTGTAGACCTCAAAACCCATGAAGGGTCTCAAAGAAGCTGGCTGGATAAAAGCCTGCTGTGGATGCCTTTTTACTCTCATAGATTGGGATTACCTAAATTCAACCTATTCTCTGTTTACAAACTCCAACTAGAGCAGCTATGCGACCTTGTGCCTTTAGACTCTTGGTTTTTCATTTCTCCCCGTCCCTTCCCCACCTTTTTAAAGTAAGCCACAGCTTTTCTGATTGAAAGAGTGAAAGGCCAGTGCATATAACGACAAACTGATGATAACCTCATATTGGCAGCAGGGGATGGGGTGGGGTGGGAGGATCAGCTGTCATCAATTTGCACAGCAAGTATTATCTCCTGATAAGATGCTGGTAAATGCAGGGGAGTGAGATTTATTGCTCATCTTTGGATATGAAGTCTATTAGGGAAGAAATGGTGCCACTATTCCCTTAGATGCAACAGTAGCATAGCTTCTTCACCCAGGTGTCCCAAAAGCTTGGCGTGAAGATTTCAGCAAATATGTCTTACAACATGAGGAGGAGGAGTCTAAATCAGTCAGGGGATAAAAGTATCGAATCATTGACAACACACACTTGGCTTTAGTTCTTAGGAGGGTTTTGTTTTTGTTTTTAGCTTGAAGATTTCTTTTAATATTCAGTTTTTTTAAAAAAAAAAAAAAATGGATCTACACTGTTAACTGATTGAGACTCCACTGTGATTCACTCGTTTACTTAAAAACTTTTCAGGGATGTCTGTAAATTTCAGTGTTATATGTTATGAAAAGTGGTGTTGATTGATCTAAGGAGGGACCAGAAATAATTTTTGCTATTCCAAATACTGAAGGAAAAAGATAATTGATTTATACTATGTTAAAAAAAAAAAAAAAAAAAAAGGTCTTGATGAGCCCCCCCAGGACATTTAACCTTAAAATTTATTTTAAATATATTCTTTTATTATTATAAGGGAAATACAGATGGCTGATAAATACCAAAAAGATTCAAAAGCAGCTTAATTTAAAAAGCACAAAGAGATTCTGGCTTACAGTGCCCCAATCTCAATGTTTTTATAGTTGCTGAGCTAACTAATGTGATTATTGAGTTTACAGATTTAAAAACTGTCACTGTTACAGTATCTACTGTTTTTATGAAGTCAAACTTACGCTGCCTCAGAAATCCCTGGGTACTGAAATGGTAACACAGAAGTGAAGAGGTCACTTTGAAATATTGGTGAGTCACAAAGATGAAAGAAAAGGATCAGTTTGCAGATACTCAGAAAAGGTTATTGAAATAATTACTGAACAGCACATTTACTCTCTAAAAAGTAGTTTCATATGGGTTGAATTTTTAAGATCAGATTATCATTTTGATATTTGGTCAAAATTTTGTACCTTAGGTTACTTAGAGCCAGATTTAACATCATGAACATTATGTGACTTTCTCTTCACTACAGATATGTGGAACTGTAACCAAATATATTGTTCTCTAAAACTTGTTGATTGCAAAATACAGTTCTGTAAACAAAACCCATATGTATATATAAATGTTGATTTTGCAGAAGTCTGGAAATTACAACTATAGCATTTAAGTTTGAGTCTGTATTGGACAAATAAGCACCACGCTTTTCAAATGATTTAAAAATTACTTTTATTTGCCTCTTTATTTTGATGGTGGTTTGATTTTTTTTTTTTTAATAGTAAAATCACTAAACTTGTGCAATGGTAGCATGGAAATTATCTGAGGTATATTGTATGATTGTACTTTAGCCAGGGTGGACATAGCTTAAATTATAAAAACTAAAGATGAAAGTACAAGGAAGTATAAGTACAAGTTATACTTATATAAGTATAAATTCATGCTGCCTACTTCTAAGAGAACTTTCATTCTTCATAACCACATAACATTATAATGCCACTGATTCATAAGGGGTTTACATTAATTCTATGGGGGAGGACACTAGAATTATTAGTGTTCATTTTCATCTAAGATTTTTATTCTCTAACGTTCTTGGTCCTATTGAAACATTGCAGTATGCAAAACTACTGCAATGTTAAACCCAAGAGAAAAGCCATTATCATGTGTATGCTGGTCATCATGATCAGTGTGGTACAATTTTTTAAAATAAACTATCATGCCCTTCATGCCATTATTTGTCTTTATTTCTATGATTTGTAATCCTGATATGTGATGTGTTTGTAACACAGGGCGTGCACTTGAGCCTGGTTTTGCTGTTTTAATTAGGCAGAGTTGTTGATGTGCTGTAACTGTAATGCAGCGAGACTGGTTCTACAGCCATGCGGTGTGACCTCGTTCCCCATCCAAGCTGTTGTATATGAAGGTACCTACCCAGTTTGTGCCCAGAATGAGGGAACGCATTTGAAAGTGAAACGTAAAGCCAGTGCATGAATATTACAGTGATTGAGATTTTCCCAGGCTTCACTGATACAGTTGTTTTGCATTTATTCACAATAATACAGCAGATTCTTACATGCCGATATTTAATTGTCTTAAATTTTGCTGCTGTTCTCATAACTAAGGACTTGAAAAATATTTGAGTCTGTCAAGTATGTAAAGTTTGTGTATAAACTTATAAATGTCATTCTTAAGTTCATTGCCATAGCCATTTTCCATTTATGTCTTCATTTTCTAAAAATCAAATGCCATGTCTGGTACCTTTAAATCCATAAGCATTCAGTTTTCTCATTTCCAACTTCATCTTTGGTTAACAGAATAAGTAAAACAGGGTTTTATTTATTTGTAGTCTAGAAATGTTGAATATTGTTTTATTTCCTTGAAAATGTTATGATTAGTGCAGATCAGCCATGTTTATCTTTTTAAAAAATAAACAGGTTGCTTTATTTCTGAGCTTCAATGGAATATTATAATTATTTTTTCTCCACTCGTCAAGGAGGCGTTTATTTAATGTGAAGAATTACACAAAAAAATAGAAGAGCATGTTCTCTGTCTCGAGCTTCATCTGTAGTTACCATAGAAATTATTCATCAAACACTGTAGCTAATTTGATTAATTTAAAACCGTAGTTATTCAGATAGTGCCATGGAGTATCTGCTTACATTAGTGACATCAGGAATTAAGCACATAGCAGTAAGTTGTGAGTGAGAGGTTTTGAAATAGTAGCTCCCATGAGTCCAACACCTGAGACAGAAGCAGGTGCTTGAGTACTTCACATACTGTCTGTTGGTTGCCATAAATAGGCAAACTCCAACAACACACATAAGCCAAAATATAATGGCTACGGGACCTGGCAAGTCTTGCAAGGGGCCAAAGTCCCATTTGACAAAACTTGCCCTCCTTGTGGGGCTTTGTAGTCTTATATCTGCTTATCTTGACAGATTTGTTTTACATATATATTTTTTTTCTCCTGGCCTGCCTTTCAAAGCATCTTGTAATGTCTAAAATGGCCTAGCCATCTTTTAGTTCACAGATATACTTGGACCAGTGATGGACATCTGGACAAATCACTTGTGGTTTGGGGAGGCTGTGAGAAGGAGAGGTACACTTAAAAGTATGCAAGAGAAGAAAGGACATGGCTGACACCTCTTAAGATGACCTTTGTCTGGTCATCCTCACAATGAACCTATGAGGAAGATAATATCTCTAGTTTATAGATGAGTTAAAGAGATCGGTGAGGTCTAGTTTCTTTAGACCAAGATCACACAAACTAAATGACGGAGCTGAGATTCAAATTGGGATCTGGCTGAAGCCTATTCTTTTTAAACTAGATTACACTGAATGCAATTTCTCTGCTTTTCAGAAATCCCTAATATCTTCCCAAGTCTCCACTGCTGGAATGATAGGGATTCCATCATTCTTTGGGCACTGGGCACAAAAGTACAAAGGGAACTTCCCAGAATCTGCTGTTTGCACCCATTTCTGCTGGAAAAGGTGAGAGTCTGTGCTGCTCTGCCTGGTCTGTCAACAGAAGGGCTGACTGCAATCTTACATAGACTGGGAAGTGTGCCAGATGTTACCTTCCAGCATTGTTACGAAGAGTGAGAGAAAGGGTCCAAAACTGACTGTTTCCCCTTCTCTCCAGCTTCCACCTCCATGCAGTGACAATAGAAGCACATTCCAGTTGCCGTAAGAATGGCCTTGGCAGAACCACAGGTCGAAAGTTTAACTCCAGTTGGTCAGAGTCAGGGTTACTCATGAGTACCACTTGGTCACAGGTGGGACTCAGGTGACAGCAACAGAGAATTTGCTGAGAAATAAGCTCTGGAGGGTTTGAAGAGTGGCGGGGTAGACTTCTAGGCAGTGTATAGAGGGATGCTGCTGTGCTAGGGCTCCATGGGCAGGAAACCAGAAAAACCCAGCAGTGGAAGCCAGGCCTCTGAGGTGGGGGAAGTTAATCTGGGATTGGCTCATGGCTATAGCCTTTCCAGGGATCACAAGTCCTCCCTACTTGGCCCTGATCCCTGGATGTCTCAATCCTATTATCCCTGTGTCAGAGCTTCTCAAACTGCCTGCCTGTCTTAAAGGCCATTTCAGCTTCATTGGGTGACTTATACCAGAAGCATGCCAAAGGCAAGACCAATTGTCCATTTGAAGCCACCTTCAAGGGAGCTTAAAAACAAGGTGTGTGGTATTTCATTGCTGTGTATCCCATCAGCCTACCCTGGAATTGATCTGTAAGTTTGAAGTGGCCAGATGCATTAGACCTTATTTTTGCAGTGGTTTAAATTTGCTGTCACTCCAGGAAATGGCGCTCAGGATGGAATTGCTGAGTTGTTGAGCTTCTCTGCAAGCTGACCCAGCGTATCAGTGAGAAAGGCAGCAATTTGGAGCCAGAGACCTGGGTCAGATCCTAGTTGCTCCGCTCTCTGACCTCAGGCAACTCACTAACCCAGCTCTGACCTTCAGTTTCCTCAGTTGTGTGATTGACTGACTTAGACTGTATTGAATTCTTGAGGGTATTAGATTAACCACCATGTGAAGCCTTAACCATTTTGCAATACTCCCTCTGCGACAAACATGGGAGATGATAACAATTTTAGAAGTAGGTACTTAGTAAAAGTTCTATTCCTGAACATCATGTGACCATGTGCTAGTGACTTAACCTGAGTCAGTTTTCTTATCTATAATGGGGTATACAGTCATCCCTCCGTATCTGCAGGGCATTGATTCCAGGAACCCCAATCCCACCCCACTCCCTGCAGATACCAAAATCTGTAGATGTTCAAGTCATAGAATGGCATAATATTTGCATATAACCTATGCACATTCTCCTGTATACTTCAAATCATCTCTTTATTCCTTGTCATACCTAATACAGTGTCAAGGCTATGTCAGTAGTTGTTACACCGTTGTATTTTTATTGTATTTTTTTTGTATTGTTGCTCTTTATTGTTTGAGGGATTTTTTTGGAATATTTTCAATGGTCCATTGGTTGGATCCACAGATGTGGAACCCACAGATACTGAGGGCCAACTATACAATCCCCTTTGTGGACATATTATGAGAAATGAATGGCAGGTGGAAAGCCCTGAGCCCAAGGCATTGACAGCAGGGAGAAAGTAAAGACCTTCTGTGGTTATGTGAGAAAGGAAGAGCTGCAGGATTTAAATAATAAGAACACTGTGTCAGCTGTGCTGTGGAAAATTAAGGAGTTCACCCTTGGGTCCCGGGTAGGCAGAGGTTCCTGCATTAGCCCTAGAAACTTCACCTTCTGCCCACTTTGCCCACCTGGGTCGCAGGACCAAACCCCATTCCAGCTTCCTGTCTTGCAGAGCCCTGGCACAGCATCCTTCTTACTCTGCCTGGAAACCTACTTCTCCACTGCTTCTCAGACCCACCAGCACCTCCTGTTAGAGTGGGGAGGGGCTCAGCTCTCCAGAGATAACCCTTTGTAGCAAGGCTCCCCCTTGGTCTCCAAAAGCTAAGTGCTAGTATGTTTAAGAATTTGTCCTGTAGCTCTAACTAGGAATATCTGAAAAAGACAGTTCAGAATTTGTCTTTATTCACCAAATTAATAGTGATTTTATTGAATTCTTTTTACATCCTAAAAATATGTACTTGAGACCTAGGACAGAGAGAGGCAGCCTACTCTATGTTCACTGTCCCAGCCCTGGCCTCGTGTTAGATACAGACGTTGTAAGATGATGGTCAGTGTGTCACTCTGGGAAGTTGAATTTAGTGCCTCTGAGTGGCTTTTGCAGCAGCCATGCCTTGAATCAAAATATTAGCGTAGATCAAGTTTGATTAGGCAACTTGTTTGTTCCACTTTTGTTCAACCCAGCAGTTTTAAAAGAATGCAGAGTCTTAGTTCAAAATGATTTCCTTTGCATGAAAAATCTTTAAAAAATTGGAGTGCAATTTAGGATTTACCAAATTAAGGTTCAGCTTAAAGCTGATGGTGCTTCTGTTGGTGTTTGTTCAGAATCTGTATTTTTAGTCACTTTTAAAAAAATTACTTGGCTGCTGTTTGTGAACTCTTGTAAGCCAACTGAGTTACCTAGATGCTAACTACATATTCACATGTGGCTGTAACCTCCTGAGAGTGTCAAGTCCATAAGTCTGTGTTTCCTGCATGAAACAAAGGACTTATGGGGAAAGTGAAACCTGTAATTCCAGAGAAAAGGAGCTTTCTTCACAAATGTTGCTTTTTTAGTGGCTCCTATCCCAGAATCAATGGAAAGAAAATTGGATCTTTTAGGTACTTATGCTGACAGGTCATCTCATAACAAATTTCTTAGCTATCTGAAGGATTAAAAACTGTAGGTATCTATCATTAAAAAAAAAAAAAAATGAGGAAGCTCTTCATATACCAATATAGAATTTTCCTAAGAAAAATTAAACAAAAAAAAAAGAGAGAAATATTTATATGCTACCCTTTGAGTAAAACAAAGTGAATGTGTTTTCTTATATATGCAGTAGGTTATTATTATTATTATTATTATTATTATTATTTTGAGATGGTGTCTTGCTCTGTCGCCCAGGCTGGAGTGCAGTGGCAGGATCTCAGCTCACTGCAACCTCCGCCTCCCGGGTTCAAGTGATTCTCATGCCCTCAGCCTCCCAAGTACCTGGGATTACAGATGTCTGCCACCACACCTGGCTAATTTTTGTATTTTTAGTAGAGACAGTGTTTCACCATGTTGGTCAGGCTGGTCTCGAACTCCTGACCTCAGGTGATCCACCTGCCTCGGCCTCCCAAAGTGCTGGGATTACAGGCATGAGTCACTGCACCTGGCCTATGTGTAGATTATTTATGAAAGTAAATGCAGAAAATTAATAGCAAGGCAACATTGTTTGCTTTCAGGAATGGGAATGGGGGGCAGGAGGGAAACTTACGGTATTCCCTATTATCTCTTTTGAATTTGAACGATTGACTGTATTTCTTATTTTAAAAATAACGAAATAAGGCCGGGCGCGGTGGCTCAAGCCTGTAATCCCAGCACTTTGGGAGGCCGAGACGGGTGGATCACGAGGTCAGGAGATCGAGACCATCCTGGCTAACACGGTGAAACCCCGTCTCTACTAAAAAAATACAAAAAACTAGCCGGGCGAGGTGGCGGCGCCTGTAGTCCCAGCTACTCGGGAGGCTGAGGCCAGAGAATGGCCTGAACCTGGGAGGCGGAGCTTCAGTGAGCTGAGATCCGGCCACTGCACTCCAGCCCGGGAGACAGAGCGAGACTCCGTCTCAAAAAAAAAAACAAAAAACAAAATAAATGTTAAATTTGACAAGAGGACTAGAAAAAAAAAAATGTCAAAAGGTGGGTGGAACTGCAGCTCTGTGCCAACCCCCTCGAAACCCAGAAGTGAATTGTACAAGACATAGGAAGAACTATCTTGTTTGGACAGTGGACTCAATGATCAAGTCAATCTTCATTGTGTTACTTTGCAAAAATTTAACAGCATTAGGAAATGGACTGTTAAGAGAATGTGTAATGTAGGCAGTAAAGACAGATATCACTGGACCATAGTCTGTTGTTTTATATGGTACCAGGTATTCTTTTGTCTTCTGAACCAAAAATCCTTCTCCTCCCTTCCCTGTGAAGTCTTCCACGATACTCTCTAAGCCCAGTGTCTTGTCTCTTCTCTGCCCTCCGATCACTTTTGTGATGGCATTTTGCAACTAATTACGTAACATCCTGGGCTAGTATCAGTTTCTTTTTCTTACCACATCGAGTGTTTATTTTGCTCTAGGAATGATACTGCCATTACATTCATTCTTGGATCTATAGAACTCTCCTACAAAACCGTTCTACAAAGAGGAAACAGGCTTACAGATACTCCGTAATGGTCACGTAAAGCGGCAGAGCTGGGATTGTAATGCAGTCACCTGACTCCACAGCTTGTGATCTTAATTCTTTTCCAATTTACTTGAGACTACCAGGCAAACATACAAGCCCTGATTAAGTGGCGATGTGGTGGTCTCCTGGAAGACAAGGCCTATCCCATCGTACACTTGCTCTGGGGTCCCTGGAGCACACCGGGCCCGGAGCAGTAAGTACAGCAGAACCGTGGTTTTCGGAACAGAGACCTTTGTGATCCTCTGTGTGTGCACAATCCTAAATTGCTCTTTATGAAAGAAAGAAAATAGTGATATGCTAGCCCTCAGTGTTGGCATCACCAGCACCAGCAGTCAGCCTTCTTAGGAAGGGCAGCTTTTCACAAAGACAGACCTCTGTGCTCGTTTCAGGAGAATGGAGGACTTGGCTCCAGGAGGAGGGAGCAGCCACAGTGCTGGCTTTGTTCCGCTGTGGGTGCCGTGTCTGTCCACCAGCCTGTAGAATTCAAATCTGTGCCTCGGCGACGTGACCCGTTACCACGCATCACACGCTTCTGAGACATTCATGAGCGGCTGGCATTTTGACTGTCAAATCTGCGTCTGCCAAGTTGCTGCCGTTTGTTCTCCCTAAACACATCTAGCAGAGTTTAAGAGAGAGGCTCAGGCAGACTCCTCATGAGGAAATCTGGCCTCCGAGGGGGTGGCCCAAGGGGTCTAAAAAGGCTAAGACCAAGGCATTCACCACCATCAGAGCTTTTGGATTCTGAAGCCCTTAATAAGGTGAGAAAGTAATAAATCATCACGCTGGTTCTTTGTTTCAATACAAAACTTTCAATGAGACCAGACTTCAGACCAGCATATTCTGTCCTCTGGACGGACCCTGTGGGAAACCAAATCATCATCATCTAAAGGTTGCTGTGAGAAAGGTAGTCACCCCAGTGCCTGCACACATTGGAGTCATTTTGCTTGAAAAGCTTGATGAAGCCATTGGCACAGTGGAGACATCCTGGATGCTGGGACTGATAGATTCCTTCATTCTATAGATACTTACTGAATGCTTGTTATGCTTCGGTCAAAATCAACAAAAATTTACATTCTAAGTGGTAGATGGCAGTCATAATGAAATAGATTCGTGAACTAGATGATATGGAGAAGGTGGTAAGTGCTGTGGGGAAAAACTAAGCGGGGAGGAGGGAGGGAGTGTGAGGAGAATTTGTTATTTTAAGTGAGGTGGTCAGGAAAGGCCTCTGAACCTGAAGACCTGAAGGACTGAGAGTGAAGTATGTGGAAGACCATGGGAGGAACATTCCGGAGCTTCCACAGTTGGTGCAAAGGCCCCGAGGCAGGAGCACAGCCAGGGACAGTATGGCTGGAGTGGGAGAAGGGTGGGAGGGGATGGGGGATGCGGGCTGGGGAGGAGGAGATGCACCCAGAGGTGAGTGGGGAAGGGTCCAGGTCATAGAGGGTCCTACAGGCTGCTCTGAGGACTTTGGCTTTTCCTCTGAATGAGATGTGAGGTACCCGGGGATGTTGAGCAGGAAAGAACATGATCTGCCTCATGTGACAAGGACACTTTGGGCAAAGGCAGAAGCAGAGAGACCAGATCGGAGGCTTTGTGATAAACCGGACATGGTGGCCCACACCAAGCCAGTGGCGGTGGAGGCTGAGGACCTGGTGGCCACCATGTCTCCAGTATAGAGCTTGGCAAGCACAGGAACAGGTCAGGGAGCTGATGGCCACCATGTCCCCAGTCTTGGCAAGCTTAGCAACAGGTCCCTCCTCTGTATTCTGTGCGTCCACAGCAAACAGCCACCTGCTTTTGATCAATAATTTCTAGTTTAATTAACAATCATCTTGGTGTGATGCAAGGAACATTCTCCTTAGAGTGACTCTTATAATCTATGAGTTAGCTCTCAGAATAATTTTATTTATAGGTTCTTGGGAACCTATAAATAAAACCCACTGCTGTCCCCAGGTATAATAGACTGAGGTCAGAGACAGAAAACTGCCTTCTAAGTTTCTGGGTGCACACATCTGTGTGTCAGCAGTAGATTATCAGCCATCCTGGTTATGGCCTGAGAACCTTGTCTCTCTTGGTGCAATTACATCTGCCTGGTTCCCATAGGGCCTGCCTCTGATTAGCTCTAGCATCTCCAACGTGGGGGTTGAGGCCCAGTGGTTGCCTCTCCATGCACTCTGGGGACCTTATAACTGCCCAGTCAGGGTGCTGCCACATGACATTTGCAAACTGAATCAGCAAACTTTAGCACACTGTTCACAATTCTTTTGGATTCCTTCCCATGCCCTAATGTGCAAACACTGGATTCACTGTTCTGCATGGCTGGGCCTCCGTGGAGCTTCCATGCTCTGCCTGCTCACCAGGGCTCTGCTGCTCTTTTACCACCAGATTGCCCTTGGCGAGGCTTGTATTGAACCTTTCTTCTGTTTCCATTTGTTCATCTATTGTTACCATTGTTTGTCTTCTAAACAAATATCTGCAAATGAGCTGATAAAACTTTAAAGAATTCTTTCCTCCATCTCTCCTACTTTTGGTAGTGGTATTTTTGGACCCTGGCTTTACCTTAGCATCAACTGGGGAGCTTTTAAAAATATTATCATGCCTGGACCCCACTTTAGACCCGTTGAATCAGAATGTGAAGGGGGGCTTGGGCTTCAGTATGTTTTAAAAGCTCCCCAGATGATTCTGATGTACAATTTTGCTTTCTTGCTGCAAGTAGACATAAACAGGGCCTAGCTCTGCAGGCTGTTCAGGCTTCTCATTCACTAAGGCACTCAAAGGTTCATCTCTAAATGAGGCCTTGGAGAGTCACAGGGAGTCAGTGAAGGGGCTGACACATGAAAATGTTCATTATGTGAATTAAATTATCTGTTCCATTACCAGAACACATGGCCTGTAATGAACTATGAATTAATACAGTTTTAGTCCATAATCCATTTTGAATAGCACAATATTTCATTGTATTTTGTGTGTATGTATTAAAAGCAATGATGTGTTAATTTTAAGTGATTAAAATATAACACAAAATGTTTTCCATTCTTTAATGCATCATGGTTTTAGAGAAAACAGAAGTTGCCCCAGCCTGCATGGGAAGGGCAAGGAGACTTTCTGAGGAGCAGCTGTGGCCTGGGGAAAATGATAGAGAGCAGGGATTTCCAGATTATATTGGGGTCTTCCTTTTTCTAGTCCTGAGACTCTGGGCAGATTCCTTAAGCCCTCCTCCAAAAGGAAGATTTTATGATCTGTTTATTGCCAAGGTAGGAAAACTGAGATTCAGAGAACTTCAGAAAGATAATTGTGTAAAAGTCCTTTGTACAGAGTTCGCTGGCTTTCTCATGCCACCCCAGCCATACAGCCACACACCCACACTGGACATCATGCCAGCCAGCCCTTTGTAAACTGTCTCCTCTGCTGGTTCAGCCTTCCAAGTCTTTGGCTGAATCCCAATCTTCCTTTGGGACGGGGTTCAGGCATTACCTGCTACTGCCAGCTGTCCCTGTCCCATCTTCCCACCCTGTCTTGGTTAGGGTACCCGATGCTTTCCTCTACCTTGACATTTGTTGCACTTGGTATAATTCTCCTGCCTTCCTTATTCCTCCTTCACTAGTCAGTTGGCTTCTTTTCTCTCCATTTTCCAGTGTTCAGCATAGTACCTGGCATATCTTTTTATTTATTTATTTATTTATTTATTTATTTATTTTTGAGATGGGGATCTCATTATGTTGCCCAGGCTGGTCTCAAACTCCTGTCCTCAGGTGATCCTCAAGCCTCAGCCTCCCAAATCGCTGGGATTATAGATGCACATCATGGCACCTGGCTAATGCCTGGCATATCTAAAGATTTACTGTAAGAATGAAATTGAGGTCAAGTGTGGTGGTTCATGCCTGTAATCCCAGCACTTTGGGAAGCCAAGGTGGGCATATCACTTGAGGCCAGGAGTTCAAGACCAGCTTGGCCAACATAGTGAAACTGCATTTCTACCAAACAATACAAAAATTAGCTGGGCATTGTGGTGTGGCACATGCCCGTAGTCCCAGCTACTCAGGAGACTGAGGCAGGAGAATCACTTGAACCCAGAAGGCAGAGGTTACAGTAAGCCAAGAGTGTACCACTGCACTCCAACCTGAGCGACAGAGTGAGACCTTGTCTCAAAATTAAGATTGGGTAAAAGTATTAAAAAGTATTTTAAAAGTATTAAAAAGTATTAAAGCCTCAGTGTTGTGTTACATTTGCTACACATTTATAAGCAGGACGATTTATTAACTGGGGTTTTCTTGCTATAGTCTCCCTCCTTTCTAGTCTAAAATGCTTGGTCAGCCCTCACCAAAAGCAGAAAGAGAGGGTACCACCAGCAGCTATTTCTTTGGTGAAAGCCTAAAATCTTCAACATCCATAGTACTAACACAATATCTTATCAGCCTCTTATTAGTGGCTGTTTAGGTTGCTTCTAATTTTTTATTATGGACGATGCTGCAATGAACATCCTTAGTCATTATGTTAGTTCCCTATTGTTTCTATAACAAATCGCCACAAACTCAGTGGCTTAAAACAACACAGATTTATTACCTTGCAGTTCTGGAGGTCAGAAATTCACAAGAGACTTTTGAGCTAAAAATCAAGGCATCAGCTGGGCTGCATTCCTCTCTGGAGACTCTAGGGGAGAATCTATTTCCCTGCCTTTTCTAGTCGCCTTCATTCCTTGGCTCATGGCTCCCCTCCATCTTTAAAGTCAGCAAAGTCTCATGGAATCTTTCCCATATTGAATCACTCTGACATAAAACATTCTTGTCCACATTTAAAGCACTCTTGGAATTACATTGGATCCACCTGGTATAATCTAGGAGACTCTTATATTAAGGTCAGCTGATTAGCAACCTTAATTCCATATGGCAACCTTCATTTTCTCCTGCCATGAACGTAGCCTATTCACATATTCTTAGGTTCTGGGTGTTAGAATGTGGACATCTTTGGGTGGGGCTGGGGAGGGTGGGGGCATATTATCCAGCTTACTGCAGTCCTGTCTTTGAACACTTGCATAATTATCTTTGTAGGATATGAACTTGCAGGATTGGGGGTATGCGCAAAAAACTTCAGCTGCCCTCGTAAAGTCTAGATTTCCACGAGCACAGGGTGGCAGGCCTTATTTTCCTCACTGTGACCTGTCTTGAATATTTTAATGTTTTAAATCTGGCATGTCCATTTACATTAAGAAGCTGATAGGACACTGAATCGTCCATGATCCAAAAGCTTGGACATGTTTGCCTTTCAAAGGACACAAGCAGCATTTTTCATCTGCTTTATCTTTCAAACCGTGTTTTGCTTAGGTTAATATTTAAATAATTTGGTGTTTCTTTGAGGACCATCAGTTGATCAGCAAAGATATAGCACAGAATCAATGGCAAGGGAAATGACTTATGATGAACATTTTATTGCCAGCAATTCATAAAATAGTATTCTAATATACTGATGTATTAACCTAATAATCAGTTCATTAGTATTTATCATACACCCAATGCATGTCAGGCACCACCTGACCTCCAGGAATTTACAAAGCAGGTAGGCGAATAAGACACAAGTGCAGAACGCATGACAGGGAATTGGAGAATTGACTGGATTTGCGTAAAATCCATCCATTGCAACTTATATGGTCTAACTTGTTACAATGGGTCACTTTTATTTTGGAGAACTTCACGTTTTTAGCGAAATAGATAATCATACAGTATGGCAATATAGCATGCAGTTGCCAAAACTTTTGTTTGAATGCAACAATTTCTCAAGCCTGAAAGAGGAATCTAAAAAATCGATGATCTGAAATAAGCCAACCACAAAAAGACAAATGTTGTTTGATTCCACTTACATGAGGTGCCTACAGTAGTCAAATTCATAGAGACAGAAAATATCATGGTGGTTGCCCCAGGCTGGAGGGAAGGGAGAATGGGAGTTGTTAAAATGGTATGGATTTTCAGAGTTTCAGTTTTGCAAGATGACAAAAATTCAATTGTACAACATGAATGTACTTAATATTGCTGACTTGTGCACTTAAAAATGGTTGAGATGATAAATTTTATGTTGTATATAATTTATAAAAAGTTTGAAAAAATAGTTATCTTCTAAGCAGTCATGGGAGAAAGTTACTGCAAACATTTATTGAGTGTCAACAGTGTTGGACACTCCCATGTATTTTCTTTTTTAAAAATTTATTTTTATTTGTTTTTTAAAATAGAGACAGAACCTCACCATGTTGCCCAGGCTGGTCTTGAACTCCCTGGGCTCAGGCAGTCCTCCTGCCTCGGCCTCCCAAAGTGCTGGGATTACAGGTGTGAACCACAGTGCTGTGCCCCGGGTATTGTTTAGTCCTCCCAACAGCTCTATGAGGTAGGTATAATTGACCTATTTTGCAGGTAAAAAAGACTCTGTAACTTGCCCAGAGTCACACGAACTGGGATTTGATCCCAATTTATCTTTCTTCTGTGTCCCGGTACATAAGTAAGATCCATGGGATTTTCACTGTAAACATCACCCTAAATATTTTCTAAAGTAGAAATACCCATATTAGAAATGATGCAAGGGCACAATTACTTAGCTAGAATATAAAATTCCTGGAAACATTTACTGGCTTCTCCAGATAAAGTTTATCTTACTAAATAATTAGGACTTTTATTTTTTCCTCCTTCCCTCCCTCTCTCCATTCCATCATTCTTTTCTCATTCTTTCTTTCAAGATTAGAGTAATATCTAAATCACAGTCATGCAGAGCAGTACAACCCATGTTGAGGTAACTTACTAAATTAGCCCCTGACTGTACATTACTATTCAGAGGGCTGGGAAGGATCTGTAAGGGATCGGACAAAGGAAATGCTCCACCTGTTCCTCCTCTGACATGGACCCTTGATGATATCATATAAAAAGTCATTTCCTGCTTGGTCCTTATCTCTAATGCTGACTAAATTAATAGTCTTACTTCCTTTACTTGTGTGTATGGAATTTGGGAATAAAAGTAAAATCACTTCCTATTTGGTTTTATACTTAGGCTCCTTAAAGTTCATGTACTTGGGTGATTTCTCCTTCTTTGGGGACTACAGGTTGTTTGATGTAAAAAAGGAACAAATTATAACGTATGCCATTCCGAAATTCAGTGAGAGTTGTGGTTTATCTGGTACCCATGTCCTGATGAATGTATTTCCAACTCATAAACTTGCTGAAGATTTGAAATAAGTAAAACCAAAATCATACTATTATGGAGGTTTTAAAACCTAACTTAAAAGAGTGACTGTATATTCATAATTGCTACAAAAAAAAAAAATACCTAGGAATACAGCTAACCAGGGAGGTGAAAGATCTCTACAAGGAGAACTGTAAAACCCTGCTGAAAGAAATCAGAGACAACACAAATAAGTGGAAAAACATTCCATGCTCATGGATTGGAAG
>NW_012114933.1:4595726-4609680 GCF_000951035.1 Colobus angolensis palliatus
TTGAAATAAGTAAAACCAAAATCATACTATTATGGAGGTTTTAAAACCTAACTTAAAAGAGTGACTGTATATTCATAATTGCTACAAAAAAAAAATACCTAGGAATACAGCTAACCAGGGAGGTGAAAGATCTCTACAAGGAGAACTGTAAAACACCATGAAAAGAAATCAGAGATGACACAAACAAATGGAAAAACATTCCATACTCATGGATAGGAGGAATCAACATCATTAAAATAGCCGTAGTGCCCAAAGCAATTTGTAGATTCAATGCTATTCCTATTAAACTATCAAAGACATTCTTCACAGAACTAGATAAAACTATTTTAAAATTCATATGGAACCAAAAACAAGCCCAAAGAGCCAAGGCAATTCTAACCAAAAAGAACAAAGCTGGAGGCATCATGCTACCCAACTTCAAATTACACTAGAGGGTACAGTAAGCAAAACAGCATAGTACTGCTACAAAAACAAATATGTAGACCAATGGAATAGAATAGAGAACCCAGACATAAGGCTGTACACCTACAATCATCTGATTATCAACAAAGCTGACAAAAACAAGCAATGGGGAAAAGACTCCCTATTCAATAAATGGTGCTGGGATAACTGGCTAGCCATATGCAGAAGATTGAAACTGGACCCTTTCCTTACACTATATAATCAACTCAAGATGGACTAAAGACTTAAATGTAAAACTCAAAACTCTAAAAAGCCTGGAAGACAACCTAGGCAATACCATTCTGGACATAGGAATGAGGAAAGATTTCATGACCGACACCAAATGCAAGAAAAGCAAAAATTGACAAATGGGATCTAATTAAGCTAAAGAGCTTCTATACAGCAAAAGAAACAATCAACAGAGTGAACAGACAGTCTACAGAAAGGGAGAAAATGTTTGCAAACTATATATCTGACAAAGGTCTTATATCCAGCATCTATAAGGAACTTAAACAAATTTACAAGAAAAAAAATAACCCCATGAAAAAATAGGCAAAGGACATGAACACTTTTCCAAAGAAGGCATACATGCAGCCAACAAGCATATGAAAAAAAGCTCATTATCACTGATCACTAGAGAAATGCAAATCAAAACCACAATGAAAACTAATTTACACTGTCAGTGGGAATGCAAATTAGTTCAGCCATTGTGAAAGACAGTGTGGTGATTCCTCAAAGACCTAAAAACAGAAATACCACTTGACCCAGCAATCCTATTATGGGGTACATACCCGAAGGAATATAAATCATTCTATCATAAAGACACATGCATGCATATGCTCACTGCAGCACTATTCACAATAGCAAAGACATGGAATCAACTTCAATGCCCATCAATGGTGGACTGGATAAAGAAAATGTTGTACATACACACCATGGAATACTATGCAGCCATAAAAAATGACATCATGTCCTTTACAGGAACATGGTTGGAGCTGGAGGCCATTATCCTTAGCAAATTAACGTAGGAACAGAAAACCAAAGACCACATGTTCTCACTTACAAGTGGGAGCTAAATGGTGAGAACATACAGACACACAGAGGGGAACAACACACACTGGAGCCTATTGAAGGTTGGAGGATGGGAGGAGAGAGAGGGTCAGGGAAAATAACTAATGGGTACTAGGCTTAATACCTGAGTGATGAAACAGTCTGTATAACAAACCCCCATGACACAAGTTTACCTGTGTAACAAACCTGCACGTGTATCCCTGAACTTAAAATGAAAGCTAAATTAAAGTTAAAAATAAAATAAAATAATGGCTATCATTATGAACTAAATCACTTTGTGTGGCACTTTGAAAGATGTCCCATGCAATGTGGGACCCTGAAAAGAGCACTGGACTTATATTCCTATTTTGGCAACAGAATCCAGCACGGCCAAGGGGAGGCCATGGCACCGAGTGACAATCATGTCTGCGAAAGTGCTTGGAACCATCAAGCAGATCCTTCAGGCTTCCAGCCCCACAAGGAGAGAGAGTGGCACCAAAATCCATGTTCCTCTTGAGGGAACCAGGCTGGAAATTGAGTAGCCACCACCCAAGGGGTGACATCTAGGATGTTACATTTGATCAGTTATAAATGTCTGTATTTACATAGCTCTACGGTCAAATCACAGTCAAATGTCTATTCTGTGTCCATTTGTTTGTTTATTTATTTATTTATTTGTTTGTTTGAGATGGAGTTTTGCTCTGATTGCCCAGGCTGGAGGGCAGTAGTGTGATCTCGGCTCACCGCCACCTCTGCCTCCTGGGTTTAAGTGATTCTCCTGCCTCAGTCTCCCAAGTAGCTGGGATTACAGGCATGCGCCACCACGCCTGGCTAATTTTGTATTTTTAGTAGAGACGGGGTTTCTCCATGTTGGTCAGGCTGGTCTCAAACTCCCAATCTCAGGTGATCCACCCGCCTCGGCCTCCCAAAGTGCTGGGATTACAGGCGTGAGGCACTGTGCCTGGCCTCCTTTTATTTTTTTAAATTTTTATTTCGACAGGGTCTCACTCTGTAACCTAGTCTAGTGTGCAATGGTGCAATCATGGCTTACTGCAGCCTCAACCTCCCGAGTTCAAGAGGTCCTTTCACCTCAACCTCCCAAGTAGCTGGGATTAAAGGCACACACCAGCACGCCCAGCTAATTTTGTTTTGTTTTGTTTGTTTTGTTTTTGTAGAGACAGGGTTTCTCCATGTTAGTCAGGCTGGTCTAAAACTCCTGGTCTCAAGTGATCCTCTCTCCTTGGCCTCCCAAAGTGCTGGGATTGCAGGCATGAACCGCCACGCCTGGCCTGCCCCCTTTTATTATCAGAAATGCTCCTCTTCATCTCCCAAAACATTTGGGGTGCCATTTTGTTCATTCATTGATAGATGCTGAAATATACATTATGTATGCAACAGACTGACGGTGATGTTTGTTGTGTAGAAATAATGGCCTTGAGAATGAACATACGCAGGGCCTTTTGACTCTCTACTTTTAAATAGAGCTTGTATGTCTTTATTATTGCTCTTATCAACAGGAAGCAGATATACAATGGGCAGAACCTGATGCAAGGCAACAGGTATTAAAAGTTTGATATTTTTTCATCAGATTATGATTATTTTACTTTCTGAGGAAGATTAACATCCAGCTTGGATTTTTCTATAATGAGGTTTTTTTCTGATGATAAAATTAATATATAAGTAATACTTGATATGTATAGTAAAGTATTCTAAGAACACTCACTGCCACTTATTGAGTCATTTTACTTAATGGGATTCCCTGCTAAGTGCATGGCCTCCATTAGTTCTTTCAATCCTCAGACAGCTCTTTGGGGGCGGGCACAAAATCACCCCGTGTTACTGATGAAGGTATTTGGACACCAAGAGGGAGGTGACTTGCCAGAGGGCTAAGGTAGGGGACGGTTGTGCTGGATTTAAGTCTTCAGAACCTTTTCTTAATGATGATGGATTCTGGGTTTCTTCTACAAATATTAAAAATATGAAGGCAGAAAAATGTGGTGCTTAGATTTAAATATTCCTTATATTTAAATATAAGAGAAAAGGGACCATCTCACCTCCGTCACCTTTTTAATGCACAGTTATGCACCAAATAACAATGTTTTGGCCAACGACAGACCCCATGTAGGTTCGTGGTCCATAAGACTATAATGGAGCCCCCAAATTTCCTTTTTTTTTTTTTTTTAAAAAGGGAGTTTTGCTCTGTCGCCCAGGCTGGGGTGCAGTGGCCGGATCTCGGCTCACTGCAAGCTCCACCTCCCGGGTTTATGCCATTCTCCTGCCTCAGCCTCCCGAGTAGCTGGGACGACAGGCGCCCGCCACCTCGCCTGGCTAGCTTTTTGTATTTTTTTAGTAGAGACGGGGTTTCACGGGGTTAGCCAGGATGGTCTCGATCTCCTGACCTCGTGATCCGCCCGTCTCGGCCAAATTTCTATAGCTTAGTGACATCATAGCCATGGTAATGTAACATAGTGTTTATGGTGATACTGGTGTAAACAAACCTGCTGCACTGCCTGTCGTATGAAAGCATAACACAACTATGTATGCAGTACCTAGTACTTTATCATCTTAATAAATGACTATGTTTACAGGTTTATGTATTTACTGTACTATACTTTTTATGGTTATTTTAGAGTATACTCCTACTTATGAAAAGAAAAGTTAACTGTAAAACAGCTTCATGCAGGTCCTTCAGGAGGTATCCAGAAGAAGGCATTGTTATCACAGGAGATGACAGCTCCATGCTGCATGTCATTGTCCCTGAGAACCTTCCAGTAGGGCAAGATGTGGAGGTGGAAGACAGGGATATTGATGATCCTGAACCTGTGTAGGCCTAGGCTAATGTGTGTTTGTGTCTTAGTTTTTAATAAAACAATTTAAAAAGTAAATACATAAAAATTTTAAACACAGAAAAAAGCATATAGAATAAGAATATTAAAAAGGAAAATATTTTTGGACAGTTATACAATCTGTGTTTTAAGCTTAGTGTTATTACAAGATTCAAAAAGCTAAAAAGTTTAAATAAAATAAAAAAGTTACAGTAAACTAAGTTTAGTTTATTACTGAGGAAAGAAAAAAGTTTTTAAATAAGTTTAGTGTAGTCTAAGCGTTCAGTGTTTACAAAGTCTACCATGGTGTATAGTAATGTTCTAGGTCTTTATATTCACTTACCATTCACTCACTGACTCATCCAGACCAGTCTGCAGTCCTGCAAGCTCTGTTCATGGTAAGTGCCCTACACAGGTGTACCATTTTTTCTCTTTTATACTATCTTTTTACACTACCTTTTCTATGTTCATATATACAAATACCACTGTGTTACGGTTGCCTGCAGTATTCAGTACAGTGACATGCTGCACAGGTTTGTAGCCTAGCAGCACTAGGCTGCACCATATAGCCGAGGTGTGCAGTAGACTATACTGTTGTAGTTTGTGTAAGTGCGTGCTGTGATGGTCACACAATGATGAAACTGACTAATGAGGCATTTCTCAGAACGTGTTCCTGTTGTGAAATGACACATGACTGTATGTTTTCAGTCTAGTGGCCCCACCTGATGCTTCACCTTTCTGATCCAGGTACAGGTAGTTGTGACCCTGGCAGTCTGATTTGACCTCTAAAGAGGCCCCTGGAGAACCCACTCCTACAGTTTTCTCCATGATTTTGTATGGATCTGTTTCTTTATATTTTTTCTTCTATTTGAAATAGCTTGAGGGGAGCTCTTTTCTATAGCTGAACCATAACTAATATAACATATACATTACTCATAT
Source organism: Colobus angolensis palliatus (assembly GCF_000951035.1). NCBI lineage: Eukaryota > Metazoa > Chordata > Mammalia > Primates > Cercopithecidae > Colobus > Colobus angolensis. Next base: position 4,600,982 of record NW_012114933.1, read on the forward strand.
ATAATATGTTGTGTATAATTACATATGCATATAATTTTTATGATTGGAGCGAAATAAAGGTTTATACATTTCTTTTTCAATTTAACATTTCCTTGTAAACATTTTGCAAATTTTAAAATCAAGGCTGAGCACAGTGACTCATGCCTGTAATCCCAGCACTTTAGGAGGCTGAGGCAGGAGGATCACTTGAGGTCAGGAGTTGAAGACCAGCCTGGCCAACATGGTGAAACCCCATCTCTACTAAAAATTCAAAAAAATTAGCCAGGTGTGATGGTGGGCGCCTGTAATCCCAGCTACTTGGGAGACTGAGGCAGGAGAATAGCTTGAACCTGGGAGGCGGAGGTTGCAGTGAGCCGAGACTGCACCGTTGCGCTCCAGCCTGGGCAAAACAAAATGAAGCTCCATCTCAAAATAAATAAATAACAAAATAAAATGATAAAATAAAGTGTTTATTGATTCCATAATATTTCTCCAAATAAATACAGCCTCATTTATTTTCTATTTCCTTATAATTGAACAATTAGATTCTTTGCATATTTTTACTTGCATAAATGAGTACTTCTTTGACTAAGTTTATCAGTTTTCAATTACTACTGTAACAGATTAGTACAGACTTGGTGGCTTAAAACAGCATAAATGTATTATTTTGTAGTTTTGGAGTCCAGAAGTCCAAAATAGATCTCACTGGGCTAAAAATCAAGATGTTGTCAGGCTGGGCACAGTGGCTCACACCTGTAATCCCAGCACTTTGGGAGGCCAAGGTGGGTGGATCACCTGAGGTCAGGAGTTCAAGATCACCCTGGCCAACATGGTGAAACCCCATCTCTACTAAAAATACAAAAAGTTAGCCGGGTGTGGTGGTATGCTCCTGTAGTCCCAGCTATTCAGGAGGCTGAGGCAGAATTGCTTGAACCTGGGAGGCAGAGGTTGCAGTGAGCCGAGACTGTGCCACTGCACTCCAGCCTAGGCAACAGAGACTCCTTCTCAAAAAAATAAAAAGGTGGTGTTGGTCCGGATTCATGCGGGAGGGTCGTCTAGGGTAAAATTTGTTTTCTTCCCTTTTGCATCTTCTTGAGGCTGCTCATGTACTTTAGCCCATGGCTGTCTTCCATTTTCACAGCCAGCGACGGCTGAGTCCTTCTCACACAGCATTACTTGAACACTGATTCCTGTGCCCTTTTTTTTCACCTGTAAGGACAGTTGGGTCTACCTGGATAATCTAGGATAATCTCATTTCAAAGGCACCACATGAGCAACTTCTATTTCATGCAATATAACTTCCCCTTGCCATATAACATAAAATGTTCACAGGTTCCTGGGATTAGGACATGGGAGCCCATTTGGGGGACCATTATTCTGCCTCCCACTCACAGTAATTCTGCTTCTAGGAGTCCATCCTGCAGAAAGAATCACGTCTGTAATCCCAGCACTTTGGGAGGCTGAGACAGGAGAATTGCTTAAGGCCAGGAGTTTGAGATCAGCGTGGTCAACATAGTGAGATCCTGTCTCTACAAAAGAAAAAAAAAATACTGGGTACAGTGGCATGCACCTATAGACCCAGTTACTGGGGAGGCTGTGGTGGGAGGACCACTTAAGCCCAGGTCATTGAGGCTGCCGTGAGCCATGATTGTACCCACTGCACTCCAGCCTGGATGACAGAGTGAGACCCTGTCTCAAAAAAAAGTACAGTAAATATTTTCATGTTTATATTTATATGTATTCATGATATTGTTCTGCAACCTTCTTTTAAAAAGTATATCATTTTGTGTGAATAAAACTTTATATACCTGTTTAAAAGGGGCCTAGAAGGTCATATTTCAAACTATTATCAGTAGGGACTTGAATTTGTCAGCAGTGGAATGAGAAGGTTGAAAAGCTGGGGATGGATAGGGTGAGGGGTAAATTTGTACTTTCAACCTTATACAATTCAAGTCTGTTTGAGATTTTTCTCATCAAATGAGCTGCACGTTTATTACAAAAATTAACCAATGAACATGTTCCCATTTAGGGAAAAGAACCCACTGCATTTCTCTGGGCCATACCTGGAGATGCACAAGGGTGCCTGTTGCCTGAGAAAAGCCTGGCAGACTGTCTTTTGAGGGTGCTCACCAGAGTCCTTCCCCACCCGAGTCAGTCAGCTGTGTCCATATCCTGACCTTCAGCCTAATGAGTCAGAAACCCGGATGCGGTCTTATTAACCAAACTCAGGTGGTCCAATGGCTACAATCAGAACAAATAAATAATAGCCACATAGACTGAAATGGTTTGCTCTGCCCTCGAATTCTCTTTCTCTTTCACCAGGCTAATCTTCAGAAAGATGAGGTTAAGAGCACAGACTTTGGTATCCAATATGAACAGCCTGAGTTCAAATCCTGACTGTCAATTACTATGGTATAGAATGGACAAGTTGTTGAACCTCTCTGAATCTCAGTTTTCTCAACAAGAAAGGTAGGATATTATCTCCTAAGATGTTGTGTGGAGTAAATGCGATGACGAACTTAAAGCATTTAATGATTAAATGCCAGTCAGGACAGGGCATCTCTCCACTGCTTCTGCTTCAGCTGGTGTGGACAAAATATATGCAGCTGGCTGGATGCAATAGACATTAGAGCCCTTGTCACAGAAGCTTAGATTTTTCCCCTAACAAAGAGACCTCATGATATAGTGACTTATGGAAGTTTAATTCTTCTTCACGTAGCTTCAGGGACTCCTCTGCTCCACACAGTCACCTGGGAATCCAAGGTTCCTTCCACCTGTCCCAGGTTCATGTATATGTGCATTGTTTTAAGGGTGAGGCCAGAAGTGGGAAATTGCCTCTCACCTTCCATTGGGAACCTAGGCATATGGCCACACCTAACTGTAGGGATGCCTGAAAACAGAGGCATCACCCCAGTTCCCCCAGCTAGGGACACATTACTGTGAAGGAAGGAAAGAACTCATTACTATGAAGGAAGGAGAGAAATTGCTGTGAAGGAATTGGTGGAAAGCTGTGCTTCTCCAGCACAACTGGACTTGCCAACAGAACTGGAAGTAGTCTAAGTTCATTGTGACTCCCCATCCTGACTTCAGAGAAAGTCTCACCATTGGGCCTCATGGCCAGAAATCACTGAAGTTCATTGGCTGGGTCTCGCCTTCCCTGTCAGCACTTAAGTGGATTTGGCCAAATTTTGCTTCTCTTAGTACTCTTCTTTTCTAGGATTTGAGAATGTACCCTTCCCCACCCCCACTCTCCTTGGCTTATCAAATTTGTGTTATTACAATCAAATTTTGCTAGCTTGGGAGCAAAGATAACTTTGTCATTAAGGTTAAATATAGCCATTTGGAGCAGAGGCATAGATGCGTCTGTGTGTGTGTGTGTGTGTGTGTGTATGTGTGTGTGTAGATGGGAGGATGAAGTCCCCAGTATGTCATGGTCCTCAGCAATTGTGTGTGTGGACAAAGACAAATGAGTGACAGTGGGCTTTTTCTGGCCCAGGAAAGGTTGGTGAGGGGTGGAGCATGAAGGATCCTATGCAAGCTGTATCCACAGGAAAGGCCGATCAGAAGCGGGGACCTGCTGCACCCAAGGTGGGGATTGTGGGGAACAAAAGGAAGAAGGAGACCTGAAATAACCCATGGGTATTGTAGAAATTCTAAAGTTGGAAGGTTTGGGGCCTGGGAATCCAAGATGTTTCATTTTGTCCTTACAAAAACATCAGGGCGATGCAGCAGGAAGAACAAGAGGAGGGAGCTGGAAGGAAATGCATGATTTTCACTGCACGCCTTATTCCCCTTGTACAATCTAGAACCACCTAAGTCATTAACTTGAAGCACCCAAGTGTCTGCTGATGAGCAGGTTGGTTACAAGACAAGATGACAAGTTTAGCAGAAGTGGCCATGGGATGTAAGTATAGTGATGGCACCCTGGAGGGTACTCGGAAGGCACCTTACCTTGGCCCAGTGTTGCCCAGAGCGTGCTGGCACGTGCTACTTGCTTGGTCTCTGGGGACTCCCTCCACCTCCAGAGTCCACTGGTGCTGATTGTGCCTGGGCCTCCTGATTTGGAATGTTCTGTAGGAGTGAGAAACTGCTGCTGGATGGGAAAGTGTTGATTTCTGGGTTTGGGAACTTCTATTCAATTTAATGAGTGTCTTCCTCACTGATGCACTATTTGCTTTTAAAGTTTCCTTAGAAACCATGCATATCATGCTTAACTCACCCTCGGCTCTATTCAGACACTTCTTTTGTGTGTGTGCAAGTCACAAGGTCTGTTCTTTTCAGTTGTGGCCTCTTGCTTCTCCCCACTTTCCCTTGGTTTCTAAAGTGTGACCATTCAAGAGAGCAAAGACCTCATTTGTCATGCCAAGATTTGTGTCTGTGCTCTTGGCAGAATGTGTTGCTAACCTTTGAATACTATGTCTCTGAAGGAAAAGGATGTAAGGATGTGCTCTAGTGACACACTTTACGGTAGGAGCCTCGCTAGCAGTGGTAGAAACAACATTGGCAGTCCACAGGCCCAAATCTATGGTTCGGATGCGCACTCCTTTGCCAAGCTGTAGGGATGCATAGACGTTCTGATCCCTGCCAGGCAAGGATGCAACAGCACCCTGGTCCCCACATTCCAGGCCCTCAGTGGACACCCCTATTTGACTCGTTGCTCTTCCCACCATCTCCCCTCCCCAGACTGCTGCACAACCACTGTCCTCCCCTACTTCGAGCTCTGGCCTGGCCACCCAAAGACAGTGCCAGAGAAAGTGCCCGAACCTCCTTTTCAGTCACTGCTGCTTCCATGTGACCCAGCTCTAAAGATAATAGACTCAGCCCTCTGAGCCCTAGTGGACTTATTTTGCTAAAATGAGCTTTAATTGCAGAATCATTTGTGCCTTGATTATGGTTGCAGGACAGAGAAGACTCAACTACTTTCAGGAGTGCTGTAGTTCTTACAACTGGAAGCACAACCACTATATTTCAGTGGTACTTTTTTTTTTTTTTTTTTTTTTTGAGACAGGGTCTTGCTCTGTCTCCTAGGCTGAAGTGCAGTGGCACGATCTCAGCTCACTGCAATGTCTAGCTCCTGGGTTCAAACCATTCTCCTGCCTCAGCTTCCTGAGGAGCTGGGATTACACGTGCACATCACCACACCCAGCTAATTTTTGCATTTTTAGTAGAGAAGGGGTTTCGCCATGTTGGCTGGTCTCGAACTCCTGACCTCAGGTGATCTGCCCACCTTAGCCTCCCAAAGTGCTGGCATTACAGGCATGAGCCACTGTGCCCAGCCACATATTTTTTCCAAATAAAAATTGCTTTAGTTTTTTCCTGGTTGAGAAGTTCGACAGGGCACAGTGGCTTTCCTGTGATGTCATCTGGGAAAACTCAAATGGCCAGGGATGACTGGAGCATCTAGGATCTGGAAACTTCTGAAGACTTATTTATTCACTTTCATGGCTGGCACCTGGGTTGAGTACATTGGAATTCTGAGCTCATTGGGATTGTTGACTAGTGTGCCTGCATGTAATATCTCCACATGGCTTGGACTTACAACATGGTGGCCTCAGGACAGCTGGACTTCTGATATGGTGGCTCAAGGCTCTAAGAGTGAGTGTTCTACCTAGTGAATAAGGTAGAAGTTGGGTAGCCCTAGGCTTGGAAGACATATAATGTCACTTCTCTCATACTACATTGGTCAAAGTGGTAGCAAGCCCACCCAGATTCGTGGGGAGGGGGCAAGACCCCACTCTCTAAGAGAGGAGTGCCAAAGAACTTTCAGCTGTGTTTTAAAACTCTGACAATCTTCATATATATATATATATAACAGTATATTGGGTTGAGTTGTGTCCCCCCGCAGAAATATATCCAAGTCCTAACCCTCAGTACCTGTAAACGTGGCTTTACTTAAAAACAGGGCCTTTGCCGATGAAAGCAAGTTAAGATGAGGGTGCACTGGAATAGGGTGGGCCCTAATCTAATGACTGGTGTCCTTATAAGAAGAGGGAAATGTGGACACAGACGCACTGGAAGAGCGCCATGTGATGAGGAAGATGAACATTAGAGTCACACATCTACAAGGCAAGAGACACTAAGGATTGCTGGCAACACTAGAAGGTGGGCAGAGCCAAGGAGGACCCTCCCCTAGAGCCTTCAGAGGTAGCGTGGCCCTGTTGGCTACTTAATTTTAGACTTTTAGCCTCCGAAACTCTACCAGTATGTATATGTGTTGTTTTCAGCTGCCTTAAGTTTGTGGCAAATACTTTGTTAAGGCAACCCCAGGAGGCAAACACGGTTTTCCATATGTGCCTAGGTCTGCACCATCATTCCGTAAGTGCACAGTATCCATTGAATGCTTAACATCATGTATTTAATCAATCTTAAATAGGCCTAAGACATGTAACCCAATAATTAGCATGAGCTTATATTCTATGCAATTAAGCATATGGCTCATAATCCCTCTCATAGACTTCCTTTGTTTCCTCCAGAGAGCCTAGCACAGTTACGGAGTTAGCTTCAGCAAAGATCAAGTAACTTGTCACCACCAGCAAAAGAGTATCAGAACACACAAAGACTGATCCCCTACAGCTCCTACAAGCATTAAGTTAAAGGATTTCTAATATTAAGGATTTAAAGAGAGTCTTGGCTCTTCTGGAAACCTGGTTGGTTAGGTGACATAGAACAGTTAAAAACTTTAAAAGAGCGATTCAGTAAGGCTTTAAGTATTTTTAAATGAAAGAGATTATAGCACAAAAAGGTTAAAATCCATTGTTCTTTACAGATGTAATGCTTCCAGTTCTCCAGCCACAAAAGAAGTATTAAACACTCAAGCCTCTTGCCAAGTGTTAAGAAATGAGTCAGAAATGTAATGTTGGCAGAGGACCATGGAAACATACCCTATGCCTTATAGGCCTTGCACCCCTCAGTCCCTTTCTGCTGTCCCTTTATGATTTCTGGGTTGGAGGAGGCCTCCTGTGTTTTTTTTTTTTCTCAAGTTCAGTTTTCTGTTTTCTTTCCTTGGCCCCATTTGTGACTTCCTCTACGCAAAAGGGCAGACATGGGCACACGGGGAAAGGAGCCAGGGCGCCCCTCCCAGTCTCTTGGGAAGGGAAAGGAGCAGCGGTGAGGCTGTCTGTTCTGTAAGTGATGAGGCTGAAAGCCTTCCAGGCTTGTGGGGTTTTTTTCTTCTACGTCCATGGATCTTCTAAATAAGTGCTTGTAGGAAGAATAAAGCCTGTTCTAATTCTAAGATGCTTGGCAGTCTTTTGCTATCTTCAAGGGATCTTTACCTGCTCTGGACACAACTGTCTAGAGACTGGAGTGCGGTAAGAATTGCTCTCTGAAGTCTTCATTCCAGTTTCAATACAGAGATCCCAAGAAAACCGTACTCCACAAATAGGGGCTCGTTGAGGACTGATGGATTGAACTGAGTTGAGATTTTCACATTTTCCAAATACTTGGGAAGTAGTGTCCTTGGGAAACGCCCTTGCAAGAATTTCCCTTTTTCTCTTGGTGTGAATGGAAAGGTATTTCCCACCTGGATGGAGAATTCTTTCTGCCACTCCCTGGCCTGGGTTCTGTGCCTGGAAGGGTAGGGCTTTTCCCTGGGCTCGTGATTATGTATGGTCTCAGCCAGCTAGAGGTACGCCATGAAGACTGCATGTGTGTTGGGGTGGCTGAAGGTGCAGGGGTTGTGGGGGAGACTGTGTGTGCTGCACAATGGCCCTTTCTGCTCCCCTACAAATGACAGTGAATTGTTTGTGGCACCTCCTACCATGTATCAGTTCTATGATCAACCAGAAAACAAATCTGGCTGAAGGGAAGGATACTGTTGCAATCACTGTTGGTGCTTCCCCAAGATCTAGTCCCCTTCCTCTTGTTAATAGAACTCTGATTTTTTTTTCTTTTTAATTGGTGAGGCCACCTACTCAGCCCTAAATGATTGATTTACTCCTGGTGCCAGCCTTCTTTTCACCTAGAGGTGACCACATACTGTTCTGGCCATTGAGAACTAAGTGGAGTTCTCCTGGGGCCTTGGAAAAGTCTTGTACTTTGTCTAATATAAATGGAATATGGGGCTGGCAACGCTCTATCCTTTTCTGTCTTTTAACTGCTTGGAACATAGACTTGATGTCTGGAGCTGTAAGCAGCCATTTTGTGACAGCAGGAAAAAAAATGGCCAAGGGAATAATCTGTAAACAGGCATAAATAAAGGGCTGAGAGAGTCCCACCATCACTGGCTCTGATGTCACGGGACACCCGAATCAATGGCAATTAACTGCCTAACTCCTTACTTCTTGCTGTTTAAGTTACTCTTGACTCATAATCACCACACAGTCAAATGCATTCTAAGCAATAAATGCATGCTTCTCAAATTTTATACCAAAGTATGCCAAATACCAGAGGTGTAGCGACCTGCAACCTCAGGTATAGCTCAAATTGATATTCAACCAGCAAGAAATGGCCTCATATTTTATCTGAGACACATATATAAATGTTGCATTCTATTTCATAATATATTGGTGCTTATGTTAATTCATAAAAATATTTAAATTGCCATAAAAATATTTAAAACACTTTCTCCTCCAAATTTTGTGTGGGGATGTATGTGTGTGTGTGTGTGTATATATATATATATATTTTTTTTTTTTTTTTTTTTTTTTTTTTTGAGACAGGGTCTTGCTCTGTCTCCTAGGCTGAAGTGCAGTGGCACGATCTCAGCTCACTGCAATGTC
>NW_012114933.1:4609730-4614280 GCF_000951035.1 Colobus angolensis palliatus
TTTTGAGACAGAGTATCACTTTGTCATCCAGGCTGGAGTGCAGTGGCATGATCTCAGCTCACTGCAACCTCTGCCTCCCGGGTTCAAGCAATTCTTCTGCCTCAGCCTGTCAGTGGCCTTTGAACCAGAGTAACTCCATTTTGAGTAAGGGCTAGGAAAATAAGGCTGGGACTTGCTGGGCTGATTCACAGAAATAGCCTCCCATCGGGAGGCTAGAGGTATTCCTAGCTTCCCAATGTTTATGGTTAATAATGTTTACTAAACACACCCAGACTTGGGAGTGTCCTAATATCCCGATACCTTGAGAACAAAGACATTCCAAATTTCACTTTAAAGATAATATCAATTCTTGCAAAATATAGTAATTAAGAAAATTAATCCTTTATCACAAACCCTTGTAGCAGAGCACATCTTCCCATATATACAAGCATTGTAACTAGGGTGGACGCGTTCCTCCTTACTTTCGGGAATGTCCTACTCTGTCTATGGAGTAGCTGTCCTTTCACTACTTTACTCTCTTGATAAACTTGCTTTTACTTTGTGCTTCTGACTCGCTCTCAATTCCTTCTTGCGTGAGATCCAAGAACCCTCCCTTGGGATCTGGATTGGGACCCTTTCCTGTAACAAACCTCTGGAGTAGCTGGGATTACAGTCGTGAGCCACTGCACCTGGCCTCAAATTACATACTCTGGGAAGAGGCGTTTGCTTTTTCCTGGGGCTTTGAGTATCCCCTGATACACTGCCCATGCTGACAGAGGTACAAATATCATGATTTGAGAAATCAGAATACAAGAAGTAGTAGAGATGAAGATAAAGAGGTAGGTAGAGCTGGGATCACGAGGGCTGTGGGGTGTCAGGCTAAGGAATTTGGATTAAATTCCTTTAGAAGCGGGGCACCCCACAGAAGACACATCAGGGAGATTCTGAAAAGCCACATTTCAGGAAGATTAGTGTGGCAGTAGGCTTGGGACTGAACAAGACTAGACACAGGAAAAGCAGGTAAAAGATTATTGTAGTGCATCTGGTAGACTCAGTTCAGCTGTAAGTGACCGCCAAAATAGCAGTTTAAACATGTATACATAGATTTTTATTCTTTACTTAAGAGATAGGGAGTAGCTCAGAATTCAGCAGTCCAGTACAGGAAAGGTGGCCGCCATCCACTTAGCATTGTCCTGTTACCAATGGCTATACAGTAGACCACCCGCATTCAGAAGCTGAAAACGATAACAATCATTTTCCTCATGAATCTACAATGTAGGCAGGGCATGGTGGGAGCAACTCATCTCTGCTCCCTATGGCATCAGCTTAAGTGGCCCAAAGGCTGCTGGGGACTCAGCCAGACAACTGGCATCTGGAATCACCTACAGGCTTGACTACTTGCACACCTGATGGTGAATGCTGGCTGTCACCTGGGACCTCACGAGGCTGTGGTTGGAAATATGTCTGGGCAGCTGCTCTATGAGGCTGCCCCACTCCCTCGCAGCATAGTGGCTGGGTGCTAAGAGAAGAACTTCAAGAAGTAGGAAGCAGAAGCTGCCCATTTCTTAACACTTAGATCCCAAAGTGGGCAGAGCATCACATTTGGCCAAGTAATCACAGTGCCTATATTCAGGGGTTGGCAAAGGCCCCAGCTCCCGATGGTAGGACCACTGAACATGCATATCATTAGTCAGAACCCAGTGTCAGAATCACTATTATTGGCAAGGGAGGCTGGAAAATGTAACCTTTATTCTCGAGGGGGATTCTATACCCAGTTAAAAATGAGACATTTATTACTATGGAAAAAAGGAGAAAATGGTTATTAGAGACAGTTAGCAGTCTTTGCTGCTGGCAGCAAGCCACAAGTGACTTGAACACAGGAACTCAGGTGGCACATATGGTAATGGAAAGGAAAGGGGTGTGAGAGATACTAAGGAACGAGAACCAGCAGGCTCTGAGATGACTTGGGCTGCCATGTTTGGGGATGTGTGTAGGGGCGGGTAAGGGTGTACATGTATGAAGGGCTGGAACCACCAGGGCTGTCTAGAGACTACCAGCGAGATGCAGAGCCAAAAACTTGCATTTCCAAGGTTAGTCTGGTACAAGATGAATTTTTTAAAACATTCATCAAGACTAAGATGACCAAGAATTACCCTTCCAGAGCTCTAGGCCAGATTCCAAAACATCTTGATCTTAAGTACAGTAGATCCTAGTTTTCAAAACCTGCCACAGCAGTGTTTTTGGTCCGATCTGCTCTTGTTGCACCTTGCCACTTTTCCACCTTGTCAACCTTGTGAGTGTGTGAAGAATAGAATGTGGAGGAACAGATGCTACATGACTTCTGAGACTGGGTCAGAAAGGTGTTCTGGCTTCCACTTGGGTCTGGCTGTACAGGGACATGTGCCTTGGGAGTCCTGACGTATCTTGGGAGGAGTCCAGCTACCCCAAAGCCACCATGCCAGAGAGAAAAAGATGCCCAAGGAGCCGCAGCATTTCTTCCTAGTGAAGGAGCTAAGAACACGCCACCCCAAAATATGCCAGTTCAGAATAAGAATTATTTTGAGCTGAAGGCAGTTGAAAAATAACAGATGTGCCTCCCCTACTTTTTTTTTTTTTTTTTTTTTTGAGACTGAGTCTTGCTCTGTTACCCAGGCTAAATAGGTGCAGTAGCACAATCTCGGCTCACTGTAACTCTGCCTCTCAGGTTCAAACGATCCTTCTGCCTCAGCCTCCCAAGCAGCTGAGATTACAGGTGCTCGCCACCATGCCTGGCTAACTTTTGTATTTTTAGTAGAGATGACGTTTCACCATGTTGGTCAGGTTGGTCTCAAACTCCTGACCTCGTGATCTGCTTGCCTTGGCTTCCCAAAGTGTTGGGATTACAGGCATGAGCCACTGCATCCTGTGGAACCCCCTTTTTTTAAACCTAAAGCAGGACATATAATTTTCCATGAGAAAGGTACTATCCCCACCCCACCGTACCAGGAGGGAACACCCTTCTCACCAAAGACTGGGAATCAATAAATCTGTACAAATAAGCTTACTAAAGAAACCCTTGTCTGCCATTAGTTTTACACCCTTCACCCTCATGTCACTCCTAGTGGCTACCCCTCAGTTTCCTGCCACTAACCCATACCCCTTTGTCTTTTTATTTTTTCATAAACATATCATTTCTTTATCTAAAAGTCAGACGAGCATTCTACTTTGGCCATTTCTCTGGGTCTCTACTCTCTTGTGAAGACAGTAAGTATATACATGCAAAAATTATCAAAACATATATGCTTTGCTCCTATTAATCTATCTTATGTCAGTTTATTAGATCCAGCCAAAGATCCCACAGGGGTAGAGGAGTGCTTATTCTCTCCCCAACGCTAGTCATGGTGCCAGACATCTGAGTGAGTGAGCCTTCATGTGTGATTCCAGTCCTCAGCCTTCCAGTCTTCCAGCTGAGGCCCCAGACAAGCCATCCCTGGAGCCCTGTGCATAATTCCTGACCCACAGAATCCATGAGCATAATCAATGGTTGTTTTATGCCACTACGTTTTGGGTGATAAGTTATACAACCACAGTAACGAGAGTAGCAAGGAACCCAAGCCTACGGTAGGTGGCAGGTCTCCCCAAGGCTTAGAGTCCTGCAGATGTAGTGGTTTGGATCCTTTTCAGCAGAGCAGCCAATGGGAATGAAGCACCTTGGGAGTTTTATGCATCTTAATCCCAATCTGAAGTACATAGTTGGGTTGATCACAGGGTACCTCCACCCACTGTGACCGACAGCCTTTGCCCGAATGGCACTGGTGGGGACTAAGGACAGAATGATCTGCCCTGAATCTTTGTGGTGTCAACGTTGGGTTTCTTATGTGCACTCCTCCCTTCCTCATCCTCCTGTCCTCACCCACTTTATTACAGTAGCAGTGAGAACTTCAAACCATGGCTGAATGTTACAAGGATCATTCCCCAGCCTCCTGAAGAGGCCACAGAAACCTTGAGGGCCTGGCGTTTATTTGGCATACAGCAAGTAACTGTGTTGCTCTTTTTTTTTTTGGAACAGAGTCTCACTCTGTCACCCAGCCTGGAGAGCAACAGTGCCATCTCGGCTCACTGCAGCCTCTGCCTCCCAGGTTCAAGTCATTCTCCTGCCTCAGCCTCCTGAGTAGCTGGGATTATAGGCGCCCACTATGCCCAGCTAATTTTTGTATTTTTAGTAGAGATGGGGTTTCAGCATGTTGGCCAGGCTGGTCTCGAACTCCTGACCTCAGGTGATCCACCCACTTTGGCATCCAAAGAGTTGGTATTACAAGCGTGAGACACCATGCCCAGTCATGAGTAGCTGTGGGTTGTTCTAAGTGAGGACTGGATTTTGAGCTGAAGTTCAAACTTTCAAAACTTTGATTCCATCAGTTTCTAGCCATGACACCTTGGCAAGTCATTTATCCTCTCCCAAAGCATTTACTATCAATGAAATGGGAGATGAGAAAACCCATGTCACAGGAACATGTCATAAGAGTATGAGGATGAGGAACATAGATGTTTCATGAATGCATATCAAAATATCACCTCCAGCCCACCGCCCG
>NW_012114933.1:4614365-4631448 GCF_000951035.1 Colobus angolensis palliatus
TCCCACCTCAGCTGCTTCAGCAGCTGTTAGGAGAAAATATCAGAAGGGATGAATTCCGGAAAGTACAAATTAAAGCCAGCTCGGGGGGGACTGAGCAGAATCCTAGGTCTAGAGCTTTTGCTTTTGGTAAGGGCTTACTTTAATTAAGGAGAAAATTGAAGCCCAGAGAGAGTTTATGCAACTTGTCCACAGTCACATAGCTGGTTTATGGCAGAGCTAGGATTAGTTTGTCAGTCTCTGTGCTCTTTCAGCCACATCAAGATGAACAACGTAACTCAGGAAGAGAGATGCTAAACGCTAAAGCAGATGTAGGGAAGGGGTGGGATCCAACACACGCTGAGGTTTGGCCTTCCCCAGGCATGTGCAAACAGAGAGTGGCTGAAGCTCTGGAAAGGACAGCAGGAAAGCCACCAGAGTTCCACACAGTCGTTTCCTTCCACCCAGTTCTGGGTTGTGTGCGCAGAAATGGAGGAAGTGGCTATAACACCACATGGTGGTTGTGGGAACGCCCAAGAATTGGGAGGGTCCACAGTGTGAAGAAGTAAACTAAGTCAGATCCAAGCCTGACTCAAAGCAAGAAGAATTCTGCAAATCTGCAAGTTAGGTTGCTCATTATGACACAAAAATGCCCAGTTTGCTCCCATACTGGCCAGGCCCCACCTCCTTCTCATCTGCAATTATAGCTCTTCAAGGTGGGGGGCTTGTCCTAGAGCTGTGGAAGATTCCAGGCAAATCAACGCACTACCTCTGGATGTCAGGTGAGCTTCACGACCACAAGTCTTCAGCTTTGGCCCATTAATCAGGTCTGATGACTTAATTTACTTTGGAAATGAACGTGCCACTTACAATGTGATCCATCACAGACATTTCTACTTCCCAAATTCCAGGGAAATTACCTCTGGAGAACAGAGAAGAATTAAACCTTTTGCTAAACAAAGGTATTCTCCCTTTGTGTAACCAGAGACAGGAGATAGAATCTGAATATACTTTTACTGTCTTCTGTACTGGAGATGCCAATCGTTTTCTCCCTGTCCCCAACACACCTGCCCCTCACAGCCCTTCAGCAGAAGCCCTGTGGCCTTAGTGGCCCTGTCTGCAAGGAAGCCTGGGGTCAGCCCATGATGAGTCCAGCTGCATACTTGGGAATAGGCAGCCACCATCAGATAATTAAAGGTCATGAAGACAGAGGAGCAGAAGCTGCCTTTGTGGGGAGCTGATCTGCTCTCCTGACAGCCCAGAATCAATTAGTTGTATAGCAGCAGTGAGAGGTCCCACTGCTCCAGGGAGAGATGGTGACAGAGAGACAATAGGTGTGCTGGTTTCACATGCTTTCCTGTTGTCTGCATGAGGCCAGCTGTACCTCCTGCTCTGGTCTTGCGAGATGTCCCCAGATCCTTAGAATAAATTCCTCTTCACTTCTGTGAGCTTAAGGGATTTATAGCTCTTCAACCACTTTTCTTGATTAAGATACACACTGGGCTCAGTCCTAGGTGGCGGGGAGAGGCAGGAATGTGGAACAACAAGGAGCCACTTCATCCTTTTGAAATAGCCTCCCATGTATTTTGTTCCGTCATACTTAACACCTACACTTATCTAATGTCTGTTTCACTTATTGGGTAGTTTAAGCACTTACCTATTGGCTAATCAGTCAAAGTTTGTTAATCTTTCCTAACTAGGCTGAAAACACCCTGATGTCAAGAACCATCCCATAGGCTGGGTGTGGTAGCATATGCCTGCAATCCCAACACTTTGGGAGGCCAAGGTGGCAAGATCACTTGAGCCCAGGAGTTTCTAGACCAGCCTGGGCAACATGGTGAAACTCTGTCTCTACAAAAAATACAAAAAGTTAGCTGGACATAGTAGCACACACCTATGGTCATAGCTACTAAGGAGGCTGAGGCAAGAGGATTGCTTGAGCCTAGGAGGTCAAGGCTGCAGTGAGCCAAGATTGCACCACTGCCCTCTAGCCTGGGTGAGACAGCCAGACCCTGTTAAAAAAAAAAAAAAGTAATAATGAGAACCACATCATATGTATTTTCTGCAACCCTAACAGTGCCAGATATATTTTAGCCAATAATTATATTAACTTTTTTGGTTAAATGGCAAAGGATGTAAATATAGAATCATGAGCCAACATGTTGATTTAATAAATGCACATTTCATTTATTCCCTCCTTCATCCATCTATTTATAGAGTTACTGGTTCACTTAGAATTGGAGAGAAGCTAGAACAGTTTGAGGTTTTTGTATGCACCCAAATATAAGGGGATGTGAGAGTCTAGTAAACAGGGATACAGAGAAAAGTACACATGTGAGGCTTTTAGGAGTAAAGTCAACAGCATTCTGTGACAAGAATTATCATCGACTGGAAAGAGAAGCTCATCAAGGATGGGAACAAATCTTACTGGGTTCCCAAGAGGGTGGGCATAGCAAGGTCCACAGGAGGGCGGGGCTGGCCTTAGGAATATTGCAAAGTGCATTTTCCTCCTTCTCAAGTTTTCAAGAAACTTTTTCTCTTGAAAAATAAACAATAGTTTCTAAATATAGAAGTGAACCAAAAATATATATTTTTCTTGGGTACAATATATGCAATGTATGTTTTTGCATTTGCCCGTTGTACCCAATAGTTGCCTATCTGTAATTTTTTTTTTAAGTACTGACACATTTAATATGTCCATACAGTCTGATTTATGTTACACTGGCTGAAGTGCATTAGAGAGAGAGAGAGAGTGTGTGTGTGTGTGTGTGTATGTGTGTGTGTGTGTGTGTGTGAGAGAGAGAGAGAGAGAGAGAGAGAGAGAGAGAGGAAGAGCAAGAGAGAGAGCTCCCAGTTAAGCACTTACCTGATAGGGACTTTCAAATTTGTCAATAAAATAGAAAGCATTTACTACAGTTGGCCTTAACAAATACTAGTCTCTGTCATTTCCTCTCAGTAAGTTTAGGTTTACAATGGTATTTTATTTATGCTTTTGTATGATTGCCACATTTAGCAGAATGTCTTGAAAAGTATGTTCTTAGGGTACTTTTTAAAAAGCATGAAATTTATTAACTAAGAACGAGGTTCTCTTTCTCTTGCTCTCTCATTTTTTGTGCTTTCTTTTAAAATTTTATGGTTCACTTTTATTATTTTAAGGTTCCTAACAGCCAAGAAGTTCTAGCCCTAAGTTACTTTATTCATTCAGTAGCTAGGTGAGACATATATCTTCTATTTAGCTAGACTGGGAATTTATTTTCTGGAGTGTGCTAAGATTTCAAGCCAAGTTTTGTATAATCTCCAGGACTCCTTGCAAGAGTGTAAACCTAGATTTGTCTGCAAATGACTAGTGCAGAAAGAGAAAAATGGATCCTCTTTTTCATTTTCTCCTGAAAATATTGATCAAGCCTATATAGTCAGTACCCATCTGTCCAAGACAATCTCTGAGAAGAATAAAGTACAATCTCTGAAGGTAAGGAATCATAAACAGAGGCACTCCTGCCAGGATGAAAACAGTAGGTTTCTTGGGTAAATTAAAAAATTAATGTTACATGTCATAGTAGTAGACAGCTTAGAAATTTTGACCTTCGCTTTGGGGAAACTTTGCTCATGAGTACTGACTGTCGGAAGTGGCGTGAAGCTGGGGTCAGGGGTTCCTCAGAGAAGGGCAATACAGGTGGGCCTCATGGAGGAGGTAGGACTGGAAAAGGATGCTGAGGAAGCATTGGTGTTAGAAGAGCAGAGAGAAGGGTCAAAGGTTGACTCCTGGTCCCAAGGAAGCAGAGGGCCAATTAAAGAGCCCCCCCATAGAAGATAGATTGGAGAGGTCCGCTTGGCCAGTTTGTACTGCACCTTTGAATTCTGTGACTGCAGTCTAGTTTGATCCTCTTCCATGTCCTCTCTGTGTCAAGGAGTAACTTGAATAAATCCCGAATAAATATAGTTGCATGCCAAGTTATATTTGGGAAGATTCATGTGGTTCCACTGTGTGAGAAAGATGAGAGAGAGCAAGAAACTAGAGGCGACAAGTTAGGAAGCAATTGTCTAGGAAAACAATGTGAATTTTAGGAATTTAGATGGGATTGCTATTGCTCTGGGGTTTTAGATTCCAGAACTACACAAGGAGAAAGGATGGTTTTTAAAATATGACTTCTCCGGCAAAACGGAAAATGATCACATCTAGGTTTCACTAGGGAGGGATGAGGATAGATGTTTGGCATTCCCATCAGACTTGTCCCTGGTCTCAGCTATCTCTGTGGGTCTACCCCTGCCTGTTCCCACGTTTGCTCTCCCTTCTTCCCTTGTTCTGGGCACTGGAGCTTCAGGTTTACCATCAATCAACAATCAACAAAGAAACACTTCCCTTTAGCAAATGTAGCAAAGACTAACAAGGCTTGCTGGAAGCTGATTAGTTCTGGGGTTTCTTGTCCAGATGGAGCCTCCCTCAAATCATCCCCTTCATCAAAGTCCTCCACGTGGGTGGTGCTGCTTTTATTGAACCTAATCTCTGTTCAGTAAATTGTTGCAATGTAGTAAGCAAAACAACTGATTGTCAATGCCAGTTTAGATCTGAAGTTACTAAGCCCTCTGTTTTAGGGGACAAACCCAGAATCAGAGAGAACTGCACCCCTCCCCAGCTGGGATTTGCTCACCAGACTGAGCTTGGGGGATTCACTTCAGCCCTTTGCAGAGTTTCATCTGGGATATGAGTGCCAAGAGAGCCACTGTGTTCAGATTGTCCATGAGAATTTGCCTCTATACCCTGGCAAGGCCTGGGAACAGAGCCTCCCTAGAAACAAGAAGTGGAGAACTTCGGAGAAAAATGACTTCATGGCTAAAACTCCGTTTTCCTTTGAAGGATTCTGGTCATTTTGTTAGAAATTAAGAGAGAAAAACAGATTATGGTTCTCTAGTATAGGCCCTTGCCACCAGGCATCTTGATCCTTTTTCCTCTATTATATTTCTTGAAATATCTTAGATGGTAGCAGATGCCTGTATCCTAAACTGAAATTATTTGTCTCTGGGCCAGAATACTCTTAGGAAATCATAAGACATCCCATGAGCATTGACTAGAAAACTCATGATGCAATGTTAGAAACTTTCAGTTGTAACATGTTTTTTAATGTTGTGTTTATATCTTTTTCTTTCCTAAATGTAAAATCTGTTTGGGCTGGGTGTGGTGGCTCATGTCTGTAACCCCAGCACTTTGGCAGGCTGAGGCGTGAGGATTGCTTGAGCCTAGGAGTTCAAGACGAGCCTGAGCAACACAGCACACTGAGACCTCTGTTCTAAAAAAAAAAAAAAAAAATTATCCAGGCGGGGTGGTGTGTGCACTTGTAATCTCAGCTATGTGGGAGGCTGAGACTGAAGGATCACTTGAGCTCAAGAATTCAAGGCTGCAGTGAGCTATGATCAAGCCACTGTACTCCAGCCTGGGCAACAGAGCGAGACCCTGTCTCAAAAAGAAAAATAAATTGGAATCTGTTCTGAATTGAAAAAAGAAAAGAAAAGTTAAACACATAACTTAGCATCATTGACTTTAAAAGAAACCAACCAACCATGATAGCTGGTTTTGGGGAGAGGGTTAGTATGTGTGTTAAATCAAATCCCACCCATTCTTGGATGTTTGGTTTAGGTTGCTTCTTCTTTATAAAACCTTCCCTGAGTCAGTATAGCCCATAATCACCTCTTCTCTGGGCTGCTGTAAAAGTGACAGTACTATACAATTTAGTACTTCGTTGGAAATGGCCTTGTATTATTCACCGTTGTATGTGCTGTTCCTGTTTCCCCAACCAGATAGTAAGGTATCTTAGAAAGCATGGATCCTGCTAGACTTTGTATGTTTGTTTGTTTAAGATTGGGGCTTACTATGTTTCCCAGGCTGGCCTTGAACTCCTTGGATCAAGCAGCCCTCCCACCTCAGCCTCCTAAAGTGCTGGGATTACAGGTGTGAGCCACTGTGCCTGGCCTTGCTAGACTTCTTATTTCCTAAAAGCCAGCTTCCTTCTGAAAACATTGCATTTGACTGAATGAAAACATTGAACATGGAAGTTGGGCTCATTTCAGATCTGGCTCTGGGTCTTCCCTTCACTACAGGAAGAGCTCAGGCTCAGCGTGACCCAGGCCTTGCTATGTGGAGAAGCTGTGTCATGATAAAATCAGTCACTTGTTATTGACAACTGCAAGTGGCAGTGGACATTCTGGTTAGGAACAAAGGCCTTAGGGTCAGCAAACCTGGGCCCAGATTTTACTTTTCCCACATATTAGTTGTGTGGCACTGGACAAGTTATTTTACCAATGCTTAGCTTCCTTATGCATAAAATGGAGACCAAAATAGTACCTACCACTTAGCATGTTTCTGAGAAATAAAATAAGTTATGTAGAACCATATGCCCCACTTCCCCAGCTGTGTATGTAAGTAATATAATATTCCTAGATTAGGAAATTTCATAATCCTGTTTCTTCCTTGTGGACTCCCTTCCGGGGTCCAGCCTGGATACCCAGAAGCACTTATTCAGTCTCAAGGGTCAGTCCTAGATCTTCTCACCCTGCTGGGTGTTCCAGGCTCCCCAGATGCCTTCTGCTATAATCACATTGCTGCCAGAGGCTGATGGTGCTGCTAAACCTACGGCAGCTTGGCGAGCCATAGCAGAGCCCTTGCCACCGTCCATGCTGCAGTGGCTCTTCAGGTCAGGAGGGAGGCTGTTTCTGGGTTGCCAGTGTGTCGTTTTTTTTGTTTTGTTTTGTTTTTTTGAGACAGAGTCTTGCTCTGTTGCCCAGGCTGGAGTGCAGTGGCACAATCTTGGCTCATTGTATGTAACCTCTGCTTCCTGAGTTCAAGCAATTATTCTGCCTTAGCCTCCCAAGTAGCTGGGACTACAGGCATGTGTCACCACACCTGGTCAATTTTTTATATTTTAGTAGAGACGGGTTTCACCATGTTGCAGGCCGGTCTCAAACTCCTGAGCTCAGGCAATCTGCCTGCCTCAGCCTCCCAAAGTGCTAGAGTTACAGGTGTGAGCCACCATGCCCAGGCACCAGTGTGTAGCTTTTTAATAGAACTTCCCATGGCTGCTTGGGTTTACTTTGGGTCAAGAGCAATAATAAATTCATATATTACCCCCAATGTTCTTGTGGAGAATAATGGGGAGGACACTTCAGCTATAAGTGTGATCCGGCCTAAGGTAAAAAGTTTCAATCAGGTCTTTGTGTAGGTGGAGTGTGGCTTTGTTGTTTGAAAAGATTAATAATGACAGGCCAGCTTTCTATGCACTGAAGGCCTATGGAGGATGGCTCTGAACACAAAAAAAAAACATGAACAACAACAACAACAACAATTTGTCTCTATCTTGCTTAAATGCAGCTAGGGGAATAATTATAGATTACATGGCATTTAGGCACAATGTTTCTTTTCCTTAAGATTGGGGTTTGTGTGTGTGTTGCAATCCTTGACCACCAGAAGAATGAGGAGGCACAGCTTTGCCTCACACAGATGGCTGGTCTTGGAAAAAGACCAGAGCTGGAGTACCAACACCTCTTCTGGGCTGTCTTCTGGAAATGTCTCAGTGTTATCCTAGACTGATTCTCCTGAACAGACAGGCCATGCTGGTTGGCCAACACACATCTTTTAACTATGTGGCCAAGTCTTTGCCACTGACTCTGTGGTTAAAATGTAAACAGAAGGTCAAAAGGTAGGATCACAGGCCAGGCATGGTGGCTCACGCCTGTAATCCCAGCACTTTGGGAGGCTAAGGCAGGAGGATCATTTGGGTCTAGGAGTTTGAGACCAGCCGGGGCAACATGGTGAGATCCCATCTCTACAATAAATTTTTAAGTCACCCTGGCCTAGTGGCATGCACCTGTAGTCCCCACTACTCAGGAGGCTGAGGTGGGAAGATTGCTTGAGCTTGGGAGTTTGAGGTTGCAATGAGTTGTTACCATGCCCCTGCACTCCAGCCTGGGTGACAGAGTGAGACTCTGTCTTGAAAAGAAAAAAAAAAAAAAGTAATATCACAATGTACATATCCTGACAAACTCCCTGCTTTCTGCTTAGGAGGACTGAGGAGGAATTGGCAACACAGAATCATGCAGCAGGAAGAATCCATGGTTGTACTTATAAAGCAGCCTTTTGAATTAGGTGGGTGGGGTGGGTTGAGAGTCACAGAGGCCTGGTTCCAGCCTGCTGGTCTTCTGTCACACTGACTTCTGTGATCTTGAATGAAGAGACATGGATCTTCCCCGAGTTAGATGACCAGTGTGAGTGATTTGCTGGGCCCGGTTTATGTGGATTGGTAGGATAGAGTCAGAGTGAGATCAAATTGTACAGTAAGGTGGTGATTGTAGCAGGAACATAAACAAAGAGCCCTGGCTGATGAAGAGCCTTCCAACAGAGGTGGCTTAAATACTCCTTCCCCAGCAACACTATCTATAGGACAGAGTAACACACAGCAGTATGTTTCCACAGGCCAAGGGAAGTCTAGCCCCTATGGATAGAAGATGGGTTTTTCCTAAAGGCAAACCTTTCTAAGGGAAAAATGGAGAAGAATGACCCTCAAGACAGGAAGCAGAATTAGGGATTGGGTGTGAATTATGTAAATTTTATTTTCCTTTCCCTTGGACTCTGGAAATGGCCCAATTTAGTGCCAGGTTTTAAGTTTTTGTCCTGTGTGTTATATCCTCTAGTCACCCCAAGTCCTTCACTAGCAACTATTTACATCTGCAGCCTGGCGTGATGATGCTGTGGGGAAATGAGGGACAGAGCAGAGCTGGCCATGGGGGCTATATTTGTCCATTTTCTGCTGCTATAACAGAATACCACACAGTAAGTAATTGGTAAAGAAAAAAAATGTTGATTTGGTTCATGGTTCTAGAGGCTGGAAAGTCCAAGAACATGGCACTGGCATCTGACAAGGATCACCCCATGGCAGAGGGGCAGAAGGAATATGAGTGTGCAAGACACGGATTAAATGAAGCTAAACTCATAGTTTTATGAAAACTTCACTTCTGTGATAACTAACCCATTAATAACAGCATTAATCCATTCATGAGCGCAGAGCCCTTATGGCCTAATCACTTCTTAAAAGTCCTACCTCTTAATACCATCACAATGGCAATTGAATTTCAACATGAGTTTTAGAGGAGACATTCAGACCATAGTAGGATCATAGCTTGCTCCATGTCACCCTGCTATGAAGCCAGCAGCAAAGTCAGGGCAAGCCAAAGATGGAAGGAGCCCATGATACAGAGGTGCATGGCCTGACTCATGAACAGGCATTTGTATATAAGTATAGATACATCTCACAAATACAGCAGAGGAAGGAACCCTTGCTGGGGAAAGAGGTGAGCACTCTGTAAGGTTAATGGGAATTTGTTTCCTTTTTTTTTTTTCTGAGCAGCCCCTCTTTTAGGAAGGAAGTCTATTATTCCCAACTCCTGATGGCAGACTTAAAGCCTCACAGGTCTGAATAGATATTCTCCTTGGATATTCAACTTTTGGGGAATAGCCAACTCAACAGTGAACTTCTAATCTCATGGTGAATTATTTAAATCTGAGAATCAATTCAAGTCTTATTTTGAGTACCCTAGTCCATCCAATATCTTTTAATAATTTTGAATCTCAAAAAAAGAAGGAAATTGTCCTTATGTAAAAGTTGGTATGTAAACAAGTGGTTATAAACAGGTTGGTATGTAAACAAGTGGTTGGTCTATAAACAAGTGGTTATTTATATACTGTTAAATACTATATACATCAACAGTATGTAAATATTAGTCCTGGCCAAGGCAAAGACATAATCTGTTGCTGTCTTCTGCTGGAAAAGAAAATTGCTCTTACCAGAATTAACGACTGTGCTCCCAAGGTGAATTAATATTTTTACCCCTATAGACTAAAAACTGTCAATAACTTCCAAAAGCAAAAAACAAGACAAAAGCAAAAAACCCCTTAATGTCCTTTCTGTCCGTGGTGCCCAATTACTTGTGCCTGCACACGGCATGAACTCATTGTTGGTGCTGCCAGTGTTCCAACCCCTTCTACTGAACCCTGCAATGCCCTCAGAGCCTGCTGCTCTTCTGTAGTTCACCTGGCAATTAATATTATGATGTTGAAAACACCATCATTCATTAGGAGTGGAGGGGTACAGCACCATTGCTTCCAATACAGATGGTCTGTGGTAGAGACTACAAGTGGTCCACCTATTTCCAGTCTTTCACTTTTTTGCACAGTAACAAAATCCCCAACATTTTTTAAGGCACGTGGCCATCAAGGGTACAGTGTGACTGTCCGTGCTTCCCTTGCAGTTAGATGTGGGCATAAGATGACATCCTGGCCAATGGATTGTGAACAAATGTGATGAGGCCATCTGCCAGGTTGTGTCCATGAGAGGAAGGTGTATACCCTCTTTGCCCTTTCTCCTTTCATAGGAGGACAAGTTGCAGAGGAAGCCAATCTTCTAGGGAAGCCGAGCAGCCAAATCAAGGAAATCTGGGTTTCTGACACCAGTACCCAAAGGCAGAAGTTCCCAAACACTCTCATTTCATAGTATAGTGTCACCATAATTTTTTCACATTGACCCTAGGCCAAAAGAATGCCTAAGAATTCTGTTTTTAGGCAGTTGTATCCAAGCTATTTACTATGTCCTAACAACTTAGAAGTCATTTAAAAAAAATTAGTTCAAATACATTGAAAGAAAAAATACTCTCATTTTTATTTTTTTTTCTTTCACTTTTTTCTTTTTTTGAGACGGAGTCTCACACTTTCACCCAGGCCAGAGTGCAGTGGCGCGATTTCGGCTCACTGCAAGCTCTGCCTCCTGGGTTCATGCCATTCTCCTGCCTCAGCCTCCTGAGTAGCTGGGACTACAGGTGTCTGCCACCACGCCCGGCCAATTTTTTGTATTTTTAGTAGAGACGGGGTTGCACTGTGTTAGCCAGGATGGTCTCGATCTCCTGACCTCGTGATCCACCCACCTCAGCCTCCCAAAGTGCTGGAATTACAGGCATGAGCCACCGCACCCAGCTCTTATTTCTATTCTTAAATAACCACAGTCACTTACTAGTGGGGTGCGTGCACCTGTTGAGCACTGCACAACTCTCAAACCTTGGGATCACATTGGGTAATAGTACTATCATTTACTTGCATTTTATCAGATGAACCACTGAAAACCCAGCTTTGCAAAGGTATGATATCATCAAAGAGAATGTAACAAGATCTAAAGTTTGAACTCCAAATTACCTCAAGCTAGTAGTCTGACAGATGTCAAGGTATCACTGAATTATCTTTGAATAAGAAAAATTTACCACAGTATCCTGTGGTACCTGGGTACATATTTGGGAACCATGTCTGTTAAGCAACTATACTAGCTCTGGGCTGTTTATATAAGAGAAAAATAAACCTACTGTCTTTAAACCACTATGATTTCAGAGCTTTAAGAGCACACTAATCTTATATAATATAAGGTTTAAGCTATTAAGACAAAAATCAAAATATAACTAAGCAGTTTAACTTGAAATTTGCACATACACATAGACACCCCCAACCACCTGCCCTGCAGTTGCCTTCTGTTCCCCTAGGCCAATCCTCTAAGTTGCATCCCTTTTCCTCACATTTCCTTCCTTCTGCCTGGTAATTTGTTCCATTTCACTAGCTGCTGCTCTCAGGGCAGCGATGCCTGTGGCCTTTCCCTTCCAGAGACCCCTGTGTCTCTGCCCAAGCTGTGCCTTGTTGAAGGGGCTGTCGTTGCTTGTGTGGCAAACCCTGAGGCGCGGAGGGCCAGCTTTTCTCCCTCACCACACATATGCCTTCTTAAGGGAAAAAATTCCATTCCCCTTCAGGGAGCAATTAAAGAAGTGGGGTACAAAGCAAAGCTTTTGGTTGCACGATAGTTCGAGTCCTCTAAACCACTTAAGAGGTATATTTCAAAATGAAGAAAGAATTTGAAGTACAAAGAATTAGTCAGGTATGAAAATCATTTAACCTTCGACAAGTACCTAAAGCCAGCTCTATGGGGGTGCCCAACAGGCCGTGAGCTTGGAAGAGAAGTCATTTCCTTCCCAAAGTTGACCTTTGAAAGTGAAGATGTTGCTCTAATATTACTTCTACTGGCCAGAGGGGGAAACGCCCAGTCAATGAATTCTACAAAACTAGAGGAAACCAGAGCCCTGTGATACTGATTCCCTTCTAACTCCTACAGAGAAGTTTTCTCTCCACGTCTTGGCAAGATCATGGCTCACTGCAGCCTTGACTTCCTGAGCTCAAGCAATTCTCCCACCTCAGCCTCCTGAGTAGCTGGGACTACAGGCACACACCACCATGACCAGCTGATTTTTAAAAATCTTTGTAGAGATGTGTATTTACCATGTTGCTCAGACTAGTCTCAAACTCCTAGCTGAAGCCCTCCACCTGCCTGGACGTCGCACAGTGCTGGTATTATAGGTGTGAGCCACTGCACCCAGCCCTCTCCAAGTCTTAAGACCAACTGTGGCCACTTTCTTCTTGCGGTAAAGTAGACTTGGTCTCTTTCAGTTGACTTCTTCCAACATGTTTCAGTAGTTAGACATTCAAATGAGATAGCAATCCGTTCCCTCTGATGCTGGCTAGTAAGGCCAAAAGGGGTATTTCCAATGCTTTCAGATGTGTCAGCTTCTGTGAGGAGTTAAGTCCAGCAGAGGGTGTTTGATTTATGTGGTTCTAGAGGGAGGGCATTTCTAGTAACTGAAATAGTTGAGAATCCTACTCTGAATCACTTCCCTAAGCCCCTTTTGTTTTAGTGCCATTCTTTGTTAAAGCCTAAGTCAGATTATTGGTTTCTTTTGAGCAGAGACTGCAACAGATCAGACCTCTCTCCCTAAGCCAGATCCATGTGATCATTGCCTTTGATCTGACGGCTACTGACAGGAGTAGAGCTAGTGCAGGTGATGTGGTTTTCACCCTGGTCAGTGACCCCCTGCTTGTACCTGACTAGCTCTCCCCAACCCTCAGCCCCAATCTTTGGTTTGCATAAAAATGCAAACCTATTTAAATATCCAAATAAGCAAACATTAAACAGGAAGGAAAATACACTTTTGAAAAAAAAGTATGATGACATGTTTCAAACTCAAGCCCTTTTTTCTTAGACAATCCCCTGCTTTGGCATCCTGTCCACATGACTAGAGTGTAATTCATTGCTTGCTTACTGGTCTCCCTTCCTCCCTAGATCCTGAGCTCCTTGAGGCAGGAAGCGTGGCACGGTTATCTCCCGTCTGATGTTCACCACTTGGTGCATGATCAGTAAATGTTCATTTGACGTGATTTCTCTCCTCACTGGCATGGCTTAATGAAAACTAAAAAAACAGAGTAAAGTAAGTGAAGTTCAACTCAGCCTCCCCGTCCCCCCTCACATCTCCTTTTTTCTTCCTTCCCCTGATGTCCTCATCTCTCTCCCTGTCTCAGAAGCACTGTCAGCTTCCATAGTTCATTACACCCTCAACCTCCTGGGTTCAAGCAATCTTCCCACCTCAGCCCCCAGAGTAGCTGAGACTACAGGCCTGCTTTACCTCTCCTGGCTAACTTTTAAATTGTATTTTTATATTTTTGTAGCAATGGGGTCTTGCTATATTGCCCAAGCTGGTCTCAAACCCCTTGGCTCAAACAATCCTCCTGCCTTGGCCTCCCAAAGTGCTGGGATTACAGGTGTGAGCCACCGTGCTCAGCCTGTCCTGGACTTTTGGCTGCCAAGTGCTGAGCACAGAGCCATGCAAGGGAAGGTGGGCAGGAAAGCTTGCACCATTTGTCGGTGGCACTGTGAGCACTCAAAAATGATGTCCGCCTTTGACTACTGTGGTAGATGTCACTAATATTCTCCTTTACCTCCTAGTACACAGAGAAATATCTTTTCTGCCCTTTTAAAGTTAGATGTAACCACGTGACTTGCATTGGCACAAGAATTAAGAGCTGGTATGCGAATTTCCACACTTTCCCCCAGTCACAGTTGTCAGAGCAGTGCATACGAGTGTGTTTTTAGACAGAGGTGCCACAAGAGCGAAGAATCCTGGATCATTGAGCTGTCACCTGAGGAGAGTCACCCAGACCCCCAGTGAGCTTTGCATGTGGAAGAAATAAATATTTGTTGTTTCAAGCCACTACGAGTTTTGGAGATTGTTTGTTGCTAACAAATATCTTGGCCTATCCTGGCTGATATAACTACCTTCTATACTTTGCTTTACTCTGTCCATATTTCAACTGTTTATTAATCACAAGGTGCCCTGTGAAAACAAAAGTCAGGCTAGTGACTCTTTAGGTCTTTAACAAATGTGATGGTAACGTATTACTTTCAAAATTGTTCAAAAGGCTTCACTTGGGAAATGTGCCAGAGGGGAGCTATTGCTTTCCTTCATCTGCCCCTTTTCTATGGTGGCCTGGGACACTTCATGTGGGGTCTGCCAATTTTGGCCTCCGCAACTCCAGAATCAACCTTCCCTTCTTTTCCTCATCTCATCTGAGCTGCCTCCACCTCATCACACTCTTCTCAGATGGATGTTACAGAGGTGCCAGGAATTCATCTAGAACTGACTAACTCCTAGCACTTGTGAAATCAAAGCCTGTGGACAACAAACTGCTCTCCATTTGTGGACACGTGGCTTCCCTGAATGTGCAAAACAGATCTAATTCTTAATGGTTGCCTGGCATTGATTAGCTCTGGACCCACGGACACTTTCACTGGTAAAATTACTGAGATGATGATCATGAAGCTTAACGAACAAGACATGACTAAGTTAACTTGTGGTCAGTCAACAATTCAACCCAAGGACACTGACACTGTCTCCCACAATTGGCTTGACTCTAACAGGGCAATGCATTAATAACATAGGGAGACTGAGCTTTGCCTTTGGATGAATGTTCTACACTTGCCAACATAGGAGAGCAGTGGATTTTCAACGTAAGAAGATAATGACATGGGTTTGTTCTCATTTCTGCCTCATACTGAGTCCTTACCCTAGAAAAATCACAATTCTTTTTTTGTTTTTGAGATGGAGTCTCACTCTGTAATCCAGCCTGGAGTGCAGCAGAGCAATCTCAGCTCACTGCAACCTCCACCTCCCAGGTTCAAGAGATTCTTATGCCTCAGCCTCCCAAGTAGCTGAGATTATAGGTGTGTGCCACCACAACAGGCTAATTTTTGTATTTTTAGTAGAGAAGGGGTTTTATCATGTTGGCCAGGCTAGTCTCAAACCCCTGACCTCAAGTGATCCACCTGCCTCAGCCTCCCTAAGTACTGGGATTACAGGCATAAGCCACCATGCCTGGCCCCACAATATATTCTTGATAGTCAGCTGCTCTGTGAAAAAAATTCTAAGGGATCTACCTTCAGGAATATAGGTAGTAAGTGAAAGTTGCAATTTTCTCTGGAAGGTACTTTAATCACA
Organism: Colobus angolensis palliatus; assembly: GCF_000951035.1. Taxonomy (NCBI): domain Eukaryota; kingdom Metazoa; phylum Chordata; class Mammalia; order Primates; family Cercopithecidae; genus Colobus; species Colobus angolensis. The sequence goes on from NW_012114933.1 coordinate 4,629,738, forward strand.
TACATTTTAATTTACATTAAATCATTAATATATTTTTCTGTAATTCACTGTATAAGAAATCTTTCCTTCAGAACCAAATGGGACTCAGAGGTAAAAATAAAAATAAAAAATCTTTCTTGACTGATCCTGGAGATTGGAGTGGGGAGCAACTACAACAAGTTAAGAATAGAGTATGGGCCTTAGCAAATTGACAGATATACCATGTTCATAGATAGGAAGATTGAAGATTGAATATTAAGACATTAATTCTCCACAAAATGATCTATAGATCCAACTCATTGCCTACCAAAATCTCAGCAGTGTTTTTTGTAGAAATTGATGATCATGTTCTAAAATGTATGTGAAAATGCAAAGAACCTAGAAGAGCCAAAACAAATATGAGAAAGATGAACAAACTTGAAACACTTATATCACCCAATTTCAAAACTTAAAGCTACAGTAATCCACAGAGTGTGGAGCTGGTGAAAGGAAAGACATATAGACCACTGAAAAAATTATTCTTAACCTGGGTCCATTCATATATTGTTAATTGATTTTGACAGAGGTGCTAAGGTAATTCCATAAGGAAGGTATAGTCCTCTCAACATATAGGGTAGAAACAATTAGATATCTACATGGGAAAAAAATGAATTTCAGTCTTCATCTATAATGCAAAACTCAACTTGAAATGGATCATAGAGCTAATGAAGAGTTAAAACTATAAAACTTAAAGAAAAGATACGAAATCCTTGTGATCTCTGGTAGGCAAAGATTTCCTAGAGAGGCAACACAGGCATGAGCCATAAAACAGATACACTGCCATAAAAGAGCCATAAAAATAAATAAGCAAATTGTTTCATGTTCATACAAAGGAACACTAGTCAGCATCACCAAGGAATAAACTACTGATAACATACAACAATATGGTAATCTCAAAAGCACAATACTAAGTGAAAGATGCCAAATGCAAAATATTACATGCTATATTATTTCATTTATATGAAATTTTAGAAAAAGCAAAACTTTAGTGTTAGAAAGCAGTTCAGTCTTTGCATGGAACCAGGGCAAGCATCTAACTGTAGAGGGACATAAGGAAACTTTTGGAAAATGTGCCTTGTGGTGCTGATGGCATGACCATATGCATTTGTCAAAACTCATGAGACTGTACCCTTATGGGCAGAAAAGAGTTAACAGCCAATCTGAGGCTGCTTTTCTTAGAAAGTCCTGCTTACAAGGTTGGCTCTTGGCTGGTGTCTGGGAACTTGGAATTTTGGAGTCTTCTCGCTGTTCCCTAACTTATGAGGATGGTTTGCTGTGTCTAGACTGTTTATGCAAATAATGTGCTTTATGCTAAACATCTGCTTTCCTTCTGGAAGTTCTGGAATTTTAGTACATGTTAGGCAAAGGTGCCTATGTAAGTAGCCGCCAGTTAAAACCTTGAGACTGAGTCTTTAATGAGCTCTCTGGGGAGAAAATTCACACAAATTGTATTTTAAAAATACATTTCAACTTTTATTTTAGATTCAGGTGTATTACATGATGCTGAGTTTTGGGGTATGATTGATCCTATCACCCAGGTAGTGAGCACAATACTCTATAGTTTTTAACTCTTACCCTTCTCCTTCCCTCCCCTTCTAGTAATCCCTAGTGTCTATTGTTGCCATCTTTATGTCCATGAATATCCATTGTTTAGCTCCCTCTTATAAATGAGCACATGCAGTATTTGGTTTTC
>NW_012114933.1:4632534-4664075 GCF_000951035.1 Colobus angolensis palliatus
ATATATATATACTACATTTTCTTTATGTGTGTGTAGTATTCTGTGGTGTATATATATACACTACATTTTCTTTATTTAATCCACTGTTGATGGGCACCTAGGTTGATTCCATGTCTTTGCTATTATGCATAATGCTACAATGAACATACAAAAACATGTGTCTTTTTTAATTAAACAATTTGTTTTCTTTTGGGTATATACCCAGTAATGGGATTGCTAGGTTGAATGGTATCACTGCTTTAATTTAATTAAATAATTTTTATTTTTTTTGAGATGGAGCCTCACTCTGTCACTCAGGCTAGAGTGCATTGGCACAATCTTGGCTCACTGCAACCTCTGCCTCCCGGGTTCAAGAGATTCTCCTGCCTCAGCCTCCTGAACAGCTGGGACTACAGCATGTGCCACCATGCCCAGCTAATTTTTTGTATTTTTAGTAGAGACGAGGTTTCACCATATTGGCCAGGCTGATCTCCAACCCCTGACCTTGTGATCCACCCGCCTTGGCCTCCCAAAGTGCTGGGATTATAGGTGTGAGCCACTGCGCCTGGCCTGCTTTACGTTCTTTTAGAAATCCCCAAACTACTTTTCACAGTGACTAAACTAATTTATATTCCCACTGACGGTGTGTAACATTCCCTTCTCTCTGCAGCCTCACCAGCATCTGTTGTTTTTTTGACTTTTTAATAATAACCATTCCAACTGGACACACGTTGTATTGGTGTCTTAGGACTGCTGTAACAAATTGTCACAAACTAGGTGGCTTAAAACAGATTTATTCTCTCATAATTTTGGAGGCCAAAAGTCTAAAACAAAGATATTGGTGGGACTGAACTCCCTCCAGAGGCTTTAGGAGAGATTCCATTCCTTGTTTCTTCCAACTTCTGGTGGTTTCCCAGGCATGTGACTACATCATTCCAATCTCTGTCTCCATAGTCACATTTCTTCCTCCTTTTCTCTGTGCCTGTCTCTCCCCTGTGTTTCATTTATAAGGAAAGCCTTGGGATCCCTCTGGCCCTTTCCTCCCTTCCAAATCTCTTCTTGGCTACTAGGCTGGCCTTGTGGTCAGAGTGGGTGTCAACCACCAGCTGGAAATACCTCTGATCTTGAGTCCCTTGTCATTTCCAGGTAATGCCAACAGCATTGCTACTGGAGAGAACAATTCCAGAGTCTTGGTCTTCCCCTTTAAAATGCAAATGCCTGTGAAAAATAGGATAAAATTATGTGTAAAGTATAAGGCTTTTCTTATGATGTAGTCCTATTTGAAAAAGGAATTGTATAATATAACACAAATGAGGTTATGGTGGTGTCCTCTCATCTGAGGGCCAGCACTATAGCTCTCCCTACCATCTCTACCAAAACAGACTCTTTGGGAATAATGAGAGCATCCTGATGGAAGAAAAGGGGTCTAGGAGAGGCTGAGGCTTTTAAGCTGAGGCTTTTAAAAAGGCCTTCATCTACATTGGGCATTTGTTCAGAGCTCTCCTGCTTTGCTAATGTGGTTGCTGCATGCCCACTTTGGGACAAGAAGGAAAGGGCTCTTCTCCAATACATCAACTAGATGATTAATAAATGAAGAAGTGAAGTTCATACTTATTGTTAGCTCTGGTACCATAGCAGCAGAGGGCATCTATAGCAGAATGTTCTACTTTAGGGGTTAGATGCTTAGATTCTATGACGTTCCACAGCCACCAACTGGCTGTTCTGTACCCTTAGCAAGTCACATTCTGCTTATATCTCAATTTTCTTATCTGTCCATGAGACAGATAGCACCTACTCTATCCTTTCTATAGATTTTTCAGCATTGTAGCCATCAGAATGAGGGAACCTGTAGTAAGAATGGATGTGCCCCTTTCCCTTCCCTTTCCTACATTGGTTCCCTAGGCAGTGTGTACTTGGGTATGGGTGAGTATCTGGGACTGGTGACCAGAGAGGTCTCTCGACCAAGATGCAGATGAGTGGATCAATAAAGCATGTACTGACACAAAGTGGAAGCTAGATAAAGAGTCAAAATACACTGGTGTGTTGTATTCAAGAGACCTATCTCACATGCAAGGGCACACAATGACTCAAAAGGATGAAAAAAAATTTACCAAGCAAATGGGAAACAGAAGAAAGCAGGGGTTGCAATCCTAGTTTCTGACAAAATAGACTTTAAATCAACAAAGATCAAAAAAGACAAAGAAGGGCATTACATATTGGTAAAGGGGAGCTAACTATCCTAAATATATATGCACCCAATACAGGAGCATACAGATTCGTAAAACAAGTTTTCAGAGACCTACAAAGAACCTTAGACTCCCACACAATAATAGTGGGAGACTTTAACATTCCACTGTCAATATTAGATAGAACATCAAGACAGAAAATTAACAAAGATATTCAGGACTTGAACTGAGCTCTGGACCAAGTTGACCTGATAGATATCTACAGATCTTTCCACCCTGGAAGAACAGAATATACATGCTTCTTGGTACCACATGGCACTTACTCTAAAATTGATCACATAATTAGAAGTAAATCACTCCAGCAAATGCAAAAGAACTGAAATCACAACAGTCTCTCAGACCACAGTACAATCAAATTAGAACTCAAAAGTAAAAAACTCACTCAAAATCACACAACCACATGAAACTTTAACAGCCTGCTCCTGAATGACTGCTGGGTAAAACATGAAATTAAGGTGGAAATTAAGTTCTTTGAAACCAATGAAAACAAAGGAAATGTACCAGAATCTCTGGGATGCAGCTAAAGCACTGTTAAGAGGGAAATTTATAGCACTAAATGCTCACATCATAAAACTAGAAAGATCTTAAATCTACATCCTAGCACCACAACTAAAATAACTAGAGAACAAAGAGCAGACAAATCCCAAAGCTAGCAGAAGACAAGAAATAACCAAGATCAGAGCAGAACTGAAGGATATAGAGACACAAGAAAACCCTTCAAAAAAAAAATCAATGAATTCAGGAGCTTGTTTTTTGAAAAAATTAATAAGATACATAGACCACTAGCTAGACTAATAAAGAAGAAAAAAGAGAAGAATCAAATAGACACAATAAAAAATGATAGAGGTATCAGCATGGATCCCACAGAAATACAACCATCTGAGAATAAACAGTCTTATGCAAATAAACTAGGAAACCTAGAAGAAATGGATAAATTCCTAGACACATACACCCTCCCAAGACTGAACTGGGAAGAAGTTGAATCCCTGAAGAGACCAATAACAAGTTCCAAAATCGAGGCAGTAATAAATAGCCCACCAACCAAAAAAAGCCCAGGACCAGATAAATTTACAGCTGAGTTCTACCAGAAATGCAAAGAGGAGCTGATACCATTTCTTCTGAAATTATTCCAAACAATCGAAAAGGAGGGACTCCTCCCTAACTCATTCTGTGAGGCCAGGCCTGATACCAAAACCCGACAGAGATACCACAAGAAAAGAAAACTTCAGGCCAACATCCCTGATGAACATCGATGTAAAAATTCTCAATTAAAATACTAGCAAACCGAATCCAGCAGCACATCAAGGAGCTTATCCACCATGATCAAGTTAGCTTTATTCCTGGGATGCAAGGCTGGTTCAACATAAGCAAATCAATAAATGTAATCCATCACATAAACAGATCTAAAGACAAAAACCACATGATTATCTCAATAGACACATTTCTTTCATAAAATTCAACATCCTTTTTTGTTAAAAAAAACTCTCAATCAACTCTCATTGAAGGAACATACCTCAAACTAGTAGGAGCCATTTATGACAAACCCACAGCTGGAAACAGTCCCCTTGAAAACTGGCACAAGACAAGCATGACCTCTCTCACCACTCCTATTCAACTTAGTATTGGAAGTTCTGGCCAGGGCAATCAGGCAAAAGAAAGAAGTAAAGGGTATTCAAATATGAAGGGAGGAAGTCAAAATGTCTTTGTTTGCAGACGACACGATACTATATTTGGAAAACCCCATTGTCTCAGCCCCAAAACTTCTTAAGCTGATAAGCAACTTGAGCAAAGTCTCAGAACAAAAAATCAATATACAGAAGTCATAAGTATTCTTATACACCAACAACAGGCAAGCAGAGAGCCAAATTGTGAGTGAACTCCCATTCACAATTGCTACAAAGAGAATTTATCTCTGTCAGGTTTTGGTATCAGGACAATGCTGGCCTCATAGAATGAGTTAGAGAGGAGTCCCCCCTTTTCAATTCACAGTTGTTACAAAGAGAGTAAAATACCTAGGAATACAGTTAACAAGGGAAGTGAAGGACCTCTTCAAGGAGAACTACAAACCTCTGCTCAAGGAAGCCAGAGAGGACACAAACTAATGATAAAATATTCCATGCTCATGGATAGGAAGAATCCATATCATGAAAATGACCATACTACCCAAAATAATTTATAGATTCAATGCTATTCCCATTAAACTACCACTGACATTCTTCACCGAATTATAAAAAAACTATTTTAAAATTTATGCAGAACCAAAAAGGAGCCCATATAGCCAAGTCAATCCTAAACAAAAAAAACAAAGCTGGAGGCATCACGCTACCAGACTTCATTCAAACTACACTATAAGTCTACAATAGCCAAAACAGCATGGTACTGGTGCAAAAACACACACAGACCAATGAAATAGAATAGAGAACTCAGAAATAAGATCACACATCTGCAACCATCTGATCTTCAACAAATTTGACAAAAACAAGCAATGGGGAAAGGATTTCCTATTCAATAAATGGTGGTGGGATAACTGGCTATCCATTTGCAGAAAATTGAAACTGGACCACTTCTTCACACCTTATACAAAAATTAACTCAAGATGGATTAAAGACTTAAATGTAAAACCCAAAACTATAAAAACTCCATTCAGGACATAGGCATGGGCAAAAATTTCATGATAAAATCACCAAAAGCAATTGCAACAAAAGCAAAAATTGACAAATGGTATCTAATTAAACTAAAGAAATTCTGCACAGTAAAAGAAACTCAGAGTGAACAGGCAACCAACAGAGTGGGAGAAAATCTTCACAGTCTATCCATCCAACAAAGGTCTAATATCCAGTGTCTACAAGGAACTCAAATTTACAAGAAAAAACAAACAACCTCATTAAAAGATGGGCAAAGGACATGAACAGCCACTTTTCAAAAGAGGAATTCATGCAGCCAACAAACATGAAAAAAAGCTCAACATCACTGATCATTAGAGAAATGCAAATCAAAACCACAATGAGATACCATCTCATGCCAGTCAGAATGGCCACTATTAAAAAGTCAAGAAACAACAGATGCTGCCAAGGTTGCGGAGAAATAGGGACACTTTTACACTGTTGGTGGGAATGTAAATTATTTCAACCATTGTGGAAGATGGTATGGCAATTCCTCAAAGAGCTAGAACCAGAAATACCATTTGACCCAGCAATCCCATTGCTGGCTATATACCAAAGGGAATATAAATCTTTCTATTACAAAGATACATGCATGTTCATTGCAGCACTATTCACAATAGCAAGGACATGGAATCAACCCAAATGCCCATCAGTGATAAACTGGATAAAGAAAATGTGGTATATATACACCATGGAATACTATGCAGCCATAAAATGAATGAGATAATGTCCTTTGCAGGGACATGGACTGGAAGCCATTATCCTCAGCAAACTAACACAGGAACAGAAAACCAAAGACCACATGTTCTCACTTGTAAGTGGGAGCTGAACGATGGGATCATATGGACACAGAGAAGGGAACAACACACACTGGGGCCTGTTGCGGGGGTGGGATGGAGGGAGGGAGAGTATTAGGAAGGATGGCTAATGGATGTTGAGCTTAATACCTAGGTGATGGGTTGATACGTGCAGTAAACCACCATAGCACATGTTTATCTATGTAACAAACCTGCACATCCTGTACATGTACCCCAGAACTAAAAATGATTAAAAAAGATGAACTATGGAGACTTTGTTGTCTATCAATCATCCTTTCCTCCCTCCATCCCTCCCTTCCTCCCTCTGTCCATCTGTCCATCCATCCATCCATCAATCCATGTAGTGATGTGCTGGAACACCTCTTCCCAACTCTGTATCCAATAATGGCTTGAAATTGGCCATGATGGTAGTATAAATATCCTGAAAATCAAGTTGGCAAACATCACAAATCATGGCCTTTTTTGTAGATCCAGTTGTTAAATCTTCACTAGCATGCCACTGATTCTATCTATCCATCTCTTTTATGTAACCATCTAACCATTTATCTATGCATTCATGAGACTCATATGAATTGGCAACCCAGGATGTACCAGGCACTCTGAGGCCCTTTGTATCTCTATTCTGAGCCTGAATGTTTGCTAGACTCTAACAGTGAGAGAGCATGAGGAGAGTCTTTGTTTTGCTGCTTTGCTTTGGTACATCCTGGGAAGAATTTCTGTCCCCATGATTACACCAGACACTACGTGAGGCCTGAGGCAGGGAGCAGCCTAGCATGTGTGGATGAGCCAACTACGTCTTCCCTCCTGTTCATATTAGGCGGTTTTTGCTCTAGGACAGTGACCAGCAGCAGCACAGGAAAGTGGGGGGAGGAAGGATGGCAGATGAAGTTCCACCTGAGGTTATTGTCCCCATAGTCCCCACTTGGTTTCCAACTCTGCCTCCTGCTTCTCTTGACCCTTCTCTCTTACTCTGCTCAGTTTCTCCTCACTGTTCCGTCAAATGCACTAGGGTTGATGCTCCTTCTTCCTCATTTCTCACCTGTCCGCTTCAGTCCATGAGGTAACAACACACAATCGGGAAAAAAAAAAAACAATTTTTTAAAGAAAAAAAGGGCACACTAGAAAGTAGGAATTTGGAGCAGACTTTGGTGTGGTTTTAAGACACGTCTGGAGTTTTTCACAATTCCCTATTCTCTGTTGCACTACTTGCCAACTTCCTGAAACTGGTGTTTCCTTTGACAGTAATCTCACACACCCTCCTTACACCCAAGAGTCAGGCAGTACATGCTAAGTGAGCAAAGTTCCTTCAAGAATCATGGAATGGCCATGGCTACGGGAATGGCCATCCCTCAAGGCAGAGCCCTGGCAGTGATAAAGTGTTAGGAGATTTTTAAGTTCAGAGAGATGTGGAATTGGAGGGGTGATTGAAGCTCTGTAAGCAAAGGCTGAAGACCTGAGGCTGCCCATCTGGGAATCACACAGGCCACATAATACGGAGACAGCAGCTGGGTAGAGGCAGCTGGCTCCAATAGAGAGAGCAGGCAATGGCCAGGAGGATAGGTAGGGGTCCCTGGGAAAATGGCCATAGTCTAGCAGGCTTTTGGAGCCTGCAGATGTTGAGATTCTAGGAGGGTCTTCTCACTGACCTTTGCCTCAAACATTGCTGGCTGAAATAAAGAGTGTTTCTAAGTAGTAGGAACTGACAGGACTGTTACTAGTAGCAGAGATCCAAGTTACCTGAGGTGAATCCATACAGATGTGCAGCAACTTCAGCTTAGACTTCCCCAAAATAATTTGACTGAGAGGCATAAGGCAGAAGAAGACACTGAGGCAAGTGTCAGAGCAGGAATGAAAGTTTATTGAAAAGCTTTAGAACAGGAAGGAGAGGAAAGAAAAGAAGGAAAGTACAACTTGGAAGAGGGCCAAGTGGGTGACTTGAGAAACCAAGTATGCAGCTTGACCTCTTGACTTGGGGTTTTATATGTTGGCCTCCTTCTGGGATCTTGCCTTACTTCTCCTAACTCCTGAGGTCTTATTGGGAAGTTGCTGATCAGTTTCAGGTGTTTTCTGTCCGTTAGGAGACCGCCTTTCCCTGGCACTAGCTGTGAGCAATTATTACTTTAGAGAAGCAGTTAACAACTGCCTGACCATTACCTGATGGTCGCCCAACACTTCTGGTGTATATCGAGCCCTCTTCTGTTCTGCTCATACCTGACTAGCTACCTGCTGTAACTGAACTCGGGGAGAAACCTCATGGCAATGGTTCCAAGTACTATTTGGTCATTTTTTTAACTTGGATTTTGCCAACTGCATTCATCAACCAATTGTTACACATAAAATGTAACATATAGTGTGTGTGTATAATTTATTTCAACTGCATTCATCAACCAATTATTACACATAAAATGTAACATATAGTATGTGTGTATAATTTATTTCATATAACGTAGGGTTATAAAAAAATATATATATATATATATATATATTTTGGAGATAAGATATCACTCTGTCACCCAGGCTGGAGTGCAGTGGCACAACCATAGTACACTGGAGCCTCAAATGCCTGGGCTGAAGAAATTCTCCCACCTTGGCCTCCTGAAGTGTTGGGATTACAGGCATGAACCACAATGCCTGGCCTAAAGAATTTTTAATCTAAGGACTGTTATCTGAACTTTTAAGAAGCCTTGAGAGATTTGAACTTATATTTTATCTGAACCCAAAACTCAAATCCTGGTTATGTTTTAGTCAAACCCAGCCAACATGCCTGAATTCCCAGAGGCAGATGATGTAATTTAAGACATTTTTCAGCTGTTTTTGCTTCTTTCAATCTGGGCTCTGGAAAATGCTATAGTCCAGAAGCCAAAGCAAAAAGAATAAGAAAAAAAGAAAGTCAGAGTTTCCTGGAAGGCAACTGTCCTGGGGCTACACTGGGCATTTTTCTTTGCTCACTCCATTCTTACTAAAAAACATCCTCCATTCTTACTAACACATAATTATCAGGTCAGGCCTACTGAGTTCAGCTGAGAACACCAAACTACAACAAAGAATGGGGATTTTCTTCAACTGGACAAGGATGTATTGAGTACCTTCAATGTGCTAAATGCTATCCTTGCCCTCAAGAGGGTTTGCAATCTATTTAACAAGAGCAAAGTGGAAAGGAGAAAGAACACTAACAATTACTGAAGATCTACCTCATTCATTCATCTAACAAAAACTTTCTGAGTGTCCATTATGTGCCTAATATTGTTCAAGGTACTGGAGATTCAGGAATGGAGAAGACAGATGTGGTCCCTGCTCTCGTGAAGGTTTCATCCTAGTAGAGCAGATAAACACATTATAAAAATGCCATGCTGACAGTATGATGGCTTTTCAAAAAGTTAAACATAATTACCATATGATCCAGCTGACAGTGTGATGTCTTCTCAAAAAGTTAAACATAGAATTACCATATGATCTACTATTAGGTATAATACCCAAAGAATTGAAAGTAGGCATTTAAACAGATATTTTGGGCACTGGCATTCATATGAACATTATTCATCATAGCCAAAAGGTGAGAACAACCCAAATGTCTACTGGCACACGAATGGAAAAATGAAATGTGATATGTGCATACAATGAAATACTATTGTCTTAAGAAAGAATGACATTTTGGTACATGTTACAACATAAGTAAACTGTAATAACCTTATGCTAAGTGAAATAAGCCAGAAACAAAAGGACAGATATTGTGTCATTCCACTGATATGAGGTACTTTGAATAGTCAAATTCATAGAGACAGAAAGTATCATAGAGGTTACCAGGGGCTGGGGTAAGCAGGTAATATGGTGTTACAGAATTTTAGTTTGGGAAGGTGAAAAAGTCCTGGAAATGGATAGTGGTGATGGTTGTGCAACATTGTAAATATGCTTAATGTTACTGAATTTTATACTTTAAAAAATGGTTAAAATGGTAACATTTGTTATGTATATTCTGCCACAACAAACAGACAAACAAACCAAAAATGGCATGCTGGTAAGGTAAGAGGATGACTGGATATTGATTTTAGATTGGGTGGCTAGGGATGGCCTCTCTGAGGAGTGTCATCCACACTGAGATCTGAATGTCAAGAATAAGAAGGAAGTAATGCACAATCAGAAGGAAAAGCAGTCCCAGAATATGGAACTGTAAGATCAAATACCTGAAGGTAGACATAGGCTGGATATTGGAGGAACAGAAAGGAGACCCTCTGGTCTTCCTCTGGTGGAGGAAGTGGGAGGGATGGTGAGTCCAAATGTAAGATCTAAGATGTAAGCAGGAGACTTTCCAGTCAGCATGAGGGCTGACTTCTACTGGACTTTATTCTACCTTAACAGGAACTTTCTGGAGGATTTTAAACAGTTGAGTAACATGAGAAAGAGGAAATATATTCTGTCTTGGGTAATTTTAGATGGATTCATAGAGGTAACATTTTACCTGGAACTTAAGTCATAGACATTCATGGGGAGAAAAGCTAGCAAAATTGTTCCAGAGTAGTACCAGCAGAGACTCAGAGTTAGGGGCTTAGACTTTTTTTTTTAAAGAAATATTTAATTTGAAGATCTTAGAAAATATAAAGCCACGCTTATCACAGTAGTGTTATGAATAAGGAACCACATGGGCCATAGAGTAATCATCTTCTTGGAGGTAAACTTTGCTTAGATTACTGAACTTTTTCACGTAATTTTAATTAAAATTTTTTAACTGAAAATTTTAAAAATATTTTTTTAAAAAGTTTAATTATATGTTTTCTTTAACCCAAAATATCCAGAATAGTATTATTTTAACATAATCAACATAAAAATTATTGAGATTTTTTATCATCAATTTTGAAACTTATTTATTTATTTTTGAGGCAGAGTCTTGCACCGTCACCCAGGCTGGAGTGCAGTGGCACTATCGCAGCTCACTGAAGCCTTGAACTCCTGGGCTCAAGGGATCCTCCCGCCTCAGTATCTCAAGGAGCTAGGACTACAGGCATGTGCCGACACACTTGGCTAAATCTAAAAACTTCGTTTTTGTAGAGACAGGGTATCTATCACTTTGTTGACCAGGCTAATCTTGAACTCCTGGGCTCCAGCAATTCTCCTGCCTCTGCCTCCCAAAGTGTTTGGATTATGGGTGTGAGCTACCACGCCCAGCCTAATTTTGACACTTTAAAAATATGTCACCACTTTTTAACAGTCATTTCTTCCTTTTCTTTGAATTGTGGTAAAATATACATAGTATAAAATTCAATATTGAAAACCGTACTTTTATATTGCAATAAATAAAGATGTATTATGCAGTGTAATGTACTATTTGTATAGATTTTCCAGGTGTTTCAGGTTTTGGATGGCTGCCTGTGGCTACACACCAGACCTCCATCCATTCATACATCTACTGTCATCTATTGTTAAGGAACATTTCATTGAAAAAGTTTGTGAATGACTGAATTATAAAAGACATCCCTATATAAATGGTTATCAGATAATTCTTATGTGAATCTTCTTTTGCTATTGATTCATCTATCATAAAAACAATCAGTTTTCAAGTTATTAGGCTGCCTCTGAATTTTTTCTTGCCTTTCTTTGTATTTCCAGGTTAGTCCCTCTAAACATTTACCCAGCTTTTGGTCTTTATGATAATGAAGACATCTGACCTCTGGCTGGCCATTACATTGTTGAAGAGGACTTTGGGAGACCAGGTAGTTCACTGGGTCAGCTGGCTCAGTTCAGAGGCATTCACTCATTCTTGCCCTTTATCCCAGCCCAGTGTCCTGTAATCCGAACGAACTCTCCCTCTCTGATCTGAGCATTTTTCAGTTTGAAATTTTAATGGAGAGAATTCTAGGTTCACATGCAATTTTAAGAAATCAGACGGCTAGATCTCGTGTATTCTTCACCCAGTTTCTCCCAATGTAACATTTTACAAAACGTTAGTATATTATCACAACCAGGAGATTGACATTACTACAATCCATCAATCTTTTTCAGATTTTCCCAGCTTTATTTGTACTCACATGTGTGTGCATGTGTGAAAATTGCACAGTTCCATAAAATGTTATCACCTGTATAGGTTTGTGTATCCACTACCACAGTCAAGATACTGACAGTTCCAACATCACAAGGATCCCTTATTTTGCCCCTTTACAACCACTCCTACCTTCCTCACCCACCCCATCCCTATACCCTGGCAACTATTAACAAATATGTCCTCCAGTTTTGAAATTTTGTCATTTCAAAAATGTTTCATAAATGGATGCATACAGTATGCATTCTTTTGAGAAAGGCCTTTTTGTGGTTCCTATGTAATAATAATGAGTCTGACTCCATTTTCTGATGTTTGCTAGTAGCTTTTATACCCCACTCTTCTCTTTTCTCATTTTGCCCCACATCTGGGCAACCTGATAAGAAAGCCCGGGTTCTTCCGTTGGCTCTGAGATTCCAACCAAGTGGGCTCCCGCCTGCATACAGGAACCCTCACCCCAGCCCCACTCCTCAAAGCCTAAGAAAACTTCAAGTCAGTTTTCTTTCCCTGCTCTCTTATGCTGTTTTTGGACCTGTTTGGGAAACTTTGCCAGCTATCTCCAGAAAAGTTCATTATGTGCATAATAAACCTTTTCACACTCTCTCGATGTCTATCTAGTGTCATCATTTGAACCGTATTTTAGGTGGGAATTTATCCTATTTCTACAGAATGGCTACAATAGCATAATTCTTGGATATTCATCCAAGTTGTTGCCTGTATAGTATTCCATGGTAGGTATGCATCACAATTTGTTTAACCATTCACCTGTTGAAGGACATTTCTGGCATTTACACTCTTTAGCTATTACAAATAAAGCTGCTATGGGCCAGGCACTGTGACTCATGCCTGTAATCCCAGCACCCTGGGAGGCCAAGGCAAGTGGATCGCTTGAGGTCAGGAGTTCGCGAACAGCCTGGATAACATAGCAAAGCCCCATCTCCACAAAAAAATATAAAAATTACCCAGTTGTGGTGGTGGATCCCTGTAGGTCCAGTTACTCAGGAGGCTGAGGCAGGAGAATTGCTTGAACCTGGGAGGCAGAGTTTGCAGTGAGCCAAGATCACGCCACTGCACTCCAGTCTGGGTGACCAAGCGAGACTCTGTCTCAAAACAAACAAAAAGAAATAAAGCTGCCATAAACTTCATGTACAGGGTTTTATGTGAACATAAGTTTTCCTTTCCCTGGGATAAATGCCCAGGAGTTCAATTGCTAGATCATATGGTACTTACATACTTGCTTTTTAAAGAAACTGCCAAACTATTTTCCAGAGTAGTTGTACCATTTTGTGTTCCTATCAGCAATGTTTGAGGGATCCAGTTTCTCTGCATCCTCATCAGCATTTGGTGTTGTCGCTATCTTTTTCTTTAGTCTTTCTGATAGGTGTGTGGTGATATTGTGGCTTTAATTTGCCTTTCCCTAATGGCTAATGGTACTGAACATCTTTTCATGTGCTTATTTGCCATCTGTATAGCCTCTTTGGTGAAATACTTCTTCATGTCTTTTGTCCATTTTCTAATATGAGCTGTGCTTTTTATTTTTTTATTGTATTGTATTATTTTTAAAGTTTTCTTATTTAAAAATAGAGATGGGATCTCACTGTGTTGCCCAAGCTCGTCTTGAACTCCTGGGCTCAAGTGATCCTCTTACCTTGGCCTCCCAAAGTGTTGGAATTACAGGCATAAGCCACCACACCCAGCCACCTTGCTTTTTAAATAAAGGATTGTGACCTGTTTGTGTACTGACAAGTACTTATTGGGATATGGAGATAGTCTGAGCTGTTTAAATAGTGTTGTGAAATCAGTGTTGAAAAAAACAGTTAAAGAAGGACGGATGACTGGTGTGTCTGTGTGGGGGTGTATATGTGTATGCATACTTGTGTATGACTGCAGCAGATATTAATCTTAGTTCCCTGTATTCAAGTGTGCATCACTTTATTCTTTTTAAATCATTTGGTTCTCTTTATTCACTTTATTCTCTTTAAATCCCCTTAAATCCTCCTAGGTTGGTGGGAAATTCACACTCAGCCCTTGGTGTCTCTCCCTGCCCTCCAAAGTGTGTAAAGGTCATTAGGTCTTATTAAACACTCTGGCACAGGGAAGACTGTCACTCTAGTTTACAGTTGTGGATCCACACTGTTTTCGACTGGAGCACCAGTCCATTGTCCCAACCTGTGTATCTCATGCTGGGTAGCTCAGCTGCTAATTCTCCATTCTTAGAGCGCAGGACTCTGGGATGAGGTTGGGAAAATCTAATCTCCCATGTTTTCTCACAGCCTCTGAGGTCTTGACATCTTCTCACAGTCCAGTAGAAATTTCTGCAATGATGGAAATGTTCCATAACTACTCTGTCCAGTATGGTAGCCACTAGACATATGAGGCTATAGAGCACTTAAAATATAGCTAGTGCCACCGAGGAGATGAATTTTTAATTATATTTAATTTTAATTAATTTAGAACTTAAAAACCACACACTGATAGTAACTACTGAGGTAGGCAGAACAGCCTAGGGGGTACTGCCACATTCTTGGTTATGATTTATCCTTCTACTTTGGCTTTCTAGCACCTGAAGAAAATCTCTCTGCCTTTCTTGTTGTCCCCAAAAACACATCTTATCTTTCCTTGGGGACATCAGCCACAACCTCTATGATGGTATTTATTTTCTATTTATTTACTCATTTATTTATAATATTTTATTTTTTGAATCAGAGTCTTGCTATGTTGCTCAGGCTGGCTTCCACTCCTGGCCTCAAGTGATCTCCCACCTCTACCCCCTAAAGCTTAGCTTTCATAAAAGACTGAAAGAGCCTCAAATCCCTCTGTTTGCCCTACCCTGCAAAAGGGCTGAAATCAAAAAAAATGCCGAGGATTTGGCTACCTCCTTGAAATTGAGAAGAAAGAAGTATAGGAAAGACAAACACGAGTCCATAAATTGCCATGCCATGGTGATACAGTTTGGATGTTTGTCCCTGCCCAAATCTCATATTGAAATGTAATCCCCCATGTTGGAGGTGGAGCTTGGTGGGAGGTGTTTGGATCATGGGAGTGGATTTCACATGAATGGGTTAGCACCATCTGCTTGGTGCTGTCCTTGCAATAGTGAGTGAATTCTCGTGAGATCTGGTCATTTAAAAGTGTGTGGCACCTCCCCTCTTCCCTCTCTCTCTCTTCCTTCACTCCTACTTTCACCAAGTGACATGCCTGATTTCCCTTTGCCTTCCTCCATGACTGTAAGCTTCATGAGGCTTCCCAGAAGCTGAGCAGATGCCAGCACCATGATTCCTGCATAGCCCACAGAACTGTGAGCCAATGAAACCTCTTTTCTTTATAAATTACCCAGTCTCAGGTATTTCTTTATTGCAGTGCAAGAACAGACTAACACACCCAGTAATACAGTAAGACTTAGGTAGGTATCTCAATGATGTGACATCACCCTTGTGTCACATCTGTCAAGAGCTTCAGTCTAATGTGTGTGTAGCACTCTGTGGTTTACCAAACCTCACACCACTGAACATGTAGCTACATTGCTCCGACTTTACACACAAAGGAATGGAGGTTGGGAGCAGTTAGCAGAAGCTTAAGCAAATGATTTCTGTGGCTATGGTGAGACTTGAATCCACCCCTACACAGCATCCTGGGCTGGCCACTCTGCAGGGCAGAGGGAGTGTGATTTACAAGCAGAGCTTTCCACTCAGCCAAGACTGGAGATTCAGATGCTTCCTCTCTTGGCCATATTTTCCTTTGCAAATGACCAGGCAAATAACCTGATCAGGCAAATAACCAAAGAGATTATTTGCATAATGTTATTGCTTTGGTGTGTTATTTGTTGGAGTGTGTTAAATAACTACAAATGTTTATTAGTCAGCTCTTCCTCTGCCAGCAGAAGAATGTGGTCCCTGAGATACTTTCGCGTCCTGTTGCGGTCTTGAAGTAATTAGGGGTGTGTAACAGGGAGGGGGTTAACCCTTGTTGCAGCCCTGACTGAGGGGAACATATAGATACAAGCTCTTTAAGAGCACAGTCAGTTAGCAGTCTGATATTAGTACTTGAGAAGTTACCCTTAATCAGACATCCAAATTTCCCTAACATTGTCTGATTCTTTAGGAAAATACAGAATCATCTATTGGCAATATTTACAAATGTTTTAGTTGATTTGTGTGGTCACCCTCTACCCTAATCCAGAACAGAACAGATTGAATATTTAGGGATCATCCTATGTAAATTCAGTTCATTCATTCAACCCCTGCTTTTTAAAAAACCTCCTTAGGGGCATTTGCCCCATAATCTTTGCTTACTTTCCAGGTTTTGAGCTCGACCTGCTGAAGAGTCTGTCAGTCTCAGGCTGCTGCTAGTCCCTTGATAAGATAGATGCACTTCCCCGAGAGATATATTTTAAACATATCACTTCCTTGTGGTTTTTAAGATCATTCTGCTGTCCCTTGAACATCTTCAAGGTAGCCCTAAGCCTACTGGCCTCACCTGCCCCAGTAGGAAACATGCCCAAGATGGTCCTTTCCCCACCCAGAGAGAGCATCACCATGTCCTGTCTCCTGAACACGACTTTGACTCTACGGTAAAAAAAAATCCCTTGGGCCTTTTTTCCCTACTTTACCCTGTGAGCCCCAGGGTAGCCTGCTGTCTGTTGTCCTCCAGGTCCCCTTCCAGATTCCATTCTCCTGCTGACCAATGGTGTCTGGAGTGACATTCTAGAAATTATTTTCCTCTCCAGGAACAACTTAAGGGGGAGGAAGAAGAGGATGCCAGCTAGAAAATCATGTCTACTGATTCCTACTTTTTATTTCACTTGCCTGGAATGTTAACCCCAGATATTTCCAAGAGGTTTCAGTCTGTACCTACTTTAGCTTATTCCTGAAAGCATAAACCCCACTCACATAAGCCTTTATCTAGTAAAAGAAAGTAGAAGTGGGACTGTGGGCTGGAAGTGATGGGGAAGCAACTTGACCGGTTTGAGGGGGGATGTTTACAGTGTTGGGGTGAGGCAGGGTGCCTGGAGCAACACATTGTGAATTCTGGAATTTTCTCCTTCTTCTTCTTCTTCTTTTTTTTTTTAAAAAAAATTAGAGACAGGGTCTTGCTCTGTACTCCAGGCTGGAGTGCAGTAGCACAATCATAGCTCACTATAACCTCAAACTCCTGGACTCAAGTGATCCTTCTGCCTCAGATTCCCAAGTAGCTAGGACTACAGGTGTGCTCCACCATGCCTGGCTAATTTTTAAATTCTTTAATGTAGAGATGATGTCTCACTATATTGCCCAGACTGATCTTGAACTCCTGGGATCAAGCGATAACTTGTTGTTATAATAGTTAATATTATTGTTAGTAATGAGCTATTCCTAATAAGGACCATTCAAGTTACTGCTTTGGCAGAGGAGCAATTAAAGAGTAGATTATTTCCAATTTTCCTCTTAGAGCGTGGGATTTTTTTTTTTTTTTTTTTTGAGATGGAGTCTCACTCCCAACCAGCATCCCTCAACCCACCCTCACCCCAGACACTAGATTCCCACCCTAGGGCAGCTAATCCAGACCTAGGGCATCTAATAGGAGACCTTTTCCCTTCCTCCTTTCCATTCCATCCCCCACAGCAAAACTGTCATCTTGTGTGTTAAACATTCCTGGCCTTGCCAAGTAACTGACTAATGGGATAAGCTGCTTGTATTGTGACAATGGGTTGTAACAGTCAGAGCCTGGGATGGGGGTGGCGCTCAGATGCCTTCAAGGGCAGGTGGGTACCAATGTGAGATGTTGGGTATGCCATAATTGGGAGATACTAGGCTAACGGCAACTTGGGTAGCAGCAAAAACTCTGCCTATAGGGATTATCTTAGTTCGTGTTATGCTTCTATAACAGAATACCTGAGACTAGGTAATTTATAAGAACAGAGATTTATTTCTTACAGTTCTAGAGATTAGGATGTTCAAGGTTGAAGGGCTGGCATCTGGCAAGGGGTTCTTGATGCATCATCCCATGAAGGAAGGCAGAAGGTCAAGAGATCACGCACATGAAAGAAAGAGGGAAGGGGCTGAACTCATGCTTTTATCAGGAAGCCACTCCTGCAATACAGGCCTTAATCCAGCCGGGAGGTCTCTGCCTCTTCACCCTCATGACCTACTCATATCTTAAACGTCCTACCTCTCAGTGCTGTTGCATTGGAGATATTTCCAACACAAGAACTTTGGAGGACACATTCAAACCCAAGCAGGAATTTAAATTTGATTCAAAATACTGGTGGCTATAGTTTGCTGTCCCACATGAAACTGTGAACCTTTTTGTTTTAATCAGTCAGTAAAAGGGTAAGGCCCTCTTTTTTGTTGTTTGTTTTTTTGAGATGGAGTTTCGCTCTTGTTGCCCAGGCTGGAGTACAATGGTGTGATCTCGGCTCACTGCAACCTCTGCCTCCTGGGTTCAAGTGATTCTCCTGCCTCAGCCTCCCAAGTAGCTGGGATTACAGGCATGTGCCACCACGCCCTAAGTTTGTATTTTTAGTAGAGATGGGGTTTCTCCATGTTGGTCAGGCTGGTCTTGAACTCCCGACCTCAGGTGATCTGCCTGCCTCGGCCTCTCAAAGCACCAGGATTACAGGCATGAGCCACGGCACCCTCTTTTAAGAACCCAAGTTTAGTGTTCTGAGGTGAAGGGCTGCATGAGATAAGAATATGTTTGGGATAATTTTGAGCATGGTCTTCATTAGCAAAAGAAATGTTTCTCCTGAACAGAAGTTGCTAAGGGCATTGAAGTTAAACTGCTTTGATAAAGATAATGGAAAGCAGCCCTGCCAGCCCATTGACCATCATAGTTCTCAAAGACTTAGGGAGGAGAAAAAACTTTGGAGCTGGAATCTGCCATTCTGTTGTTGGTTCTGGGACTAGAAATGGAAAACTAGGCCCTGCTGGAAACAAAAAGAGCCTCTCCCTGATAAGACCAAGTAGGCAGATAAGAGTGGTTTGTGGGATTTTATTAGGATTAGAAGCCTCAGAGCTAAACTTCTAGATTTTAAACAGTTTAGAGTAAGATTTATGGAACAAGATCAGTGATTAGTAATGTCTAATTATAGTGCGATCAAGTACTACTTGTATAATATACATGTTCTAAGAATTCATAAACAAGGAGAAACAATAAGAAAGATTTAAGGGCCAGGCGCAGTGGTGCATGACTGTAATCCCATCACGAGACAGGCGAACTGCTTGAGCTCAAGGGTTCAAGATCAGCCTGGGCAACATGGCAAAACCCCATCTCTACAAAAAATAAAAAAATAAAAATTAGCCAGTCGTGGTGGTGTGCACCTATAGTCCCAGCTACTCACTCTGGAGGCTGAGGTGGGAGGATCGCTTGAGCTCAGGAGGTGGAAGTTGCAGTGAGCTGAGATCACATCACCCAAGCCTGGGCAATTAAATCTTTAAAAAAAATTTAAAAGACATAGACGCTAGAAATAAAACTAGTTGAGTATTCTATTCCAGGTACCGTGTTAAGCACTAACTTAAACTGTCTTACACACTAACTTAAACTTCTTAACAACACCCTAAGAAAAAGTTATAATTATTCACATTTTACATTGAGGATCAGAGAGATTAAGGAACTTGTCCAACTCACCCAACCAGTACATGACTCTAGGGGCCATACTCTTTCTGCTTTGGTTTTTATGGAAAAAAACAGTATAGACGGAGGGGATGTTCAGGGCTCTGGAGCTTAGTTAGAAAGGTCTGGGAGAAGCCTGACCCTTATGGGATCCATTTTGATCTAACAATACAATCATTCGTGTTCCAAGCCAAAATTGGAGTACATAAAATATTTTTGTCTCTCGACTTCCGGATGCCTACCAGGTAAAGAGAAAATTCTTGAGCACAATCTAGAAGGTTCTGTCTAGTTCCCAGCTACAATTCTAGCCTGTCTCCCCTCTCACATGCCTGTAGTCTACCCACCCTAGACTAGCTTCCAGTCTCTGGGCTTGTGTCCCTACTGCTTCCATTCGCTGGGTGCACCCCAAGTCTGCCTCATGCATTCCTACTCACTTTTAAAAATCCAGCTTGGGTCATCTCCTCTGTAAGGGTGTTCTACCCTTGCCCCCTCACTTCCCAGTCTGACAGACAGAATTCATCACTACTTTCGTGCTTTCAAACCCCATGGCACATTTCTCTTAGCGACGTGATCGCATTGTATCACAACGTGTGTTTCAGTCTGATGCAGTCTTAAGATTTTAAAAAACTTCTGAAAATACAGTGCCTATCTTGGGTATGCCACCTAGTTTGGGCTTTAACCAAATGTTTCTAGACTCTAATGAAGAGTGCACAATCCTTCAGTTAATAGGGTAGCTCTTGAGGAAAAAAAATATGCCTGAGCCTCAAGTAAAGCACATCTGTTATTCATATCTTCAGGTGCTTTGCCAATTAGCACAGTTAATGCCAGAATTGTTTTTTACAGGTAAAATTGGTGGCATGTTGATTAACATGATGAAAGTTAGAAATAGGATCTCTTTGGTGAATATAAAGATAAGTAGACTAGTTAAAAGAGCTTAGAGAATCTCCACTCTTGCATGAATAAAATACCCAGCACTCTCAGAGTGATGCCTTTACCTGGTCTTGGGCCTAGCCATAAACTATGGAAGATTCTGATTGC
Organism: Colobus angolensis palliatus; assembly: GCF_000951035.1. Lineage (NCBI taxonomy): Eukaryota > Metazoa > Chordata > Mammalia > Primates > Cercopithecidae > Colobus > Colobus angolensis. The sequence goes on from NW_012114933.1 coordinate 4,652,897, forward strand.
TCAATGCTGGCTAAACTGGCAGCATTATGCTGCCTCTGGAATTCCAGAAATTGTCTTAGAGAACTTTGCAAGGAAGATTGTATGAACTACTTTTTTGCTGGTTTATTAACAAATATTTAGTTAACAAGTGTCTGTGTGTGCAGCAGAATTTGGCCAGTGGCTTGCTTTGTTCATGATTGCGTAACGTTTGTGGAGAAGAATAGTTAACAGTTCTGCTTAACAACTCCTAGGTTGCAATCATTCACACATGACCTATCTGGCTCGGGTCAGTTTTCAACACCCACTCACTGGAGTGTGTCCATACTGCTTCCCTATTTTCCAGGTGGTTCTTATCTATTTAATAACAACTTACTTCTTTAGGGGAAATAGACTATCACATTATTACATTAACTATTCACTCTGATTGTAAAAACACATCCCGATTTCAGAAGCATTAAAAGATGAGAGAAATGTGCATCTTGGCCAGGCACAGTGGTTCACACCTGTAATCCCAGCACTTTGGGTGGCTGAGGCAGATGGATCACTTGAGGTCAGGAGTTTGAGACTGGCCAATATGGTGAAACTCTGTGCCTACTAAAAACACAAAAAATTACGGGAGGCTGAGGCAGGAGAATGGCGTGAACCCGGGAGGCGGAGCTTGCAGTGAGCTGAGATCTGGCCAGTGCACTCCAGCTTGGGTGACAGAGCGAGACTCCATCTCAAAAAAAAAAAAAAAAATTAGTCAGGCGTAGTGGCAGGCACCTGTAATCCCAGCTACCGGGGAGGCTGAGGCATGAGAATCTCTTGAATCCAGGAGACAGATTCAAGCTAAGATTATGCCACTGCACTCCAACCTGGATGACAGAGCAAGACTCCATCTCAAAAAAGAAAAAAAAAAAAAGAAATGTCCATCTTAGAATAAAAGCAAGCACAGTGTCAGATCTGCCTTCATAGCATGACTGTGTTTTAAGCAGGTGCTCACTGCCTAAACTCAAATGCAAGGTAACTGTGGGGTTTCTTATCTTGTGCTGGGACAAGCCAATGGGAGACATTTGGGGAGAGGGAAGTCTCTCCAGGGACCCTGCAATCACATCAAGCTGGTTTTTATCTCTGAGTCACAGACTTAGCTTTCTTCCCCTAGTTCCTTCGACATGAAGGAGGTCTCTTGATTTTGAGATATAAACACTGAGGCAATGAATGAGAGTAAACAACCTCGTCAAAGGCCCCTTCAAAGAAAGTCAGTGGTAAAGCAAAACACACCAGCAGTGTTCCAACTCTCAGTTAATTCACCAGTGAAGCCGCAAGGCCTCTCCTTTCCATGGGCTCCAGCATGAAGCATTTTGAGGGATGAATTCCTGACCTGAACAATTCCTTGCCTTTAAAATTCATAAAAGCATAGTAGAACAGAACACTGAGTGCAAATAAACCTGTCCACTAATAGTTCTTATAGCTCCTGTTTGGTTCCACAGGAAAATAACAAGTGAAAACATTTCTTTAAAAAGCAAGGTAATATTTACAAAACATTTCTTTAAAAAGCAAGGTAAAAATGGTGTGCTTCCCCCTCTCAAGTAAAACTTCTCAAAATTTTCAGTTTTCAGGTTCTCCTGGTCTGTCCGTGGCATTATTAAAGATGTCCTGTGTTTAACAGAGAATTGAAATAGACTGTGGTAGGGATGGAGAGAGGCATGCTAAAGAGACAGAAAATATGGTTTCAGCCCTCAAGAAACACAAGTTCTAGATTAGGAGACACACCACAAAGAAGATAATTATAGCACTGAGTGAAGTTCTGGAAAGCATTTGTTCATGTCTCTGTTGACAAATCTCTCTTTCTTCCCTTCTCTCTTTTTCTTTTTTTTAAAATAGAGACAGATGTCTCACTATGTTGCCCAGCCTGGTCTCCAACTTCCAGCTTCAAGCAATTCCTCCTGCCTCGGCCTCTCCAAGTGCTGGGATTACAGGAATTAGCCACCATGCTCAATCTCCGTTGATCAATCTGTTAATAGTCCTATCTTTGGGTAAGGTCAGCCATGGAGAAAATGCTGGAAGTGGTAAGGTCTAAATTGGGGGATGCGAGGATTATGATGGAGGAAGGGGAACAGCATTGCAGGGTGACATAGTTTGGTTGTGTCCCCATCCAAATCTCATCTTGAATAATGAGATTTCCATAATCCCCGCATGTTTTGGGAGGGACCCAGTAGGAGGTAATTGAATCACAGTGGCCGTTACTCCCATGTTGCTGTTCTCATGATAGTGAGTTCTCATGAGATCTGATGGTTTTATAAGGCTTTTCCCCCTTTGCTTGACACTTCTCTCTCCTGCCGCCACGTGAAGAAGGATGTGTTTGCTTCCCCTTCTGCCATGATTGTAAGTTTCTTGAGGCCTCCCCGCCCATGTGAAACTGTGAGTCAATTAAACCTCTTTCTTTTATAAATGACCCAGTCTTGGACAGTCCTTTATAGCAATGTGAGAATGGACTAATACACAGAGTTAGTATTCCAGAGTAAGGTGAAGGTTCACAAAGGTAGACATAAGCAGGTCAAACCCCAGCAGAGTCCCAGGTCATGGTCTTTAGGTTCACTTAGACCTTGCCATCCTTCACTACTTTCCAGTTGTGTCACGCTAGATCACTTCTAGCCTATCTCCTTGACTACAAAAATGGGATCATTAGATCTGCCTCATAGTATTGCTTTAAGAATGAAATAAAATAACATGCAATACCTGGTAAAGAGTAGATATTAAATAAATGTGCAATTTTCCTTTGGAGTAGAACATTACTAAATGAAACTGGTGAGAGATGGGGTTGAGGTCACTGGCAAAATGAAAGGGAACCCCAAATGTTTAACCTTTGTATTGCTTCCTAGAAGATTAACATCTCCATACAGAAGCTTTTAGGATTAAAATACACGAGACAGAACAACTCAGTTATAATTTAAAGTGTGTGCTAAACACAATCAATAAGTAAAAAGATATACATCTCAGTAGTTAATAAAGGAGACAAGTTTTATAGCACCTGTTCTATAAGCAAAGCATAAGCCTAATGAATTCGAGTTTAATATCTGAAAAAAAAAGGAAACCTATTTAACTCTAAAAAAGCAAAAAAAAAAAAAACCAAACCACATTAAATTGCTGATCATGGTGTAGGTAGTAATATTGAGCAGTAAAAATTATTAGGCATAGACCGGTTTCCATTAATAAGCTGACACTGACACTGTGATCTCAAAGATTCTAAGATGTAAGTATAATCGGAAAGCAGAGGTGAAAGGAAGACCCTCAAAGAAAATGGAAGTTATTGTTTAACTTAGCGATTTCAGATGACAGATGGTGCATTAAAAAAACAACAAAGGCCGGGCACAGTGGCTCACGCCTATAATCCCAGCACTTTGGGAGGCTGAGGTAGGTGGATTGCTTGAGCTCAGGAGTTTGAGACCTGCCTGGGCAACATAGCAAAATCCCATGTCTACAAAAAAAACAAAAATTAGCCAGGCATGGTGACGTGTGCCTGTAGTCCCAACCACTTGGGAGGCTGAGGTGGGAGAATTGCCTGAGCCTGGGGAGGTCGAGGCTGCAGTGAGTTTTGATCATACCACTGTACTCCAGCCTGGGTGACAGAGCAAGACCCTGTCTCCAAATTCAATCGAACAAACGAAAAAACCTCTTATGTACTTTATGAGTTAGGGCACAACACACTTTGAATATGCTATCTGTGATTCTTTTTCTAGGTGGAGGGGAGAAGAAAGTGCAAACCAAAAAGTGACTGAGGCAGATCTCAATCAATTAGAAGTTTATTTTGCCAAGGCTGAGAAAATACCCAGGAAAAACAAATACAGCCCACAGTAGAATTTGTGACCTAAGCTTTTTCCAAAGAGAGTTTTAGGAACTTCGGTATTTAAAAGGGAAAGAGCAAGCAAGAGGGAAGAGAAGAAAGTAGGCAATGAGGCAAGTGGTTACATTCTTGTGAGGTTCTGATTAGTGCTTGGTAAATCTACATTTTACACGTGAGTAGAGGAAAAGTCAATTAAGGATTCATCTGGGGCTCAGTAAATCTACATTTTACATCAGCTAAAGTAAGCATGTGAAATTACAGCTATTTGGGAACAAAAGGAAGGCAGTTTTTATATGACTCAATTCCCAAGCTTAACTTTCTCTTTGGCATAGTGAGTTTGGGGTCCCGGGATTCTACTTTCCTTTAACAACAGTTTTGTCCTTCAGTTTTCTACCTGTTTTATAAAGAGCTCTGTCTGTTAGGGAAGCAGATGTCACAGGCAAACTGGCGTGATTTTGCAAGGGTTTATTTACAGAGTGACTTCTTGGGGAGGTATGGACATACAGGAGGCATAAGAGATGGTGCAGTATCCCAGGGCAAATATCAGCAGAGCTACTGTCATCCCTGGAGCTTTGGGGAAGGAAACAGCTACCAGAACCTGGAAGGAGAGTCACATAAAGGAGGCTGCCTTAAGAGAAGATGTCATCTTCAACTGGGGGATGCAGTCAGCCTGAGGTAACCTGTTAGAGAGGAGTCAGGTGAGTGAATATACTGAGGTCACTGTCGACTTCCTTCTGTTTCCCTGGGTGGCCTCCCACTTGCCAAACCCAGCCAGAAGGGAGAGAGTATTGGAGCCCATTGATGTAGCCCATCCTGCCTTCAGGCAGTCAGCAGATCTGTAGGGGACCACAGAAAATATCTGACATAAGAACAGAGGTGTTGCGGTGGAGGAGGAGCCAGATAGGCAAAGAACTAGAATTTGGCTGGTACATTAGTTGGGTAGAGTAGCAATAACAAAATACCACAGACTGGGTGGCTTAACAGAAATGTATTTCTCACAGCTCTGGAAGCTGGAAGTCCAAGATCAAGGTGTTGACCAGCTTGGTTTCTTGTGAGTCTTCCCTCCTTGGCTGGCAGGTGGCCACCTCACTGTGTCCTCACATGGTTTTTTTTCTCTGTGCGCATGCATTGCTGGTGTCTCTTCTTTTAACAGCAGTCATATTGGATTGTGGTCCCGCCCTTCTTTTACCTCATTTAACCTGAGTTACCTCTTTTAAGGTCCTGTCTCCAAATCCAGTCACATTAGGGGTTAGCAGGGGAACACAGTTCAGTCCATAACAGTTGGCGATAGGGTTTACACCCCCAATAAGCCCTTTATGGTTGCTATGAGTGTGTAATTGGAGTAGCCCATGGAACGCCCAAAGTCTCTCATTCTGGTGTGACTGTTCATCACATTATTCCTCCAAACCTCCTTTTCCTGGGATTGGATGTCCACTTCTAACCCTCTGGCCACAGGCACTCTGACCTGGGTTATTGATTTCCAGGTGCTAACCCGGAGAACTTCATTCTAGTCTAGCATTTCATTCAGTCCTATGAGTAACTTTGCATTCTTACCAGCATTGTGAATCAACAGTCTCCCTTTTTACTAAGTCTATTTAGTAAAATCTGAGTTGGGTTCCTGCCACTTGTGTCCCCAAGTCCTGACTAGTCCTGACCAGGGATAAAGGGCACTTATTTGTGAGAATTTTGTTCTAGTAGCAGGAAAAATTAGAAGTGTCATCCTTAAGATTTGAGGCTAGTGTTCTAAAATAGCAACAGCTTATCCCTTCCCCTAGCAGATAGGTCTACCCCTTCAAGGAATCTACAGAGCCAGGGAGGAGACACAACACCCCTGTTTAGTGACCAGTGCAGCCAGTCATGATGTTCCTCAACAGGGACTTTTAGAAAGGTATCAAGCACAACAACGTTACTGTTCACATTCAGAAAAACGAGAAAGTGCAATGAAAGGGCATTCACAGATCACTCAGGTATCAAAGAAGGGTTAAAGATAGATCCCTCTGGCTGCTCATTTAGCCACACTCCTTGTTCTTGATGAGATGGGTGGGTTGTCTCCAGGATGCCCTGGAGACAAAAGCAGCTTAGTCAACCCTCCAATAAAACGCCCTGAATACGTTGTCTCAGAGGCTGTAGACAGCCACTGTGCTAAATTATTCACCCTGACTTTTACTGGATACCTTCCTCCCATTTCAATTACTTGAGATTTTTATAGAAAATTGGCTGTGGGAATTTGACCGCTCCAACTGCCTGGTAATAATCTGGTCTGAATAGTAAACTCAGCATGGGCTGATTCTGAGACGAGCCAGAGCATTCTCAAAAGAATTCGAGAGGAGCTGCCCTTGGCTGCAAAGAAAACTAGGAATCTGTTTATTCAAAATGATGCTATTTATTTGTGAGAATATTGTGCTATTTACATCGTAGGAGGAAAATGTTAGAAATGCCACCCTTAACCAAGATTTGATGCCAGTTGTGAAAAACAGCAACCACAGCCAGACACGTGTGGTGGCTCACACGTGTAATCCCAGCACTTTGGGAGGCCAAGATGGGAGGATCACTTGAGTCCAGGAGTTCAAGACCAACCTGGGCAACAAGGTGAAATCCCATCTCTACAAAAAATACAAAAATTATCTGGGTGTGGTGGTATGCACCTGTAGTTCCAGCTACTCGGGACAGTGAGGTGGGAAGATCATTTGAGCCCAGGAGGTTGAGGCTGCAGTGAGCCATGATTACTCCACTGCACCCTAGCCTGGGCTATCCAGAGCAAGTCCCTGTCTCAAAAAAAAAAAAAAAAAAAAGCAACTAGCTCTTTCATAAATACTTTGACCACTGTAGGGCTCTGAAAATGCTTTTAAACATCTTTATTAGAATATAAACATAATATATAATAAATATAAATACATATAAGTATATATATTAAATAAATATATAAATATAATATAAGGAAATCTTGACACAGTCACATACCTGTTAGCTAAAAGCTTGGCCAGTTGCTTATTCTGTGCCAAGTACTATGCTCTATTTATATCTATTAATTTATCTAATGTTAACAAGAAGCCAATTCGTAATGATTGTGTTATCCCCATTTTGCAAACAAGGAAGCTGAGACTCTATTAAGTAACATGATTACTTTAACACAATCTCTAAGTGGTGGTTTGATTTCAGAGTCTAGTTCGTCATTGCAAGCTAAGTCCTAGGTAATACTTCAAAGTTAGACATGTTTGAAGCAGAAAATAATAAATATCAAATACTTTAGTTTTCTTACACACCATAGTTAATGCAAATCATTTCTTGAGTGTTCTTTCATTTGTATCAATAGTGCTTATAAATATAAATACAATAAAAATCATTTTGGATCCCCTTTCAAACACATGACATTATGTTTTGGATTGTGGGCTCAGTCTCACTTGATTAGTATCTATAGTGATTATCTGCTTATGTGAGTATTGGAGGGTGTCTAAGTTTGAGGGCAAAGACTGATGGCCATTAGAGTGGCAAGACTCACCCTGAGGGCAGAGAGAGTCGTTAGCATAAACTTGGTTTAAGAATAGGAGGCAACATGAGAAGGGAGTTCAATTAGAGCTTTCAGGCTTTGCTCTTTTTCTGAATCCTCCAGAACATGTTCCAGAGCACCAGGGAGAAGAACTAGTAAAACTCAAAGAGCCAGGAGCCTTTTCACTAGTGTCTTCAAGAGCTCAATGGCAGGGGGCAGTGTAGCCCAGTATTGCTGCACTTCAGTGAGGGGACTGCCTGAGCACAGGCCAGAGGGCTGCATGACTCTGAAACAGGGCAGGGTGGATGGATCAGACCAGCCTAGATCCAGTATAGAGAGGTAGTAGTCTCCAAGCAAGAGAGAGGGAACTAGCAGGTACTACATTGTAGCTACAAGAACTTACCAGAGGAGTAATGTTCTCTATTCACAGTCAAGTCCTCTCCATTCCCACACTCAGTTAATCTACCCAGGAGCTTATGTAACTACTTGGGAGAATTTTGAGGGAGCTAGACTTCCCCAAAATGCATGGGGTACATGGGTTGGGGCTAGATAAATACTGTCCTATTGCCATTAGTGAGACTGTGATGGTCTAGATATTTTTAAGGGGAGAAATATGTAAAGAAAAACCAATAAGCCTCTTACTAAACAGGTGGGATTCTCATTGCCTTCACTCTTCAGCAGGTTCATTAGATGCATCACTCTTCCCCATGGCTTCAGAATTTGGAACTTTCCAACTTTGAGGTTGGAGAATAGAATTCATTTAAACTCAGTTATGAGAAAGCATATCTTTTAATGTGTGCTCAGTTCATTATAAATAAATGTAGTTAGTAAGAATCTCAAGGTTTATGGAAGGATTACAGCTATCCAGTAGATCACTGAGCAACTATTTATCTGAAAGCACATACTGACTGAATCCATCAATGTCCCATTCAGCATCTTACAAGATCAAACTGCCTGGAAAAATAAATTAATCAATCAATTGCATACTATATAGTATCAATTATATACCACACTATGCAGTAACTGCACAAAATAATATATTCTCAATGGTCCTAGGTAATAGTGTCATGATGTTGAATTCTCCTGGTATTCAAGTTCTCACCACTTTATGACTTTTCATCATGGGCAGTTAGCAGGGGTTTGGGTTCCAGGGGGTTATCATTAGCAAGCCACAGTCTCCTTAGTACTTCACTTTCACTCTTTCTAGTGATCAGATATTTTACAGGGATTTTACTTTTCCTGATATATTTACCATGAGCCAGGTATAGTAAATGAAGATATAGAAGTGAGCAAACCCAGGAAAATGCAGTCCTCCATATAACATATCTTGGAGCACCTGAAGCAATTCAGAGCTTACAAGTACTGTATTTTAGTACTTCAGGGATATTTTGGAAGAAAAATTTTAATCAAGACCTCAAAGCCAATATTTCAAAATTGAACTGCACATTCGTGATACCATGGCAAAAGGTTCATGGATATTTCAGCTGCTTCTTGGATTGTTCAATTTCCTGTTTAATTGGGAAGGGAAATAAAGTATCCCTTTTAACAGAGAGTATGTCAAAGCTAATATAATGATGGAAGCTAGGCATCCAGAGCAGACAGGTCTAAAGCAATAGAAAAGTTCCACTCAAACTCAGTCTCCAGAAGTTTCTGTCTTAGGGAGTCAATGGAGGGTAAACAGCTGTCAGCACTGTGCCAGCATCCCCCAAACCCCATAAGATGTGGTTTTGCAAAGTTTCTTGGAAGCCAGGTCGGTACAAATCTATTCCTGATGAAAGTTTACATTTTTTTCCCTCTATGGGTAAGATGTCAGAAGAGTGAGCAATTTTCTTTTATATTTTGAAACTTATATATTCAGTTAAAAGAGCTTACATGGGATGTTATAATGAATATGTGTTTTTGAGTGCCAGAATTCCCTTGGGGCTGTGATTTCCCCATTCTTAGGCCATAGCGTGTATGAGGGGAAGGGAGAAGGGGATAGTAGTATTCGTTTTCTATTGCGTATAACAAATCACCCCCAAAACATAGTAGATTAAAGAACAAACACTATCTCACAACTTCTGTGGGTCAGAATTCTGCGGGCCAGGCCTTACTGTACACCTTTGCTTCAAGGTGTGTCACAAGACTGCAATCAAGTTGTCAGCGAAGGCTGTAACCATCTCAACACTCAACTAGAAGCAGGGAGATCTGCTTCTAAGCTCGCTCGTATGGCTGTTGGCAGCCCTTAGGTCCTTGCTGGATCTTGGACACAGTTATTAGTTTTGTGACACTTGGATCTTTCCAAAGGGTAGTTCACAACATGGCAACTGGCTTCACTCAGAGTGAAGGCTCTGAGGGAAAGAGAGACAGGGTGGGCAAGGCAGAAGTCACACTCTTTTTGTAACCTAATCTCAGAGGGTGGCATCCCATTGCTTTTGCTGTATTCTATTTATTAGAAATGAGTCCAGCCCATACTGAGTAGAGAAGGGTACACAATGAAGACTGGGAGACAGGAACCAATGGAGGCCATCTTGGAGGCTGTCTAGGGGAAATCATCTGGAATATTGCATTTCTCTGACTGCAGTCATTTGTTCACGGATAGGCACATGATCCAAACCTGGCCAACGAGACTTCACCCTGGAACTTTGGCTGGAACTCTTGGGAAAGAAATCTCTTTTTACTAGAGTTTGTATGATGTAAGCATGGAGCCTCAGTGGCCAACTCTGTCACCATCTGGAAAAAGCACCTTGAAAATAAGAGCAAAATAGAGGAAAATATGATCAAAAGATGAAAGTGAAATATTGCTGGTGCCGTTGTTTCAACAACTTGATGCAGATACACCTAGAGTCAGGCCTATCCCTAGATTTTTCTGTTCCATGATCCAATAAAAAAGACTTCTCTTTTTGGCTTAAGCTAACTTAAGCTACCTTAGTTGGATTTATTTCACTTACTACTGAAAGATGTCTGATATACAGATACAGTATAATAAAGATATGTCATTACCTTTTAAAAATTTCTGTCTGGTAAAAAAGAATCAGCAGGAACTTTGGTGTGATTGGAGTGATGATAGACAAATGACTTCTCAGGACTGTAGTAAACTATTTATTCACTCAGTACCCTAAATGTGAGATAATTTCTTTTCTTCTTTTTTTTTTTTTTTTTTTTTCTGAAAGACAGGGTTTTATATGTTGCCTAGGCTGGTCTCAAACTCCTGGGCTCAAGTGGTCCTCCCGCCTTGGCTCCCAGAGTGCTAGGATTACAGGCATGAGCCACTGCATGCAGCAAAGAGAATTTCAGTTCACTTGTCCTAAGTCCTTGTCTCACTGTAACACCATGTAGAGCAGCTCTCTGCTTTGCTTCTGATGCTTAGCTGGCTGCTGGGTCTGGATGAACTTTGGTTTGAAAGGTAATGTTACCATAAATCAGTGTTCCTCAACCAGGGATAATTTTGCAATGTCTGGAGACATCTTTGGTTATCACATCGGAGTGGGAAGTGTGCTACCATCATCTAATGGGTAGAGGCCAGGCATCCCTCTACACATCCTAAAATGTGCAGACAGCCCTGACAACAAATAATTATCTGGTCCAAAATGTCAGTAGTGCTAAGGTTCACAACTGCTGCTCTAAACTATCTGTGGGTAACATAGCAAACTACAGTGGGAGGTTGTGTTCACTTGTTTATGGTTAACTAGTAATATAAGGAGGTCCAGGCTTGAACACGCATGTAGAACATGTTGCTTGGAGGATAATCTGTTGTCCTTGGGCTTCACGTGGTGGGCCTTAAGGCTTGGAAGATGGCACAATAGCGAATGGGTTCTTAATGTTTTCCAATAGCTGTTCACTGATGGATTCCTCTGACATATATTCCTTCATGCTCTCTGTTCTGTTCTTTTTTTTTTTTTTTTTTTTTT
>NW_012114933.1:4666565-4673248 GCF_000951035.1 Colobus angolensis palliatus
CCATGTTTACATGGGTATGATCACAGCTATTAGTGGACTAAGGTCCATGTTTACATGGGTATGATCACAGCTATTAGTGGACTAAGGTCCATGTTCTCAGTCCTGCAGTTGCTTCTTGAATGTGAAGAGGAGCCACCATTTATATATGTTAGTGAGTTCAAGTGCTGCCAGGCAAAATGTAAAACTTTTCATCATCATTAGCTCCAACTTTGAAAGGCAAATACACATTTCAATTTCCACTTTTCTGTGCACTCAGATTCTTATGTTGTTCATGCAGAGTATGCCTCACTGTAGACATTTTTAAAATGAATCTGAATAGATAACAAGCATACAACTTAATACCTCTGATGGACAGTTCGATTTCTGACCCATGTTTGAAGCTTCAAGGCAGGTCAAGTCTACTATGGCATGAATATGATTACCATTGTGCCTAGGGTGTTGCATTTACCTTGGTGAGTTTCCTTCCTACTGAAGCCAAGGAATAATTCAATTAAAACATTGATTAAGTACTTACTGTGTATTTTCCACAGCAACTTTCACAGTGCTTTGTACAAAGTTGTTATCTGAGTTACAGAAGTCTTGGCTCTTTCTGGAAGAGTTTGTGGACATCTCATCCTTCTTATAGATCAGAACTAAAAGAGTAGTTTAAATGTGACCATTACTGAAAGAGAGGATTAGAAACTAGGAGCATAAACAGGCAAGATCATGCCCAGCTGAGAGATCAATCCACCCTTGCATTATGGAAGGAAAATTAGACTTTCCCTTAAGAACAAGTAGGAAATAATATTAGCTGATATTTATTGAGCTCTTATCATATTAAACACTTTAAAGGATTATTTTATTTAATCTTTGAGAGTTCCATGAGGTTGGTATTTATATTCATATTTTACAGAGGAAGAAACTGAAGCACAAGGAAGCAGAGTCAGATGAGTGGCGGTGATGGGATTTTGAATCCAGAGTTTAGTGTCAGGTTCCTCTCGATTTACCCATTGTCTATACAACACCTGCCAGTTTCTGATAACTGCATCAGGTCCCATCTCTGCAAGTGAATAATTGACAAATGTGCCCCAGCTCTGTAGTACTCAGTGCCCCCAGTCCCTCTTCTGTGAACATGGTGGGGAAAATTGATGGAAGAGTCTGGATCAGCTCTCTCTCCAAAGTTGGAAGTCCTGGACTACTTACACAGGATGGCTTTGAGTTTGGGAGAGAAATGGAGTAGACTTGTGTACCTGTGTGTGTGTGTATGTGCATGTGCAGGGGAGCGGGGAGGGGAGGCAAACAGGCAGGGAGACCCCTTGGAGTATCTCCACCCTCACTGCTCTTGGAGCGTCTTCTCATTTTGAGAGCTGACCCACTATCTTGGTGAAAGTGCTGCTTCTGGTCTGGGTCCATTGATTCTACTGAGAGTGAAGCATAACCACTGACTCTTTCGCCCTTGAACTAAAGACCTCATGGCCTTTAAGACCTCATGGAGGCCAGGTGTCATGGCTCATGCCTGTAATCCCAGCACTCTGGGAGGCCAAGGTGGGCAGATCACCTGAGGTCAGGAGTTCAAGACCAGCCTGGCCAACATGGTGAAACCCTATCTCTAATAAAACTACAAAAATTAGCTGGGCATGGTGGCATGTGCCTGTAATCCCAGTTACTCTGGAGGCTGAGGCAGGAGAACTGCTTGAATCCAGGAGGCAGAGGTTGCAGTGAGCCAAGATTGCCACTGCACTCCAGCCTGGGCGACAGAACAAGACTCAGTCTAAAAAAAAAAAAAGACCTCCTGGAAAGACATACCAGCCAACATCTGGTGCAGGAAGCAGAGCTCAGGCTACAGATCTGCCACTGCATCGTCACTGTTGATCTCTCGTTCCAGGCACCCAGAGAAGCCCAGGTTTTCAAGCCTCTCTTCACTGAATTTGGGTCACCTACAGAGGCAAAAATGAATTTTAGAAAACTGTAGAAATTCAAAGCCAACCATAACAACTCATCTCCCTGAGGGTATTTCAATTTAGCTTCTGATGAAAATAAGGCCATTTCAATGACATCATACAGCCACGTTTATATCACCCTGCCATCTCCATTTGGAGACAGCTCAGTGCTTGTCCCCAGCCAACTAACAGCCGGACCTCTTTTGCAATGTTTAGAAGGCACTCTTTTATTTAGTGCTGAGAAATCCTCTCTAAAGGAATGTTTCATAGAACTATGCTCAACATCCTGCTCTTTTGTAGGAAAATAAATCCAGGATGGTTGCAAGGATAATCAATTATCATAGAGTAAAAATTCATACTCCTAAACCAGGCTATTATTTCAGCAGATGTTTAGCTTATATCATTATAAAGGCTTCAAATAAAACAATTTGGTAATGCTTTTTTTAACCTCTCTTTCTGCCAGTAAATAAATGCTGGATATCATAGTCCACATGATGAGTTTATTCTCCTCTATACCAAGCTGTTATTCACGTAACTTTTATTGAGATCTACTGTATGTAGGCCTCTATTCTGGGTGCCATGGCAAATGTAAAGTTGAAAAAGACACTCTTTTGCCTCTCTGGAGGAGACTGGGAGGATATTGTCACATATGAAACATCTCAATGGACCACGTTACAGTCAGTACTAGCTGACTATCCCCTAGAAGTCAAGAGGAAGAATCTTAAACGATGGGAATTCGAATGGCACCTACAATTATATGCAAGATTTCTTGAGTAGATGTGAGATCAGAAGAGTCATACATGATTATGTCATACAAGTGATTGGAGAATGGCCACATTCACTATAACCATTCCTTGGCAATGAATGCTGAAGTCTGTTTCAACCCCACTGCAAAACCTCAAACTGGCCCAGAGCAGATTACACTAAACATTGACCCTCTTTAACAGGGACAAGAAGAACTTTACTCCTATCCCCTGCACCTCGTCTCCTGGGGAACAGAGAGGAGTTCATCAGAGATTTCAAGAAGCCTGGCATGCCCTTGCTCCCATCAGCAGTCTGATCTCCGAAAAGGTTGAGGGGTGCATGGCAGTCTTGGGAAGATGCTGGTCCCTGGTCCCATAAGGAGCTGATCTCTGAAGCCTATTTCCCATGTGGGGTCCTGTGTTTAACCAGACAAGAACCCTGGCTCCCCTGCTACCACTTGGGCCATGTTTCTCTCTTAGCATAGCTTCCCAGAGATGTGCAGATGCCAGGGGAGTGGATCCAGCCAAAACATGTCCTTGGCAGAGATGCCAAGACAGAGCCCTGGAAAACAAAGGAAGTTTGGCAGATAACTGGCTCTCCCTGAAGGAATCTGGAGTTTTGACTGCCCACATTGAGCTGTTGGCACCAGCAGGAATGGAAACTGGGCCTTGCAAACAGAGTCCCAGCTTGTCTGTGACCCTTGGCGGCCTGAACACAGTCAAATCACATTCTCCCACACCCCCAGCCCAGCACACATGCAGGCTGAGTGAAGGCTGCATGCAGGATATTGCAGGGCTCCCTGTTTGTGATGTGGTCTTTCCTAGAAGCCCAGTCAAACCACTGAGAAGGGAGCATAGACACACACGAGGACCTGTGGGCTCCAACTACCAGCAAGGTCTGCTCCAGTCTAGGGAGGGATGAGGAGATTTGTTGTGATTTCCTCACACACACATTCTTTATATTTATCCAAGCCACGGATAAGAAATAATCCTTCTAAACCCAGAGCAGTATTTTTTTTTTTTCTGAAATGGAGTCTCGCTCTGTCACCAGGCTGGAGTGCAGTGGCGCAACCTTGCCTCACTGCAACCTCCACCTCCCAGGGTCCAACCGATTCTCCTGCCTCAGCCTCCTGAGCAGCTGGGATTACAGGTGACCGCCACCACGCCCAGCTAAGTTTTGCATTTTTAGTAGAGATGGGGTTTCACCAATTTGGCTAGGAGGGTCTCAATCTCTTGACCTCGTGGTCTGCCCGCCTCGGCCTCCCAAAGTGCTGGGATTATAGGTGAGCCACCGCGCCCGGCCCAGGGCAGTATCTCTCTGATACCAGAATCATTTGGTTTGCTTGCTAAAAAGAGATTTCTGGTCTCCAACCCGAATCGGAGGATAGAAACAGAGAATTTGCACACTTTAAGAAATGCCTCAAAAGAGTCTTCCGTCCTAGATTAGTGAAATAGTATCTCAAGTTGCAAATAGAAAGGGCAAAGGACTGAGAAGCTTGCGTTTTGTATCCCAAGCAGGGGGTGATGGCATCATAGAAGACACAAATGGAATTTAAGACATTCACTCACTTCCCCAAACATACTTAGATCCTGAAGCTGAGGTGCTGTGGTAATTTAGATAGTAAACAGTTTAGTAACTGCATTGGCATCCCTCCTACCCTAACTTGTTTTCTTATCTCAGGCAAGAGAGTTGATACATCTGAGCCTTGGTTTCTGCATTTTAAAAGGATAGAGTTGGGTGGTTGAATAAAGCTGAAACCAAAAGTGTGCCTGGTTCTGTCTGGGTTAAACATGGGACCTCACAAGGGAATGGACTCCAGGAACCAGGTTCATATTGTATCAGTAACAAGCATCTGCTTTTATCCTTCTGAGGGTTAACGCTTAAGAACCTGGGCTCTGATCCTATCTGAATCCAAGCTCTGACATTTAGTAGCTGTAGGATATTGGGCAAGTTAGTTAACACCCCTATGTCTCAGTTTCTCCATCTAAAAATGGTTATATTATATACCTCATAGGTACTATAGGTATGTAATGCGCTTAGAACAGTGCTGCATGGTAGAAAAACACTCAACGAATGTTACCTGTTACTATGCATTTTGCATTGCACTAATGATCTTTTGCAAGATCTTCCAGCTTAATCAGTGAGAACTTAATGGAGCTTGAACATTAAATTTCACTTTGTGTGCTGGGATAGTAAGCCATGTTCCTTTAGAGTCAACACATTTTTACTGAGGCCCTACCTTGTGCAAAGGTGCAGAGGAAAGGTGTTTTGCCTTCATGGAGCTATTCATCTTGTTGAGAAATACTTATTTTATTGTTGGCTTACTTGTCCAGAAACATTCAAAGTATTATGAACAAGAAAAGCATCTGTCAGTACTTGGAATCCTTTCTGCTTTGCTTTCATGGCTATAATTTCATTTTGACCCCAAACAACAGCCCTGAGCAAAGTGTGCAGTACTTTGGAGAGTGGTTTTCAATACTTAATGAGTTTGTTGGTCCTTGGAAACCAACAAGGGTGGCAGATGAAATTGATTGAAGGGTCTCCCTCCTCCCCCATATACGTACTTTCTCCAGCCAGAATTCCTCTCTTCAAACATGGTTATTGGATTTCCTTATAAGGCTATGGTTGAATCAGGGTCCTGCTGGGTGTAGAGGGTGGGGTGGAAGAATAATTTCAAGGTGTGGCTTCGTCCTGGGCAAGTTAGGACTTCTGAGGAACCATGCCACTGAACTGATATATTCAGGAAAGAGGGGCAGAGCTTAGTATTTGCTTCCCTTTGGGTTATTCTCAGTGAATAGGAACCTATAAACCAAACGTCCAACCTGTGGCCCAAGGGCTGCATGCAGCCCAGGACAGCTTTGAATGCGGCCCAACACAACAATACTTTACCTGCTAAACAATGAAGCACATGACATTTTGATGAAGTCTTCCTGATGCAACCTTTTTATCTCTGGAGCATTTTGCTATGGGGAGAAAAATCAAGCAATAAAACCTTCAAAGAAAAAACAATTGAGTTGTATGCATAACGGAAACATCATCTCATCTCTTCTGTTCTCCTTTAATAGCACTTTTACAAAACTACCCCGTAGACCTGTACATTGTTCATGCCTGAGCCAGGCTCAACTTCTATAGCTTTTCCCAACCTCTACTCTGCTTCTTGCCCCAAACCTGCCTCTTTCCACAACCACAATTTCTCAGTTTTGCATCAAAACTGAGTAAGAGAAAAGAAAACTGCTTATTATTACTAAGTGGAATGTTCATCTAAATAGATAATGCACACAATTTTAAATTAGTAAAAATAATTTCTAACATGTATATAACACTTTAAATAATGTCTGGCACAGATAATAAGCACTTTACATAGAACTCACTTACTCCTCACAGTGTATTGCAGCACAAATAAGTTAAATGAATTTCCTAACATTACTTTACAGTGTAAGTGGATGGGGCCAGGATTCAAAACCAGGTTGCCTGTATTCTTTCTTAACCACTATGCCATCTCCACATGTATCCTCAAGTCAAACGGTGAGGACTTCATCAAACATGTTTTTTTTTACCTTAAATATAAAGTTTAAGAGACTAATGAGGCGATGGCCAAATAGACAACTTGGTCAAAGTTTGCACATTGACAAATGCAAATTCCAGTTCAGCGTGGAACAGTGGATGTGTGACAATTGGTAAATGAGTTTTATTTATTCAATCTTGAAAAGACCAAGAATACGAGCAGAACATGTAAAGGGGAGAGCCATCATAGAAGTGCTTAAATGTACGAGAATGGAGAGAAGAATTTTGAGACCTTGAGCCTGAAAAAGGAATACAAAGGCAGAACTATTCCCAAATATCTGAGAGAAATTATGAATTAATCATAAATGCAATATTATCTTTCAACCTTTTGTACATTTTGAATAAGTGTTATCATAATTCATTTTATTTTTTTTATTTTTATTTTTTTTTATTATACTTTAAGTTCTAGGGTACATGTGCATAACGTGCAGGTTTGTTACATATGTATACTTGTGC